>NW_012153219.1:493214-497576 GCF_000956105.1 Propithecus coquereli | reverse complement strand
TCATTTCCTTTATAAATCCAATATTCCCTGCCTCTAGACATCTTAACATAAAGAGCTGCCCCACAAATTTATCTAATCTAACCATTGCTTGCATAAGAATCAAGAGGTTTAGCAAGAGCCTCTTCCAGGCATCCAGAACTCCTTCCAGCCTTACTGGAGGAAGGAAGAGATGACTGAAAACCAATTGTAGGAGTGAAATGAGGCTGACAGCTGTCTAACCTAACAGACTGCCAAATTAGGTTTACATTTTTTATTAGACATTTGAATGGCTGAGAGGCAGAATTATTAAATTTTAAACTTATGATTGTAGCCACCTTCCACTCCCCCAAACACCCAACACTAATTTTTCCAGCATGAAGAAATAAATCCAAGGCACTAGAAAGCAAGCACACTTAAGTATTGAAGATAATTAAATCTTTATGTTTTGCCCGAACTGTATATTGTAGCATACTAAAACCCATTCAAGGAAAAAATCAGCAAATTGAAAATTCTCCCATTCGAGATTGGCATTTTTACTAACTGACAAATTTAAGATTTCATTTCTCTTTCCCAAAAATTCAATCACATAAAATCAATACTATTTTGAATTAGCTCTAGAAATCACACTGAAACTATGTTACATTTACAAATATTAAATTTATTATAACTAAAATGAATTTAATGGTTCTCAGATTTGGCCACCTTATAGCTCCGTTTAAGGAGGGGATTTTTTTTTTTAAACAGAAAAATGCATTATAACTTGGTCAAATTACTTTCACATTTAAAAAATTCTAAAAAGGAAAATAAGAAAAGCAACTCTTCAATTTCACATAACAGGAGAAAGCACGCAAGCTACATCATAGCTAAATTTACGAAACCAACCAAAGCCAGGGGGATTTTTCTCTTCTGATTATGTGTCATAAAAAGGTCCACTGTCTTATATACACATGTATATAATGTTACATTCCATCACTGTAAAAAGTCCCCTTTGCTCCCGCCCCCCAAAAGTTTCAGTCTAGTCTCCAAACTTGGAAAGCGGCGCTCGCTCCTGCTGCCGGTGCAGTTCGTTCTCGGTCAGCAGCTGGAGGTTCTCGGCGCGCAGCCGGTCCAGCTCCAGCTCCAGCTCCCGCACACGCGCGTCGTCGTTGCCCAGCCCCTTGCTCTCCAGCCGCAGCCGGTTATTCTCGTCCTCCATGCGCGAGAGGCACTTCTCCAGCTCCAGGTACTCTTTGATGAGTTCCTGCTTGCTCATGTTCTGCAGACTCTCCGCGTGGTACCGCTCGTAAGTCTCCGAGAAGTCCCGCTGCAGAAACTCGCTGCCGTCCCCTCCCATCCCGTCGCTGCCCCCATCCTCCTCGCCCGCTTCTTCCATAAAGTCCTCATCGCTGGTGTCGTCGGATTTGGCGGCGGCCCGCTTGGAGTAGAGGCCAGTTTTGAGATCCGGCTCCTCCTGGTCGTGATCATCCATGAGGAACTGCGTGGTGTTATAGGGCGCGACTGGCTGGCCCTTGGCGAACATCTCGGCTCGTATTCTCGAAGCTCGCAGGCTCTGTTTCTCATCGAACTTTTTCTTCTCCTCCCAGGTCAGCTTGATATACGGTTTCCAATGTCGCTTCTTCTTGGAAGGGCGTCTCCTATGTTTTTTCTTGCCCAGCTGTCTCTGCTGCTGTCCGCACGCCTCCTCGCCCCCTTCGGCAGGAGCCCCCAACTTGTTCGCCTCAGAGTCTTGACGAGGCTGGGCGATTGGCTCGGCCTCGGGCTTCGGTTCCCCTCCCGCCGCTGGCGGGGAGTCGCCACCAGCGGACAAATCGTCCCCATTCTGGCCCTTCTCGCCCGCTTCCAGGCAGCTCGGTTCTGAACAGGCCTGGGTCTGCAGGGGAGGCGGCGGGGGCTCCAGGCTCCCTTCACCCTCCAGCCCTGGAGGGCCACCCGGCTGGGGGGACGCTCTCGATTGCCACCTACTGTCCTCCTCGGGCACCCGCTCATCCGCGCCTGGGGGGCGCTCAGGGTTCCGCTCTTCATGGACAACAGCAGCACCTGTACAGTTGCTAGTTTGAGGCTGGTGTTGATATTCTGACAAGAGTGGCTCGGCCATGGCTAGTAAAAGTCCTCTTCTTGAAGTTTAAGAAATTTTGACTGTAAGTCCTTAAAGAAAAAAGATTTTTCTTTAAAAAAAAATGTCTAGCAGAGTCCTCTTCAGTTTGTGATTCCTGTAGTGATGCTTTTAGCCAGTCCTTCCGTCAGCAAACTCCAATTGCAACCTGAGGAGCTCAAGTCAGCAAAGGGTTAAGCGCCCACAGCGCGGCCAGCAAGCGGGTCCAAGGGGGTGCAGCGCAGGAACAGTACGTAATGTGCGGAGGGGGTGGGCCTCAAGCCTC
Source organism: Propithecus coquereli (assembly GCF_000956105.1). Classification (NCBI taxonomy): domain Eukaryota; kingdom Metazoa; phylum Chordata; class Mammalia; order Primates; family Indriidae; genus Propithecus; species Propithecus coquereli. Next base: position 495,219 of record NW_012153219.1, on the reverse strand, counting down.
CCCGCAGAGCGCCCCCACGATCGAAGAGTTGGTGAGCAAGGTGATGAGTGTTAAGTCCAACGGGTTAAACCCAGCCCCGAAGGGGTTAAAACTACCGATGACGCTGCCGCCGAGGGGCCAAATCCACAAAGGGTTAAATCCCCTGCCGCAGACCCCACAAGGGGTTAAAGTCCCAGAGCCACCTCCTCCCACTTCCACGGGTGTCGCTCAAGCCCGAGTTCCCAGTTCCCTAGGCCCGGCCGGAGCCTCAGCCGAGGACAGACAAACTCATCTCCCCTTTGGCTCGATGCTCTGCTCAGCTCAGTTCTCCTCCGCCTCCTCCTCTTTTCCTCCCTCCCTCCTCCCCCTTCAGACAGCTCCTCTTCCGCCTCCTCCCCCGACTTTCCCTCCCAACCTGCCTTTCCACCTGCCAACTTCCAACTGCTGCCTCCCAGGCCTCTGCGCCCCTTTTATAAAGAAGCCTGTTCGCCCCGCCCATGCGCATGCGTAACGGAGTTCTCGTGGCGGGAAGCCGGGAGTCGTAGTTCTCATCTTTCAGGCCCGCCGTCCTCGCGCGCCGTGCGACGTAGCCAATCTCAGTACGCGTAGGGGGCGTCTCCCAGGCCACCGCCTTCTGTTGCTTATCCCTCGCTAAAGAAACGTGAGCGGCCATTGGTCACGAGTCACACGCCTGGTGGAGGAAGGAAGACCAATCGCAGAGAAAATGGGGCGGGTTCTGGACCATACCATTCTGTTTAAGGACTACGAGAAGATTCGATGGCCTGTGAGAGCACACACAGAATATTTTTATGGAAAGGTGCGTTGTGAAAGCTATTATCGTATTCTGTCCTCCGCGGAAGAGTTCTGAAGGTCACAAACCTGTGTTAACCAAAGCAAAAATGGTTTGTTCCTAAAAAGTAGTCCCTAAAGTGTAAAAGAGGATTCAATCCTATAAAGAGAGATGTTGGCTCACAGCTTCTATCTCTAGATTCTTAAGTTGACATTAATGTCTTCAAGGAGTGTGGTGAGTGCCTGCGTCTGACATTTGCGGAAGGATACTTGATCACATATTTGTAAAAAAAGAAAAGCGCATGAAGAAGTAAACAAATGAAGAATAAAAAGTGCCGTCTTAAAGGGACAGTACGACTGCGTTTAGTGCGGCAGACTTGGACTAGGCCTCGCAAGACGAAAGGACCGGTTCGAGTCCCGGGTGACGTCGACCGGGGATATAGCCTCGGGACCCTCAGGGGAAGGTGGCTCAGCTTCTGCCGGGTCTCTGAGAGCCGCCTCCGCCTCAGGGGCCAATGCAAACTAGTGATCCGCGACTGAGGGGCTCTCCTGGGAGAAGGCGAGCAGGCGAGCCGTGGGGGTGGGGGTGACGGCTTTGCCCTGGCCTCAGCTTCTGTCGAAGAAAATGGCCTCCTGGGGCCTGCTTGGTCTCTTCGAACAGAAGCATTTCATGAGCGGGGACAGGGGGCGTCCGGGCCAGTCAGCCGGCCTGTTTGTTGGGGAGGGGCTCGAAATAATGAGGAGTTGGAATAATTAACCCTGGCTATCCAAGAGGCAAGCGCGTAGCATCCACAGAGGCCCCTCCTCATCAGTGGGCGCTGCGCAAGACGAAAGTCGGGGGCAGAGGATTCTGGCCAGGACCGTGGGGTAGAGTCGTGGGTAGGGCCACAGTCTCCTTTGAGAGAAATTCTCCAGACTCGAAGCCCGCGCCCAACCGACAGGGACTGAAAGGACCCGGAGAACCCTCCACTCCAGTCACTTAGGCCTAAAATCATGGTGTCATCTCCACTTCTTCCCCTCACCACACCGAGTCAGTGACCCATTGTTATTTCTTCCTTGACAGCAATCCCTTACATTCCAACCAATTCGCACTCCATAACTTTCTTTCACATACAGAACCGTTTGACCCTTCCACGGCCCTGTGAGTTAGCCAGAGTAGAAATGATTGTCTCCATTTCAGACATAAGAAACTTCCATGGCCGGGCGCAGTGGCTCACACCTGTAATCCTAGCACTCT
>NW_012153219.1:491431-492619 GCF_000956105.1 Propithecus coquereli | reverse complement strand
TTTTTTCTGATGATAAATGCATTTAGTCTTCCCAAGATTCAGTTTAGAAATTTTTCTAATAGTAGGGAAAATAACATCTTTATAGTTAAATCCCTCTTTTTATGAAGAGGATCTAAAATCAGATTGTCACTGCTGCTTCCTACAGTGCAGTCAAATTGAGGCTTCCGCTCTGCACTGTAAAGCCAGAGGGCACTGTTGCTGCCTTTCCAAGCAGCTGTTTTTCTGGGGCTGCTGCATGACGTCATAGTAGAAGAAAAATTAAAAACACGAAGAAAACTATTTCAAAATAGACATTTAATGTAATTTTTAGGCCAAAGAAAAAAGCGATCATACATTGTCTCCAGTGGACCACCTGTGCCTGAATAGGACCAACTCAGTCCTGCTTTGAAGGCCCTGATTCAGTCCTACTGGTATCATTTCCCTTGATTGATTTGTGAATGCTTCTTATGCGTCATAAGGTGCATTTTAAAGTTCCCAGCACCTCCGCTATCGCCATTTAGCTGCACAAGCAGTCTTCCCAGTGGGAGGGTTTCTTACCCCTTTCCTGCAGGGGTTCTTAACCTTCAAGGAGTTTGAAAATCTCATGAGTCTCTTGAAACCTCACCCCAGAAAAATGTATGTATAACCCAAGTCTACATATCATTTCATTGGGTTCATGGACCCCAAGGCCCACTATGGTTTCTAAGGCCTCAAGGAAACCCTGTGCCAGTGATTTGAGCAATGCAGTTGCCCTAGGGAAACACTGACAAAGGGCAGGTGAAAGGCTATGTCACAGGACCAAGTGACAGGAGGGAATAATCTTATAATTTCTATTTTGATTTGGGGGCAGAAATTAGTTCTCAGGGCCTCCCTTTTTCAAGAGCAGAACTGCTCAAGAACCTAAGCAGCTATCAGCACCAGGTTAGGGAATTGAGAAAAGCCCCTGTATGGGGAATGTGCAGCGATCCTCATTGAGCTTCTAAGGACCTCATTTAGCTCCTTAACTGGAAGCTTTACATTTGATCTGCAGTGAGGGGCCATTTCTCCCATCCAAGTACTAACCAGGCCTGACCCTGCTTAGCTTCCAAGATCAGAGAAGATTGGGCACATTCAGGGTGGTATGGCAGTAGACTGAGGGGGTTGGGGGGCATTTCTAATTTTAGTTTGACCCACATGGAAAAGTGGACAGTGCCTATTTTTTTTTTTTTT
>NW_012153219.1:465988-482601 GCF_000956105.1 Propithecus coquereli | reverse complement strand
AAAAAAAAAAAAGAAAAAAAAAAAAGAGCAAGCATCATGTCCAAAGAAAAGATTAGTCTGGGAATTCAGCGGTGCCTCTGGGCAGTGTGGGGTATGTGGGGACAGTGGTGGCCACACCTCCAATCTCCAGTGGGAGAGGTACACACACTGGCCTCTGGGGCCCAGCCAGGTGTTCTGAAATTGACAGTCCTAGCCCATTTTCCTTGAGCTTCAAGGATTGATATCCACCTGAGAGGCCTTCCTCTGTGGGCTTCATCCATCCCTTAGGAAGCTCCCTGAGAGCTGAACTGCCCTTCACACTGGGTGCTCCTTGAAGAAAAAGGATTTTTGCAGAGAACTTGGGACAGAGACCTCCAAATGGTTAACTGCATTTTCAGACTCCAGAGGACCCCAAGTCAAGGGATTTGGAAGGTACAGCTGAACCCAGCCATGGTTTACTGAACAGGGCTCAGCTGTATGGTCTCATTTGTCATATTGGGGGAGAGGTTGGCCAAACTGATACATTGTGGAATTCTAGAATTCTATCAAACAACTGGCTGGGCAACCTTAATATTAGCTGAGTTCTAACCCTTTGCCAGGCATTTTACATGCCCCATCATTGGTTGGTTTTGCTTTTGTGTTTGGTTTTTTAAAGACAGGGTCTTGCTCTATCACCTAGGCTGGAGTGCAATGGCCCAATCATAATTCACTGCAGCCTCAAACTCCTGGGCTCAAGTGATCCTCCTGCCTCAGCCTCCCAAGTAGCTGGGATCACACAAGTGTGCCACCACGTAGGGCTGCGATGGTTGTTAAACCCCAGGACTGCCTTATGATGAAGAGATCATCCTTGTGTCACAAACAAGGCAACTCAGGCTTGGAGCAGTTAAGAATTTTAACCAAGTTCATACAGCTACTCTGCAAGTGGTAGAGCTGGCTTCGGCCCTCAGCCCCATGCCTCAGTCCCAGCATCGGTGTGGTCCCTCTCCCCCTGCCCTGCTGTTGTCCATTCTTATTACAAGGGGTTTATCCAGCCTCCCTGCTTGTGACTCCTAGGCTAGGCCCTGTGGAGCAGCAGGGTCCTTGTTGTGTCTATGCCTTCCCTGCCTTGAGAGAACTGATGACTAAAGAGTGATGGTGACCGCCAGTGGGGGCAGTGGTCACGGCCAGGGGCTGACGGTGGTAGCTCAAGAGTTTAAGGGTCTCCAGCCAGCGGCCTTCAGAACTGCCTTTTTCTCACCCAGGGGCTGGAAGGTCCTGGGGTCAAGTGGTGGCAGTTGCAGGGATCTTGAGGCTGCTGGGGCCCTCGCGAGTGGGGAGCCTGGTGCCAGGCACCAGGAGGCGCTCAGAGTGTCTGGAGCCAGGGTGGCCCAAAGTGGACGACAGGGCTGGCACTGGCCAGAGGATGACCTAGGCTGCTGCAGGTGAGAAAAAGTTCGAAAGCTAAGGGGCGGGCGCCACCCAGAGGTCTGTGCACGTGCGGGCGATCGGCCCACCGCTATGGGGGCTCCCAGCCGCGGTGGGGCCTGCCCCCGACTCAGGGCGGGAGGAACACGAGGCTCCCGCTGGGCCTTGGTCTTCCAGAAAGTTCCTGGAGAGGCCTGAGCGCCGAGGTAATGCTTGGGGAACACCAGGAACAAGCAGCTGAGGGGGCATCCGACACTTCCGGGACCCCAACCCTACACCCAGGGCGCGGAGCAGGAACAGCCGCCCTTCCCTTTGGGCGGGGGCCGAACCAACGCCCCGGCCCCTCCGAGCTCTCCCGGAGCGCAACTCGCCCGCACCCCGGGACCCCGACAGGGCGGGACGGCGGCCCGCACCTTCGGCCCTCCAACGGCCTCCCACCCCTCTCGGGCGCCCTTGGTCCCCCTCCCTTACCCCTGCAGACCGAGGCCTCCTTTCCCTTCACTTGCCCGAGAGGAGGGAAAATATTCCTCATTCAAAAACGCCAACCGCTGGCCTTTCGTGGCGTCCACGGAAGCTTTGGGGGAGGGAGCAGGAAAGGGGCTTGTGCCTCGCGCGCCCAGACTCCGCTTCCCGCTCCCTCCGTGGGGGCCCAGACGGCAGAAAATGATTTTATTTTATTTAGTGAAACATTCATTTGTAAGTGAATCTTCGGTGAAGTCGTCCTGAGTGTGTCGGGGAGGGGGGGCCGCCAGGGAGGGAGGCGAGCAAAGCGGTGCTCACCCCGCTCCCGCTCCCGCGGGGCCTGCTCTCTCCTCCCAACGCCTCCCGGCCTCCCGGCCTCCCTCCTGCGCCTACCAGCCAATCAGCCTTCCAGGCCCCGGCCCAAGTCCCAACTTGCCCAAGAACTGAACCTCCTCGGGGAGAAGCTAGGGTGGGAAGAAAGTCAGGTGACCGGCGGCTGGGGAGGGCAAGGGCTGAGACCAGGCAGCCCCGCCCCCGCGTCAAGGCCAACCCAGAACCGGGGATGTGCCCCACGCTGCAGCCTCCGGGAGAGCCCGGGTGGCTGGGGGAGGGGAGGGAGCGTCCCTGTGAAACAGCAGGGAAGGGCGGGATCTTATCTGGCACCCCCATTAGGGGAGGGGGTTCCCAGACAGACATCGATGGGAGGAGGGATTCTTAACGCTGTTCTCCGAAACCCTGGCCCAGCAAGACTGAGGCTCCCAGCCTCCTCGGTTGGCTGTAGAGACCCCTTCACCGAGAGTCACCTCTTCCGAGTCCAAAAGAGCCACTGGACGACGAAGGGCCACAGGAGGAGGAAGAGCAGCGTGGGACCCGAGAGCCTGAGGGGCCAAGGCCGAGCACTGGGCCGTGGCCTCTGCTGTCAAGAGGGAGGGAGTCAGAGGCCAGCCCAGGCCTCAGCACAGCCCTCCTTAGGAACCTGCTCCCACTTAGTGGGAGACAGCCCCCAAGTCTGCACCAGGGAAGAGGCCCCAGTGTGTCCCTGACAGGTCGAACTCCGCTCCCTCCCACATCTTCCTCCCCAGGGCAATCCAAGGAGCCACACTGGAGGGTGGGAGAGGGGCTGCTGGGCAGAAGGAGGGGCTTCCAGGCTGTCTCCTCTGGGCCACAAAGTAGTGACCCTGTTGGTATGACTTGAAGACCCTATATTGTGAAGGATGTGCCACATATTTCAAATGAGGCCCCTCAGAATTTGGTTTCTAAATACCATTCTCTACTAAAAGGAGCCAGGGCTCCTTGAAGAAGTGGCTGATTCCAGGTCTGGGGCAGGGAAGGTAGGGGTGGGTATAGGACACCCTGTACGAGAAAGCAAGGTCACTTTTGAAGATTATTAGGGTCACGTTATAAGAACATAGGACCCAGCTTGAAAGGGTCCCCACTGGCCAAAGTTGTGACAGTCTGAGCATCAAAAACAATGATTGCAGTTGACTGGAATCTGTAAAATCCATGAGTCCATAATGATACTCTAAAAAAGAAAACCAGGCCGGGCACGGTGGCTCACGCCTGTAATCCTAGCACTCTGGGAGGCTGAGGCAGGAGATCGCTTGAGCCCGGGACTTCAAGACCAGCCGGAGCTAGAGTGAGACCCCATCTCTACTAAAAACAGAAAAATTAGCCTGGCGTGGTGGTGCGCCTATAGTCCCAGCTACTTGGGAGGCTGAGGCAGAAGGATCCCTTGAGCCCAGGAGTCTGAGGTTGCTGTGAGCTAGGCTGACACCACAGCATGCTAGCCCAGGCAACAGAGCGAGACTCTGTCTCAAAAAAACAAACAAAAAAAACCCTGGAAATTTGTCACCATTGAGGTAGATTTTAAATCAATTCCTTACTTTGCAAATAGATAATTAAAGAGAAAGAGCACTGTGTTTCAGGGAAACCCAAGATGATCAGGGAAACACTACAGAAAAATGATAGCTAATAGATATTAAGGGAATAATAGCATTTAAAAGTCAACTTTTTATGCAATCACTAAATAAATTATTCAGGCAAGGATTATCAATTGTCAAACACTGTATGGCAAATGGAGTCGATGGGGAACTGGATATTCCCTGGCTGCAGGAGGAAAACACAACTTTACAATGGTGGGATCAGACTGCCACACCTTCATCTGTGCCAGCAGTCCATGCTAGAATCACTAAAGGTGGGACATTCAGATATCATGTGTCCCTTGATGTGTAGAACATCACCCCTGATGTAATCTGGTCCAAAATGTTTAATTTGATTCTAATCTAGTCCTTAGCTCTAATCTCCAGTTCACAGGGAATAAAGTGTAAAGAAACTAACGATGAGGCCGTGACCAGACCCAAAAGGTGGAACGTTCTATAGGACACTGGCCTGGTCAGGTCAGCAAGTCACCAGCAAGGAAAAGGACTAGTCTCCATTAATGGAGACTTACAGGACAGAGGCAGCAGATGCAGTGTGTGGTCCTAGACCAGACAAACGGAGCAGCTGGAAAAGGCAATTTCAGGATAACAGGGGAAATCTGAATTTGGATTGGGTATTTGATGATATTAAGGAATTAATGATTGTGTGTGATAAAATGTTGTTTGGGCTAGGTGGCAGAATGTTCTTAGTTTGAGAGATGTGAACCCAAGTACTTCAGGGTGGAATATCATGATGTCTATAATCTACTTATTTTTCAGCTTTTAAAATTAGTAAAAGATAAAAAAAAAAAAAACAAAAGAAAAAGAAAACAAGCCCTGTCATGGGGGAGGGGCAGTGTTGAAAAGTTAGCCACTGTGGATCTGAGGAAATCCTTGCCCCCACAGCTGACACACACTGTGCTGAGGGATTAGGGGTCACCCCAGAGATCCCCCACATCAGGCAACTCAGCCCTCTCCTGCCCCCACCACCCCCGGCTTCTCAAGAACAGACCCACTCAGAGTTAATGGTGGGTACCAGCTGTGGGGGGAGATAGACCAGGGTCCACTCCCAGCTCCATCACTTAATGTTAATAATAATATTAATAGTAATAATATTGTGCTGGGCACTGTGTGATCTAATTCTCAAGGCAGCTCAGTGAGGTTCTCCCAGGCTGTGTGCCCTCAGGCAAATTACTCAAACTCTCAGAGCCAGAGATGAAAAGAAAATCCATCTGATAGGGTCATTGTATGGATTGAATGAAAGAATGTGAGTAAGTGCTTGGCGCACAGCTGGGGTTCCAGGAATGGCAGCTGTTATTTATTTTGCAGGCGCCCAGGAGCCTGGTGTATGGAGCAAGCAAGATGGGGGCAGGCGGTGGTCAGGTGGTCATGCAAGGGCTGAACTGTTTGGAGGCAAACCCTAAATCTGTGAACAGAAGTCTTTACTGAGGGGCAACAGTGACCCCACACCCATGCAAAGAGCAGACACATCATGGCACTTCCAACTCCTGGGATTAGTTCCCAGGCTCGGTTTCTCTCCAGGCAGAGGGACATAATAGGAATGGGCCCTTCCTGCCCTACCTTCCATGCCCCCAACCTCCCTGCCTGCAACGTGAGCCATGCCATTCTCTGGACAGAGATGTAGGCAGGTGGAGGTGCGAGAACAAAGACATAAGTGCTGGATGAGGAGCCCAGAATAGAGACACTCAGAATTCTGCCCCAATCTTGCCCCAGAGCAAGGGGGGACTCACCTGCTTAGGGGGTCGGGGCATGCTCTCCAAGCTCTGCAGTCTCCTCTGTACATCCCGCATGCTCTCCTGCAGTGCCCGAACTGTCCCCACCAGCCACGTGTCCAATTCCTGGGGGCCCAGCAGGCTGCCTCCCAACCCTTCTGTGGAGCACAGACACGCAGGGAAGGGGACTCAGGAGGCAATTTAGCTACTGGCTGGGTGAGGGCAGGCTGTGGCGGGTCCAGGGAAGGGTGGGAGTAGAACACGGTCCCTGCACCAAGTGTGACTCTTGCAAATTCCATCCACGTGGCTGAATAACGGGCTGCTGGGGGTTTGAATCCCAGCACTGCCACTTAGTATCTGTGTGACTTTAGGCAAGTCATTAACTTCCCTGAGCCTCATTTAAAATTAAGGGAAGATGTCACTTCTCTCACAGAGCTGTTTGCTTGGAGGAACGAAGGAGGTAATATTTATGAAAGTGACCCTATGGGACTTGGCACACAGGAAGTTCTAGAAGGGAAGAGGGCAGAACTCACCATTGTCATTTGATTCCCAAATGGGAGGCCCAGGGAGAGAGAATGACCTCCCAAAGCCACGCGGCTGTGGGGGAGAGAGAATGACCTCCCAAAGCCACGCGGCTGTGGGGGAGAGAGCTGGATAGGACTCTCATCCCAGCTGCCCTTACTCAGCACCTGCGTGGGGTGCAGACTCCTGGGTGGCCCTCAGGGAGAGGAGGCAGGGCAGGGACTTTGCCCATCCAGGTAGGTATCTGGCAACCCTTCCTGGACAGAGGTTGCTCTCCTCAGTGCCCAGCACTAGACTTTCCCCTCTGCCCGAAGAGGGCAGCCCAGGGAAGGGCAGGAGGGGGTGAAGGGTCGGGCAGGAGCTCACCCTTCTGTGCAGGGGGCACGGGGCTCTTCCTGGTGTCAGGCTCTCCTCCAGGGGCTCCCCTCTGTTCTGCCCAAACCTTCAGAGAACAATCAGAAGTCTGAGGGCGGGAGCAGGAGCAAGTGGGGCACAGTGGGGTGAGGAAGGGGAGAGAATGGGGGTGGTCTCACCAGCTCAGGCTCCAGCTGCTCCAGGGAATCACAGAAAACCTCAGAGTCCAGGTCCTTGGGCAGCTGGGACTCTGGGGAGGGGGTAGGCAGGGTTATTGCCCAGAGGGAGGATGTGGAGGGAGAGGTGGGGTGTGCACTGTGCAGGAGACGCTAAAGTTACTGCCACAGGATGCACAGGTGGGCCCCAGCAGTGAGGGCCTGGAACAGGAATCACAGAACCTGTCACCACCACCCCCTACCCTAACCCCCCACCTTCAGGAACGCAGGAGGTCTCAGTGTCTGTGGGCATGAGGCATGAAGGGCACAGTGTGGCATCCAGCCTTCTCCCCTCCACCCCTCCTGCATTTGGTCCTCTGTCCCTCCTGCCCAAGCACTAACCTGGGCTTGGGGGTACTGGTTCCTTGGGGAGGCAGGGAGGCTCTCGAACAGCCCCGACATCTCCATTCAGTACCTGCTTTTTGCAACCTGCCAAGACATAGAACCCAGAGGTGGGGCTGGGAAGAGTCTGGCACCTCTCAGTGACATCAAGTCCCTACTGCCCATTGGCTGTGGACACTACCTGAGACTCAGCCCATCAGGGCACTGGCTGGGGTCCTTACAGGGACATTACCTGGAGCCCTCTCCCCCCTCCACCAGGCAACCCCCCCACCAACTGAGCAGCCCCCTCAGCCTAGACATAAGTTAGTTCACTCAGCACATGTGGCACTCCCATTCTGGGGGTCTAACCTGTGACCCTTTTCAGGAAGGTCTCTGGGGGCCTTGGCATGTCAGGGATCACCTGGTACAGGGGCTCGAAGTAACCAAACATGTCTTCTGCCACCTCGCCCAGGGGCACTGTGTCGATCACCTGTTGGGGACGGCTTCTATAGGGGGAGGGGCTGGCCCTCCTGTTCCCCTCCACCCTTACACCTCCACTCTGTGCCCATTCAGGGATCAGAGACAGGCAGGGTTGGGCGGAAGCAACATGAAGGTGGTGATTCCCACAGGGGTGTCAATGTATAGAAAACACAATGGGGGTGAGAACTGGAAGGGTGAGGGCAGGCCACCTGGCTGGGAGCTTGGGGACAGAGGACTCACAGCCCCTCCCTACCTTCTGTGCCACCAGCTTCATCTCAGTGATGTAGGCAGACATGGCCTCCTCCCTGCTCATCTTGCCCAGGCTGTTCCAGGCATCCCTGGGGGCAGAGGGCTGTGAGAGGGCTGGTTGACTGCTGAGGCTTGTTTGCCCAGCCAGTGGGGAGCTCACCACTTATATCGTCCGATGGGGTCCCAAAATCCAGGCCGGGGGACCAGGCAGGGCCCCATGGTAGCCTGCTTGTAGTAGCTGTAGAATCGCAGCATCTCTTCGTAGGAGGGACGGTAAGTGCCTGGGCAGAGGGTTGGGAAGTGCAGGGCAGAGCGTCAGTCCCAGCTCCAAGAGGACGGAGGTGAGGGGAGAACTATCCTTGGAGAGAGCAGAGATGGTGGGGAGGGGGGGGGTCCCACCCATGGCATCTGGACAGGGGCAGGAAGCAGAAGGGACCCCCAGGACAGACCAGGCAGGGACTTGTCAGCAAAATCTCTAGGGACGAGGGTCGTTTCCTCTTCAGAGTCAGACCCCAAAATGCGGGTTCCCGCAGCCTCACCGTTCTTAGGTAGGTTCTGAATGACGCTGACTGCAGCCTGGAACTGGGTCCGGCAGTCCGGCTCTGGGCTTTCGTTCTCGGTGCCCATGCTGATCCAAGCCCTGGGGCCCCACTTTTGAGTGACTCTGTAAGAACAAGCCTCCGTGTGGGCAGCCCTCCAGGATCCACCAGGCACGGTAAGCGACGGACCCATTTTCCAGGGGGGCAAGGTGAGCTCTTTAGAGGCCTGAGAGAGATACCCTGGGAGGTCAGAAGTTGCAGCTAAGGAAACTCCTTTCCCTACCTCAAGGCAGCGTGGTGGCGCCAGGGTAGCAAGGACCTTGGTGGGTGGGTGGAGAGGCAGGTGGCAAGGGTCGCTGTGCCGGATGTGTACCCAGATGCGCCTCTCTAGGTGCACATCTCCAACTCCTGGACAGGCCAATGAGCAAACGAGGCGGAGTCAGGGCGAAGTAAACAGTCTCGCAACCTGGCTCCCAGCACCCCGGCCCGGCCCTCACCTCGCCGCGCGTCCACTGTCCGGACACCTGGGTCCTCTCTGGCCACTAACCGGCAGCTTCCGACTGACCTCGGGTCCAGTCTGGCCGGGATGGGGTCGCAGAACGAGGGGAGAAATTTAAGCCAATGAAAGAGCCTGTTTTACATTCGGCGTCTACACCTCACCCACTCAGCGCTTCCCTTTCAAGATTATGCAAATAGTTTTGCAGTGCCTCTCCCAATCAGGCGGGGCTAATCCCGGAGTCGGACTTCCCAGCTCCGGAGTGCCGAGGCGGGCGGCAACGCCCCCTGGTGGACATAGTGAAAGGTCGCGGAGTCCTCGCGCCCCCTGGTGGAAATTCGCTTCTGTCGCTGAGCCCAAGCCTGGCAGGTCCGAGCCACCCACCCGGCTCTTCTGACGCTTAGGCGCTGGGGATAAAAAGAGTCATGTCCTGGGGTCAGGCGTTCTGAAGAAGGGACATCACAGCTGAGCTTTGGAAGCTTTAAGAGTAAGCCCGATGGAGATAGTAGAATGATGGTTACCTGAGGCCAGAAAGAGTAGTGGGGTGGGTAAAGAGGGGTGGTTATGGGGTACAAAAATACAGTTAGGTATAAGGAATAGGATCTAGCATCCGGTAGCACAATAGGGCGTCTATAGTGAATGATAATATATTGTATATTTTTAAATAACTAAAAGAGTGGAATTAGAACGTTCCTAATACAAAGAAGTAAATACTTGAGGTGATGGATACCCCAATTATCTTTACACTTTGTATACTTGTATCAAAACATCGCATGTACCCTATAAATATGTACAATTATTATGGATCCATATTAATGAAAAATAAAGGGCACGATGGATATGATGACCTCGCGTTCTCCCCGGCTGCCCCAGACGAAGGACGGACATTCATGGCGAATGGGACCCCTCTTCCTCCTGTTTGTGAGGCCCTCGCCTCTCCTCCCTGCTGTGAGGAAACTATGCATATATATATATTTATTTATTTATTTATAATTTAAAAACTTTAAAAAATAGACCAGGCGCGGTGTCTCACGCCTGTAATCCTAGCACTTTGGGAGGCCGAGGCGGGAGGATCACTTGACGCCAGGAATTCGAGATCATCCTTGAGCAAGAGCCAGACCCCCGTCTCCACAAAAATAGAAAAAATTAGCCTGGCACAGTGGCACGTCCCTGTAGTCCCAGCTACTCGAGGCTGAGGCAGGAGGATTGCTTGAGCCCAGGAGTTTGAGGTGCTGTGAGCTAGGCTGACGCCACGGCACTGTCGCCTGGCCGACAGAGCGAGACCCTGTCTCGAAAATAAATAAATAAATAAATAAAACTTAGTTTATATTAAAAAAAAGTAAGCCAGGAGAAAAATGAGGAAGATTATCCTTGGAGGAAAAAATGGCAGGATCAAAAGTACAAAGGCAGAGACTTGATAATCAGGAAGAAATTTCAGGACTCCAGAGCGGGCTGGGGACCCAAGCCAGAATGTGTAATCTCTGGGTAGGGAATATCTGAGAATGGGGTAGAGCGGGGCAAGTGGGTGGCAAATCTAAGTCCTGGGGATGAGGCTTTCTCCGCGGGATGCCACGCGGTTGGCGGCCACCGAGGGGCGGTGTGCGGCCAGCTCTCCGCCCGGCTCGGGGCACCTGCCGCGGCAACGCTGCCACCTGGACATCCCACCCTTCGCGCCCGTCCTCCGGTGGTTTCATACAAATAGTAGGTGACACCTGACACAGCCACCAGAACCCGCGAGCGGACGGCCACCCGTGGGGTGACGTCACTGACAGCTGTAACGCGGGCGGCGGCTGTCCCGGGACCATCGAACGCCGGGCTGCGGTTCCAACCTGTCCGAGCCTCGAGAGCCCCAGAACCAGCCGACGGGGACTCTAGACTCAGAGCCGCCTCACGCTGTCCAGACCAGCCAGCTTCAAGACTGTAGGAGTCTGAGGGGGCGGCAACTGGCCTCGCGCGGGGGTGCAGATCCTATGACGTCACTGCCAGAGCCCCCCGCCCCCAGCCGCCGCGCCCAGCCCTTCGGGCTCGCGCTGCCGGGCCGCGCCTCAGCTCCCGGGGTTCTGTGGGCTTTCCGGGCCTGGGGACCCTTAGCCCAGGACGAGCGGCCCTGCACTCCCGTCCGCAGTCCGGCTCCCTGCTGAGGCCCGCTGGCGGGACGCGCACGCGGAGGGCGGAGTGGGGTCCTGCGTCCCCACTGAGCCAGGGTCCCGGAAGGGGAGAGGGTGTCTGTGCCAGAGGGCAGCCCTCGCCCCATCCGGTGCCCGGTCCCCCCACCCCCCAGACTGGGGGCTCTGGCCACCCATGGGGCCGAGATCCGAGGATCGCTCGGACAATGGGGAGGCGGACTCACGAGCAGGGGCGAACGCAGTGACTCGGGGTCCTCACGTTCCCGGGCCTGGGGTCCCGGCCGCCGCCTCGCGCCGCCCCCGCGCAGTCCTCGCCCCGCCCCCTCGCTCCCGGGCCCTCCCTCCCTGATCCTCGTCCCTCCCTCCCTGATCCTCGTCCCTCCCTCTTTCCCTCCTCCCGGCTCCTTCTTCTCCGACTCCCTCCCAGCGCCGCTAAGTTTCTTTGCTCGGGACCGCGCACGGAGCCGGGGCCGGGCCGGAGCGGCGTCCCCGCTGCCCTGTCTTCGCGCGCTGACCCCGGGCCCGGCCCCGGCCCCCGCCTCACCGAACCATGCTGTGCGGCCGCTGGAGGAGATGTCGCCGCCCGCCTGAGGAGCCCCCTGTGTCGGCCCAAGTCTCAGCACCGACCGCGCTCCCACACTCGCCGGCGTCCTCGGAAGGCGGGACCAAGAGGCCCGGGCTGCGGGCGCTGAAGAAGATGGGTCAGTGTTGGGCAGGGGGGCTCGGGGTGGGCGCGGATTGTCCCCAGGGGCGCAGCCTGGAAGGACAGGGTGCTCCGGGGAGCCGTTCTGGACTTCCCAGGCTGCATAGACTTGGGGAGGCTGTGGCGACGGGTGGAGTGCCACCACTGTCCAGTCATCCAGCCAGGGGTCACACCTGGGGTCACCCGAGATCCCCAGGCCGAGCCGGGCGCCTAGGATGTTCTTTTTTTCCCACCAGGAGGCGCCCGCGGGGCGCGCTGAAGTGCGAATTTGGGCGAGGGCGCGGATTGGGGTCTCTAAGGGCAGGAAGAGTGGAGCGGAGATAAAGGTTTGGGGTGCCCTTCTAGGGTCTGCGGGAGCTTCGGGACATCCTAGGGACTTGGCGACCCTTACTGGGGATGAGAGTTGTTTGCGGCTGGCCTCTGTGGAAGAGGCTGGCCTCCCAAGCCAGCCTTCCATCCCCGCTGCAGGGGCAGCAGCAGCTAGTGAGAACAGTGTCCCAGGAGTCAGGAGGTCAAGGGTCTCATCTCAGACTTGGGGAAGTCACTAGATGAGAAGGAAGTAACTGTGGCTTATGAAGAAGCATGTCTCAGAGACAGGCGGGCATCAGGTGATTTACATACCTGGTGTCATGTAATCCTCTTCACCTCTCTGAGACGTAGGTAGGTAAAGCCCCATTTCAGATGAGGAAACTGACTCAGAGACGTCAAGGAATTTGTCTATGATCACACAGCTAGTCAAAGGCAAAGTCTGATTGGTCCCCAGGCCATGCCCCATGACCTGGCCACCGGTACCCTCTCAGGGTCCAGGCAGAATAGGACTTGTGAGCATGCGTGTGAGAGTACTGTGTGACATGGAGAGGACCGTACAGCCTAAGTGCTGTATTGGAGCTGCTGTTGGTAGAATAGTTAATGACAGGGAACAGAAGGGCAAGGCTGCCTGGGAACCCCGTGTGAATCTGGGGGCAGACTTCGGGGGTCCTGACTGCCAGTCTTGCCTTCTCCTTGGCGCTGCCCCTCCTCTCACTCACTTGACCTGCATTTATTGGGTGCTGTGCTCTGAGCACCGTGGCTGGCACAAGCTTGCTGAGACATGAGCCGCGTCTCTGCGTGTGTGCATTCCACAGACATTTCTGCAGGGCCTGCAGTGTGCTCTGCCCCGGGGGTCCTGCCCTGGGAGAGCTGAGGCACCGGGAGGCCAGACCATGAATCGGAGGGACAAGACCGCGGAAGGAGGGGTATGTGAGATGCTGGGGAGCCAGCGAGGGCTCTGGCTGCTCCCCAGACTGGAGCGGTGAAGGGGAGAGGCTGGTGGGGGCTGGGTCCTCCAGGCCCCTCCTTGCAGAGTTGTGGACTTGTCTAGAGGGCAGCAGGAACCCCAGAAAGGGCTCAGGCAGAGTGAGTTTTGTAGAGCGGAGGGTGGGGTGGAGGCGGGGGGAAACAGGGAGACTCAAGGAGGGGGGCTGGGGAATCAGTTGGGCAGGGGTGGCGGGGCTCAGACTTGGGCAGGGGCGCCGGAGATGGACTCCAGAACCCCCAGGTGGTAGGCTGGGCGATCTGAAAGGTATCTCTGGGTGGGGGGTGGTGCCATTCTTGGGCTAAGAAGCAGTGTGGTTTGGGGACTGGAGGGGGCTGTGGCCAGGTAGCCCAGGGAGTCGGCTCCCTCAGGGCTGCTGGATGCCGTGGGTGGGCAGAGGTGAGCTGCTGAGCCCAGCCGGCCCCTTCATTCCACACATGTTTGCTGAGCACCATCAGTGTTCCAGGCCGCTGTGCTGGGGCTGGGCTACAGAGCTGCATATCACACAGCCTTGCCCTCGGGAAGTGCACAGTTTAGTGGGCAGAGACATGTGTAGACAAATAATTATTATGGCTGAGCCCAGGATGCAGCACCTGTCAGCTGAGTAAGTAAGGCTGCACGGGAGCTCTGGGCACCTCATCAGGATGACACTGTGGGGAACTATGTGGGTACCAGGATGTCATCTCAGCCACCCTCCCTCCCCACCACTGCCCCATCCTGTTGAGTGACTGCAGAGGCCACAGGGAGCCCAGGGACAGGGTGGAGACGAAATGCAACCCTGGGGCCCCGCCTCTCAGGGCATCAGGGCCAAAGCCTAGGCCCATCACCAGGTAGCTTCCACTAACCCCAGAGCCACTGCCCCTCACTGCCACACCCTGCCACTGCCATTGCCACACCCCTTAGGCTAGCAGATAAGAGATTTTATATCAAATCAGGTCAAGAGCTAGGGCAGGGAGTGGCTCAGAGGGGCCCAAGGAAAAGAGAAGGCCTTTAGGGCCATACCAGGGAGAACCAGATGAGGGAGGGGGAGGAAGGAACCC
Source organism: Propithecus coquereli (assembly GCF_000956105.1). Lineage (NCBI taxonomy): Eukaryota > Metazoa > Chordata > Mammalia > Primates > Indriidae > Propithecus > Propithecus coquereli. The sequence goes on along the minus strand of NW_012153219.1, from coordinate 468,768 downwards.
CCCAGCCCACGTTGAATGTAGAGTGGGAGTTGCTTGTGCCCCTTTAGTCCCCTGTTCCTGGGCTGGGCTGCTGGCCTGGCAGGGAATAGTTGAAGAGAGAAGAGATCTAGAGCCCAGGGATCACCCGCCATGCACCGGGCGCCGTGCTGAGCTTGCGACAGGCCTGATCCTGCTTAATCCTCGGATGTCCCTGTGGGAAAGGTGCTGTCCTCACCTTAGGTGACTTACAGATGAGAAACTCAAGGTAGAGGGGAGAAGTCACTGCCTAAGGCCACACCATTGGCAGGCGTTAAAGCCTAATCTTCAATGATAGACTAATGAATACTAATTAACACCTTTATAACACTGTGCCAGGCACTTGTCACATAACATCTCATTTAATGTTCACAATAATAGGAGGTAGGTACCATTAGCCTCCTTTTACAATCGAGGAAACTGAGGCTGAGAGGCATTTGGTAACCTGCTCAGAGATCAAAGCCAGGAAGTAGCTGAGAGAAGATTTAAACCCAGGCAGTGTGGCGCAGAGTTTGTGCTCATAGCACGATGAATGAAAGAGAAGCTTGTACCTAGGGAGGGCCTGCTACTCCTCTCTCCCCCACAGCCTTGCCAGCCCCAGGGGCGTCCTCATAGGATTGCTAAATGAAATATGGGACAACCAGTCAAGTTTGAATTTCAGATAAATAATAAATAACATGGGACATACTTACACTAAAAATTATTTTTTGTTTATCTGATACTCACATTGAACTGGTGTCCTGAATTTTTTTCTGGCAACCCTACCTCCCCAGAGCCCCATCTACGCCTGTGCCCCATGCTCCACCCCTGCCCCTAATCCTCCCAGTGGGCAGAGGCCTGAGTAGGCAAAATCCTGGTCCCATCCCTCCCTGGCCTGCACACACCACCAAGTGCCCCTGGGCAAGAGGGTTCTCCGGATGGCCTGCCCGGGCTGCCTCTTGCAGGGTGAGTGGGGCTGTGGGTGGGTTTGGCAGGTGGGGTCTTTAGAGGGGCCCTCAGCCCTGGCAGGTGTCTGGCCTGGGTGGTGCGGAGGGGCGGGCAGCCCTCCAGGCTAAGCAGGGGCATGCCAGGCAGGGCTGGGGTGCTGGCTCTGTCAGGCCTTGTGGCCCCCTTCCCTCTCCGGCTTCCCTCACCCTGGCTTCTGCCCCCAACCAGGCTTCATGCCTGTTCTGGCCCTGCAGGGAAGGGTGCAGCCACCTTCATCTCTGCATCCGGCCTAGGGTCAGGGGAAGAACTGCCTGCCTTTCCTGACTTTGTTGACTCTCCAAGGAATGTTACGGACTCTGGCGCTGTGCCCCGCCAGGCTCCAGCCCTGGGTGTGGCAGCCAGCTGGGACATGGGGGACATGCTTGTGCCTGAGGTGCTGAGGCTGCCTGCTGGCTAAAGGATTAGGGTGGGCAGGTGTTTGGGACCCCTGGCCATGGTTTGTCCTCTTCCAGCATCTCACGGCCCCAGCCGCCTGGAAACTGCTCTTTCCCTCCTCCCGCCTTGGCCTTGGCCTTGGCCTGAGGCTGTCACTGTTCCTGGCATGTCTGGCATTCCTGCTGGCGCTCCGTGTGCCCTTCCCGTGTGCACTGGCTCTCACACACAGCCCGCCAATCTTCCTCCCCTGGCTGACCCCCCTTCCTCCCACCCCATCCCCTAGCCTGTGCACACACTCCCGCTCTACGTACACCCCCTACACACACCCTGGCACCCTGCTGTCTGTGTGCTGCCCCTGCGTGTACACGCCTGGAGACCCCACAGAACCCCCACAACACCTCGCTGGCCTGCTCTGGCCTCTGCCCGCCCCCTGCACAGCCCCTGTGCCCATCCTGGCCTTGGGCACCCTGCATGGTTTTCCGCCCACACGGCTTGCCCTCTCTCAGCTCAGCGGCCCATCTGTGAAAGGGGTGGGATTTGGGGGCCCATTCCAGCTCCGCAACGAGGAGTTTCATGCTTCCAGCCTTGGCCACCCGGACAGAGCTGCTCAGGCCCCACAGCCCCCAGACTCCCCAGGCTGAAGGTGGACGTTGAGAGACTCTGGGCCTGCCCGGCACTCACCACTCCTGGCCCCTCTTTGGCGGCTGAGATAAGCGGCTCAGGGGAGATGTCTAAGCCCAGCTGACAACACTGAACTGGCGGGAGGTGGGCCCAGCTGGTGGAGGCCAGGGGGCTGCGAGGCACAGACTTACCGAATCACCTGGTGCCTCTTCCCTCCTGGGGCACTGAAACACTTCCCCAGAGCCCTGCCTCAATTTCCTTCTTTATTCTCATTTATTGAGCACCCACTACGGGCCAGGCCCTGGCCTGAGAGCTCCGTGTGCCTTTGCTCATTGTGGCCACACGTAGCCCTCTGGGGCCGACTCCCCCGACTGCCACCACATTCCAGCTCCATTGCTCTCTGACTGGTGGCCGGGGCCAAGTCAGCTAGCTGCTCGCTGCCTCTTTCACAGCTTTATGGAGATATCAATTCACATACCATATAATCCATCCATTTAAAGTTTACAGTGGCTTCTGGCATATTACATTATTACATTTTAAAAATTATGGTAAAATATATATAACATAAATTTGGCCATTTCAACCACTGGCATTAATTACATTCACACTGTTGTGCAACCATCACCGTTACCCATTTCTGAAACTTTTTTTTTTTTCTTTTTTTTTTGAGACAGAGTCTCACTCTTTTGCCCAGGCTAGAGTGAGTGCTGTGGCGTCAGCCTAGCTCACAGCAACCTCACACTCCTGGGCTCAAGCAATCCTCCTGCCTCAGCCTCCCAAGT
>NW_012153219.1:435025-465633 GCF_000956105.1 Propithecus coquereli | reverse complement strand
CACTCCCCCCAGCACCTCCAATCTACTTTGCGTCTCTGTGAATTGTCTGCTCTGTGTACCTCGAATAATGGAATCATACAGTATTTGTCCTTTTGAGTCTGCCTTCTTTGAATTAATGATGTTTCCAAGGTCCGTCCGCGTTGTAGCATCCATCAGATTTCACTCTTTGGTGGCTGAATACTATTCCGTTGTGTGTACAGACCACATTTTGTCATCCCTTCCCCTGTTGGTGGACACTGGGGCTGTTTCCGCCTTTTGGCTGTGTTCGCCCTCGTTTTGACTGCTGTTATCTCGCGATGGTTCCCACCCACTGTGCTGAAGGTGGCCTGGCACTGGCCTGACAGCTGCCGGTCAAGGCAGAGATAATGGGAACAGCTGGGAAACCCACGGAAACAGTAGGAGGTGGGCGGTTTGTGCACCTGCTCAGAGCAGGTAGGAATGAGGTCAAGGCAACACTTGCGGGTTTGGGACTTGCAGGTCCTATGAATGTTTCCTGGGTGTCTGGGCCAGGAGCAGGGGCCCTCCTGCTGCCCTCCCCGCCTTACCTCTGTTAACAACCAGGCCCCTCACCGCCCCAGGGTTCAGAAGCACCAGCAGTGGAGAGACAGGGGCAGCCACCCAGGGACTCAGCGCCTGGGCCAGAGGGTCCAACTGTACCCTCGTTCTGTTTGGCTTTGTCATTTGGTGTGTGGCTGGAGGCAGGGTCATCCAGAGGCCAGTGCCAGTCGGGCAGACAGCCTGGAATGTCACTCCTTCCCCCAGCACGTTCCTGGGGAGCTGGGGGTAAGGGCCAGGAGTAGGGGCCCCTTCATTGTGGGAACCTGTGCCAGTGGGGGCCCAGTCAGGTGTTCAAGCTGCCTGTCTCCACGGCCTGTTTGCGGAAGGCTCTGGACAAAGCAGGCCCTAGTGACTCACCTCCATTTCCTGTCTTAGTCATTCACCAGCCCTCCCTCCCCCCCTACCGTGGGCTTGGCATCAGAGGACTGGCTGGGTTAGGGGAGGTGGCCCCAGCTGCAGAGCCTGGTTGTCATGGCAACAAGCAGTCCCTTTTCCCAGGGCTGAGGGAGGGGTGGGCCCAGCCATGATGGCACTGCAGTTTCCCCTTGACTGTTCTGTCCCCACCCATCATTTCTCAGGATGAGAGATTCAGAGGTTGCCAAGATGTGGCAGAGGGGAGGATCTGTTGAGTCCCTTAGCCTGGCACATGCCTTGTACACCCGGCTCTTTGGAAAGAGGAGGATTTCACTTCCTTTTCCCAAGCAGGGGGCACCGAAGGGGTACTGACCCAGAGAGCCACATGCTGACCCCAGAGGGGACCATAGCCCACTAAGGAGGGCAGGCTTCTCCTCCTGCCCCTGAGACCCTGATTCTCAGTCATGGTCACCCTCAAAGTCACAAGGTGAGTTTTTTAAAATACAGAAGCCCACTCCCCACCCCACATCTGCTAGGCGAGAATCTCTGGGCAGTGGGGTTTGCAGCCTCCCCCAGGTGATTCCCACGCACGGCAAGGTTTCGAAACCCTGGCCCATGGGCCTCTGCCTTGAACTTGGACAGATGGGGCAGGGCTGGGGTAGAATGCGCTCAGTCCCCATCTGCCCGTCTACCTGCCCCCACCCTGTCAATACTCGCTAGCTGTGAGCCTGGCTCTGCGGTGAGTGCTGTAGGGAGGAAATAAGACCTCATTCTGCCCTCAGCTTTATTAAAATCCCCTGAAATTACATTATAGGTGGGTTTTGTTTTTTCTTTAAGTTAAGAAGTGCTGCTGGTGGTCAGAGAGGGAGAACTCCCATTTGAGGACAAATCAAGGAAGGCTTCCTGGAGGAGGTGGTATCAGAGCTGGTCCTTGAAGTACTCGGATATGAGGAGGAGAAGCCGGGGGAAGGATCCTACAAAGGCTCCAAAGGAGAGCGAGAGGGGAGTTCCAGGGATTTGGACTTGATTCCTTAGGTCGGAGTTTGCAGCTGGGCAAGCAGGAGCCTTGGGAGTGCAAAGCCAAACCCAGTCTTGGGGGCTTGTTAAAATAAAGGGAGGAAGAGAGGCCCACTGATGTGTTGTGTTTTGCCCACACAGTGGCGATGTTTTTTTTTAAATTCGATTTAGTTGCCAAGATTAAAAAATCTGGTGGCTTCACATACAGATCCAGATTCCAGTTCTCTGGAAACTCTGGGCCCTCAGCCCCTCCTGGCTGTCCTCCTTCCAAAGGGCATGCACTCTCCAGTTTGCCTGTTCCTGCCTCTTCTATTGTCCCCTGGCTCATAAACCTTTAGTTATGACTCTTGCAGAGGCATTTCAGAGCAGGGTGTGGCACCATCAGGGCCATCACATGTTCGAGGGGTTAGGGCCAGGGGAGGGCCGAACCTCTTCAAGGATCAGTGTTGGTCACGCCGGAGAGAGCCCTGGATTTTGGATTTTGCAACAGATATTACCGTGGTCTCCATTTTATGGATGGAGAACATGAGGCTGAGAGCAGTCAGGGGTTAGTGCCACCAGAGCCATGTAACTGGAAAGTGACGTCCCCAGCCCCTGAATTTAAATTGTTCTCCTCCTACCTCCACTGCCCAGGGTGGCAGCAGGGAGTGGGAGGAAGGGAGACAAAGGCAGCAGAAGAGCTGGGCAGCGCATGGGCCCAGGGCCAAGGCGCTAGAGCGCCACCTCCAGGGTTTTCTGCCTACGTCCACCACTTCCTCTCTAGGGAATTCTGGCAAGTGACTTAAGCTTCCCCGAGCCTCAGTTTCCTCATCTGTTAATACAAGAGCAGGGCCTGCACGAAGGAGGTGCTTTGTGAGCATTTGCTTTTATTAAGGAAGGTGGACTCTGGCTGGAGAGAGCATGTGGACTGAAGGGTCACAGGGGTTGTGGCAGTGGCCTAGCAAGAGGGATCACCAAATGTCATGGAAGACCTTCCTTTCGGCAGGGCCCCACCAGGGCACAAAGAGGACACCTGGAGATCAGCCAGGCAGGGCTGGTCCTGGAGTCTTTGGCCTGTGACCCTGGAGCCAAGGTGGCCTCTGTTGTCCTCCCATGTCTTTGGGAAAGCAGAAGCCAGGTGCTTGGGTTGCAGCAAGAGAGATCTAGGTTAGATAGTGAGACTACTTTCCTGATGGCCACAGTTTCACATCAAGGGAAAAGGCTGCTGGTGGCAGACTCTGGGCTTGAAGGCTGGAGGCCATGGTGGAGGAGGGTGGCAGAAAGAGCGACCTTTAGTGAGGCCTGAGTCCCAGGCACTGCCTGAAGGGCTGCAGGAACGGCTGCTCAGAACTGGAGAGGGAAAGCCTGTTACTGGCACCCACCCCCACCCCGGGCCCCAAAGCCTAAAGCCGAACCCAGTGATGGTGGCTTGTTACACTAAGGACAGGAAGGGAGGCCTGCGAGGGGCGGGGATGCTCACTGCAAGGTGAAGCCCTGGGTTTGGGAAGCTGGGGGGTGGGAGTAGCAGGTCCCAGGATGGCCTGCAGGGTCAGGCCAGCGCCCTGTCTTCCTGTCACGGTCCTATCCACGACTGGACTTTGAAGTGTTGCCCCAGTTCTTGGGCTCCAGGCTTGGAAGAATCACCAGCCTTGGCCCTGGAGATAGAGAGAGATGACAGACACGCAGCCAGTATGTGTGAAGAAGTTATTGTAAGGAAAGTTTAAGGATGCAAAGCAAAAGTACATTTCCTAAGGGGAATGCGTCTGTCTCCGCCAGTGGAGAAGACATTGTCTACTTCTGTGTTTTTCCTTTTATATGCTAGTAGTTTAGGTAAAGGTTAGTTATAATTATTCATAACTATATGTCACTGTTTGGGGGACTGGATACCTTTCTATGTTTGGACAAGACTGAAAGGCTATGTTTCAGTCGTTCTAAGATGCGTATGGTGGGCAAAGTGCCATTACCTGTTCACGGTGTTGTCGTCTCCATTCTCTGACCGGCTGTCAGTGTTCATGGCCTAATTACCCCATTCTTTAAGACTGAAATAACCATTCCCTCTTTTTCTTTTTTTTTCTTTTTTTTTGATACAGAGTCTCACTGTGTTGCCCGGGCTAGAGTGCCGTGGCGTCACCCTAGCTCACAGCAACCTCAAACTCCTGGGCTCAAGCGATCCTCCTGCCTCGGCCTCCCGAGTAGCTGGGACTACAGGCATGCGCCACCATGCCCGGCTCATTTTTTTCTATATATTTTTTAGTTGTCCAGCTAATTTCTTTCTATTTTTAGTAGAGACGAGGTCTTGCTCTTGCTCAGGCTGGTCTCGAACTCCTGAGCTCAAACGATCCGTCCACCTCAGCCTCCCACCTCTTTTTATTTTTCTGTAACCATTTCCTCCTTATTGTTTTTCTATAACTGCTTTCTCCGTTCTGTTTTTCTGATTTCCATTACTTCTCACTGGTTTTTCTGTCCCTAACACTCCCGCCCGCAGGCCTGACGGAGGACGAGGACGTGCGCGCCATGCTGCGGGGCTCGCGGCTGCGCAAGATCCGCTCGCGCACGTGGCAGCAGGAGCGGCTGTACCGGCTGCAGGAGGACGGCCTGAGCGTGTGGTTCCAGCGGCGCATCCCGCGCGCGCCGTCCAAGCACATCTGTGAGCGGCCGGGCCGGGGGCGCCGGGCGGGGGAGCGCCGGGGACCTCGCGGGCCTGCGGCCACCCTGACCCGCCCTCCCCGCAGTCTTCCTGCAGCACATCGAGGACGTCCGCGAGGGCCACCAGTCCGAGGGCCTGCGGCGCTTCGGGGCCGCCTTCGCGCCGGCACGCTGCCTCACCATCGCCTTCAAGGGCCGCCGCAAGAACCTGGACCTGGCGGCGCCCACGGCCGAGGAGGCGCAGCGCTGGGTGCGCGGCCTGGCCAAGCTGCGCGCGCGCCTCGACGCCATGAGCCAGCGCGAGCGGCTCGACCAATATCCTGCCCGGGCTGGGAGGGAGGGCCCCGTCCTGGGACAGCCCCCAGTCCGAGGGGAGGCATGGCCCCTACCCTTAGCTGGCACAGTCTGAGACGGGGACCGAGGCTGTGGTCTTCACAGTTGACCGTGGGGACACACGTCCTGGCCTGGGCTGAACTCCCACCAGGAGGAGAGGCCAGCCCCTCCTGCCTCTGGGGAGCCCCAGTCCCATTGCTACTGTGCTCAGGGAGTCCACAGGCCAAGGGGAAAGTGCAGCCCCTAACCAGGGAAGAAGCCCCCAGACCAGGTGCCAGTGGCAGGGGAGGGGGGCACCTGTTGCTGGTATTTCCTGAGCACCCACACTTGGATCCACTCCTATCTGCACCGGGCAGACTCCAACCAGGACAGTAAGATGAGCTTCAAGGAGATGAAGAGCCTGCTCAGAATGGTCAACGTGGACATGAATGACATGTACGCCTACCGCCTCTTCAAGGTGGGCCATGGCCTTGAACTTTGGCCCCTGGCCCTGCCACCCTTCTGCCCTCTCCCAACTATCTGAGTCATCGGCTACCTCCTGCCCCAGATTTTTTGGAGGGAGCAGCCTCTCTCTGCAGAATGGCAACATCTGGGCCTAGTTACCCTTTTTCCCTCCCCTGAGGCCACTGGGCCAGGATGGAATTGGGGAATGGCCGTCCAGAACTTCTTTCACCCTCAGGCAGAGCCCAGTGGTAGAGTGGCACCTTCCCACCCCTCCAAAGTGAGCAGCCAAGTTCTTTTCATCTCTCTAAGTCTGCAGGGCACCTTTTGCACCCAGGAGCACAGGCAGGAGTCGGCTTGCAGACATACCTGTGCACACTCTCCTCCGTGACCCTCCCACGTGACCGTGAACACCTCCCGCATGGGAGCACAGGGGCACACGGGGGTGGGCTCTGCATCTAGGCCCAGTGGAGCACATGGCAGACACCTGCGTGGATGGTGACTGTCTGACCACCCTACGACCCTGAAAGAAAAGACCATGGGACCTGGACACTTGGGCCACAGCTCCACAGGGACGGCTCCACGGGTTCTCGTTTATGTGTTGCTCTTCTACCCGGGGTGTGAATGTGTGAGCGTAAGGATGGTAATGTGTCCGTGTCGGGGGGCCTTGTGGCCCAGGGTCACCGTTTTTCCTCCCACGTCTTGGTTCTGGGGCAGGTCATGGTGCAGAGGGACAGGCACTGACCTGAGACCTTCCTTAAGCCGCAGTCCTGCATTTACCAGTGGTGGGAGCTGGAGGGGCCAGTCTTGCTCTTAGTTTCTCCGCCTGTGAAAAGGCGGACGTTGCCTTCCCAGCTGTGTTAGATGAGGGCGTGTCAATGGGGCAGATTGCCCGGGGTGCCCCCTCCTCTGAGTGTCTCCCCCTGCTCCCAGGAGTGTGACCGGTCCAACAACGAGCGGCTGGAGGGGGCTGAGATCGAGGAGTTCCTGCGGCGGCTGCTGAAGCGCCCAGAGCTGGAGGAGATCTTCCATCGGTACTCGGGCGAGGACCGCGTGCTGAGCGCCCCTGAGCTGCTGGAGTTCCTGGAGGACCAGGGCGAGGACGGCGCCACGTTGGACTGCGCCCAGCAGCTCATCCAGACCTACGAGCTCAATGAGACAGGTGGGGGTCCGCACAGCCAGGTCTTGGCACCCACCAGGGCTGCGTTCCCAGCCGAGCTGTCTCTACTGTGGGCTGGCGGTGGGCACCATCTCGGGCAGGTTCTTGCCTCTTCCAGACTCTGCTTCCACATCTATAAAATGGCGTAATAATGTGTCTTCCTCATGGGGTTTGGTTGATGATTAAATGGCTTAACTTATGGAGAGTCTAGTTTGTAGATAGTCTAGTCCTCATTACTAAGTTGAATGAGCTCTGGGGGGCATTTGGGGCTGGACATGGGGTCCTTCAGCTGGCCTGACACCCTCTCTTGCCTATCCCTGTAGCCAAGCAACACGAGCTGATGACACTGGATGGCTTCATGATGTACCTGCTGTCACCTGAGGGGGCTGCCCTGGACACAGCCCACACACACGTGTTCCAGGACATGAGCCAGCCCCTTGCCCACTACTTCATCTCCTCCTCCCACAACACCTACCTGACCGACTCACAGATCGGGGGGCCCAGCAGCACCGAGGCCTACATCAGGTAGCATGGTGGGGGGTGGACACACCTGGGAGCCCCGCTTGGAGGGGACATGGGGCTCAACCCCCACTCTGGGCTTCCTGGGGCCTCCCTGGCTCAGCCTGCTGTTGCTGTGGCCCCCACACACCACCTTGGCCATCTGTCCCTCTGTCCGTCCACAGGGCCTTTGCCCAGGGATGCCGCTGCGTGGAGCTGGACTGCTGGGAGGGGCCTGGGGGCGAGCCCGTCATCTACCATGGCCACACCCTCACCTCCAAGATTCTCTTCCGGGATGTGGTCCAAGCTGTGCGTGACCACGCCTTCACGGTGAGCCCCTGCGACCCCCACGCCCAGCCCCAGAACCTTCCCAGTGACCACCTGCCCAAGAATCAATTCGTGGGCCGGGCGCGGTGGCTCACGCCTATAATCCTAGCTCTCTGGGAGGCCGAGGCAGGTGGATTGTTTGAGCTCAGGGGTTCGAAACCAGCCTGAGTAAGAGCGAGACCCTGTCTCTACTAAAAATAGAAAGAAATTAATTGGACAACTAAAAATATATAGAAAAAAATTAGCCGGGCATGGTGGCGCATGCCTGTAGTCCCAGCTACTTGGGAGGCTGAGGCAGGAGGATCACTTGAGCCCAGGAGTTTGAGGTTGCTGTGAGCTAGGCTGACGCCACAGCACTCTAGCCCGGGCAACACAGTGAGACTCTGTCTCAAAAAAAAAAAAAAAGAATCAACTCATTCACCAAGTGCTGCTGGGATAAGTGTCAATGGGGTGGGACAAAGCTGAATGACATGCTCCCTCCTCTCCCACGTTCATATTTAATAAATGTATTAAAATCACAAGGTTTCCAGAAGAAAACCTTGGGAGTAGGGAAGGACATTTTAATCATGACTTTCAAAGAGTTAGCCATTAGAGAAGCTCTCCAGTGGCTTCTACGTGAACACTGCAACTTCTGTCCAGGTGTACAAATCTCCCCATCAACAAATGATAAGTTTGCAGCATAACTGACAGGGTCAATGTCATTCACATGTAAAGAGTGTTTATAAAAGAAAACCATGCCTGCAGCTGCCCTCAGCCTCCCAGCAGACCACGCCTCCCGAGGCCTCGGATCTGACCTCTGCCCTCCACGGACACATGGTGCCAGCGTTCGTCCCACATCCCATCCACTCAGTCCCCCTCCAGGGGGTTCTCCAGAGCCCTGCCTTGCCTGCCTGTCCTGAAGGGGTTGGGGGCAGCGTGGGTACTGGCAGGGGAAGGGAGGAGCAGCTCTGAGACATTATCCCTCCCCTGACAGCTGTCGCCATACCCTGTCATCCTGTCCCTGGAGAACCACTGCGGACTGGAGCAGCAGGCTGTCATGGCCCGCCACCTCCGCACCATCCTGGGGGACATGCTGGTGACACAGGTGCTGGACTCCCAGAATCCCGAGGAGCTGCCATCTCCGGAGGTGATGCCCCCCAGATCCCCAGCCTGGGTGGAGTCCCTGCTCGAGCCACCTCTCTGTCCAGGACCCCTCACCTCTCTCTGCCTTGACCTTTTCCTGCTCCTCCATCACTTGACATCTGCCACCCCCAGTCTTGTCCCTCTGCTGCCCTCTGGCTCTCCATTCTTGCCTGGACCCACCCTACACCCTTACCTGGCCTTGGAGGCCTTCCTCCACCTGGCTCTGCCTTGCCTGCTCTGTGTCCCTGCCCACGAGTCCCTGCAGGCTCAGCCACTCCCTCCTGCTGGTTGACACTGTCCTCTCCACCTGGAACTCCCTTCCCAGCCATCTACATATGCCAAGTGCCACCTGCTTAGAATTCCAGCTCAACTGAAACCACCTCTTCCAGTGACCTTACAAACTTCCCGAGCTCTCTGGCCAGAGGCGGCCTTCCTCCCTTCCTTCCCACCCCCGGAACACTGTATGTGCCCTCTCAGGATGTTCATCCTGCTCAGACTCGCCTCACCTTTGTGAGATTTGATTTTTGTTATCAGTATGAAAATCACATGCATATGGTAAAAAGCAAACCAAGCTGTACAAAGGGTGTAAAATGGAAAATGAGTTTCCTCCACTCAGGCTCACCCTGTCCCATTTTGCAAGAAGTAACCATCTTCGACAGTTTGTGTCCGTCCAGAATGGCACTGCATGTACATGTACCTACGTGCAGAAACATCTTCTCTTGCAAATATTGCCAGAAAGAGGCATGTGATTACATGTTCTACATGCCGTCCATGTAAGCTTTTTGAAGAGGGCTCCTCCTCCAGCCCTGAGCTGCCTCATTTATTTCAGCAGCTGCTCTGACTATTCTGATGTATGGAGGGACAAACCTTATTAACCCTGCCCTGTTGACGGCCTTGTAGGTTGTCCCCCACTTTTTCCTATTAGAAACATCCCTCGTCTGTGTGTCTCCTTCCTGCTTCTCACACGGCGGAGGGTGAATGACTGATCCACCTGCTGCCGTAGGGACTAGAGGCCTTGACCCTCCCTGTTGGCCTCTACAGCAGCTGAAGGGCCGGGTCCTGGTGAAGGGTAAGAAGCTGCCAGCTGCTCGGAGTGAGGATGGCCGGGCTTTATCAGACCGGGAAGAGGAGGAGGAAGAGGAGGAGGAAGAAGAGGAGGAGGAGGCTGCAGAGCAGAGGCGGCAGGTGAGTGGGCTACAGGCCTAGGCCGGGGCTTGGTCCCACTGCAGAGCTAGGGGCGGGGGGTGGGGAAGGGGAGGAGGGTAGGCACCAGGGGGCTGGAGCCAGCTGACCCCGCTGGGGCTGGTCTCCCAGGCCAAGCAGATCTCCCCGGAGCTGTCAGCCCTGGCCGTGTACTGCTGCGCCAGCCGCCTGCGGACCCTGCACCCAGTCCCCGGCCCTGCCCAGCCGTGCCAGGTCAGCTCCCTCAGTGAGCGCAAGGCCAAGAAGCTCATTCGGGAGGCAGGTAGGAGCAGGACGGAGGGCATCCAGAAGCAGGAGGGTTGGCGGCGGGGAGTCTCCTGAGGTTGGTGTGGAAAGGGCATTGGGAGGGCTTTGGGGCTGGCCAGCCAGTAAAGAGGTCAGGGACCCCAGAGAGGGGCTCGGCGCAGGGAACGAGGGTCCAGGTGTGGCTGGAGGGGAGAGTCACAGGGATGAAGGAGGCCTGCTTTCTGCCCTCTCAAGGCTCACAGCCCAGTGGGGGCCAGACAGGTCGGGGGGCCAGTCAGGCCCTGACAGGGGCCGGGGGAGTCCAGCAGAAGCGGGTGAGATCGGGGAGGGACTCCCGGAGCAGGTGATGCCTGAGAAGACATGTCACCGGAAGGATGAGGAGGGAGCAGCCAGGTGGAGCAGGGGGACAGGGCGGGGGTGGGGGGCACGGGGTGGGGAGGAGAGGGCTGCAGGAAGGCCTGGAGGCGTGACCTGTGGGCTGGAGGGGTGTGGGCAGGATGAGTGAGGTGTGGCAGGGAATGTCAGCTGGGGGCCAGGCTGTGTGGCCAGAGGGGTCAGGGGAGAGTGAGGAGGGGGTGGGGAGCTAGGGATGGGACTTCAGCCTCTGCTCCCAGGAAGCCACAGGCCCTGGCAAGGGTGAGGGACCCCGGGGGCCTGTCACAGTCCCGCCCCACTCTGCCCCAGGGAACAGCTTTGTCAGGCACAACACCCGCCAGCTGACCCGTGTGTACCCGCTGGGGCTGCGGATGAACTCGGCCAACTACAGCCCCCAGGAGATGTGGAACTCGGGCTGTCAGCTGGGTGAGCAGGGCCGTGGGAGCATGGAGGGGGCCGGGTGCCTATGGGGGTGGCCTCTGGGCAGCCATGGGAGGCCTCAGCAGTGAGGGGGCCACACAGCCTTCCAGAAGGTGGAAAAACGCATTTTGTTCATAATAACTATTTTAAAAGCCGTCAGAATTTTGGTGGGGAAATCAGGTTTTCTTTGTTCTTAACAGTATAAAAGTCTCATGCTTTAATGAGGTAGAAATTAAAACCTCCACTCCTATATGCCCCGACACACTCACACACACCGCTTTGTGGCAGCCCTGCTAAGTCTACACCGACAAGGGTGGACTCTGGGGACACTGAGCACTGCCAGAGGAGGGAGTGTGGCCCCCTTGGGTAGGTACAGAAGCCCCAGGCTTCCTCGGCCCCTGGCTCTGACCCAAGCTAGGCTGGGCCCTGACGGTGAGGGCTTCTCCAGCACCCCTCACCCCAGCCCACCCTCCAGGGATAGGTACAGCCGACAGTGAGAGCTGGGTCCCCTGGCTGCCATGACCGCCTCGATAAGTCAAGGTGGGGGCAGGTAGCACTAACCAGACAGGAGGCCCCTGGGCCCTCTGCGGAGAGGAGCTAAGTCCCCTGAAACTGCACATGAGGCGAGGGCCACTAAGAGCCCTCTCTGACCCTGCTGTGTCCACAGTGGCCCTGAACTTCCAGACGCCAGGCTACGAGATGGACCTCAATGCTGGGCGCTTCCTCATCAACGGGCAGTGCGGCTACGTCCTGAAACCTGCCTGCCTGCGACAGCCCGACACAACCTTTGACCCCGAGTGCCCTGGACTCCCTAGAACCACTCTCACCATCCAGGTCAGCAGCCTGGGCCGTGCCCTAGGCTGGGGTCCGAGTTGGTTCTGGAGAGGCCCTTCTGAGCTGGAGGAAGACAGGGAGGCTGGGGATGGGCTTGTGTTGAGGGTGGTCTGAGTGCCGATGGCAGGGGTGGACGTGGGCCCCAGCGGGCCAGGCCGAAGCTCCCTCCCTCCCTCCCCCGCCAGGTGCTGACTGCACAGCAGCTGCCCAAGCTGAACGCCGAGAAGCCACACTCCATTGTGGACCCTCTGGTGCGCATTGAGATCCACGGGGTGCCTGCGGACTGTGCCCGAAAGGAGACCAACTACGTGCTCAACAATGGTGGGGGCCCGCTGGTGGGAATGGGGGGCAGACAGCAGAGAATGGAAGGGGTTCGGGGAGGGCCAGGCGCTGGGCTCTGACCGCCAGCCTGTGTCCTAGGCTTCAACCCCCGCTGGGGGCAGACCCTGCAGTTCCAGCTGCGCGCTCCAGAGCTGGCGCTGGTCCGGTTCGTGGTAGAAGATTATGACACCACCTCCCCCAATGACTTTGTGGGCCAGTTCACGCTGCCTCTCAACAGCCTGAAGCAAGGTTGGTGGAGGCTGGTGGGGGTGGAAAGGGGCGGGGTCCGGCCTCCCTGTTCACCTTTGTGCCACCCATTTCCTCTGAGAGCCGGGGCCTGGTTCAGGGCTGAGCCCAGGGCTGGGAAGAGGACCTAACACCTGGCTGCCCTCCTCACAGGGTACCGGCACATCCACCTGCTTTCCAAGGACGGGGCCTCGCTGTCACCAGCCACGCTCTTCGTCCACATCCGCATCCGGCGCTCCTGAAGGCCCCACTGACCCATCTTGGGGGTCTGTGGATGCCAGTCTGCGTCCCCTGCAGAGCCCTCGCCCCCTCTGGAGTGGAGGGGTGGTGGGAGTACCAGCCACGCCCCCCAGCCTGCCCACTGGGCCCGCTCACCTGGTGCTGGGCTCACCTGGGTGCTGATGGGTGCTGAGGGCTTCCTGGGTCCCTCCTGAAGAACAGGTGTGATCTGTTCCCTGCAGAGCTGCTCGTGTGACTTCACAGAGCTCCAGCCCTGGGGCTCTGAGACAGCCCCAGCTCCTCTTGTCCTCAGCCCTCCTCCTCACCTGGGCTAATGAAGAGTCAGGACTGTTGCTGCCAGGAGACTTGGGGAGCAGGACACCTGTGAGCCCCAGCCCCTCTCTGCCCACCAGCAGGGCCATCCCCGTCTCCTTCCCCCAGAGGAGCACAGCTGCCCCCTTGCCCCAACCCTGGGCATTAGCCGGCCCCTGAGCCTCGTTTCCTCCCAGGCTTTCCTGGACGACTCCCCCAGCTCTTGCACCTGAACGCCCCTTCCCTTCCCAAAGCAAGAAGGGAGCACCGATGCAGCCCTGGGGAACCTGGCAGTACGTTTTTAACTTGTGTCCTACAAGAGCCCTGGAGAACAGTAGAAGGAGACTATCTATTTTAAAAAATAAAGCCAGGCATGGTGGAAAGCCCTATAATCCCAGCTACTTGGGAGGCTGGGTAGGCACTGACCAGAGGCGGAAGGATCACTTAAGCCCAAGAGTTTGAGTCCAGCCTGAGCAACATAGTGAGACCCCACTCTGAAAAAAAAAGAAAAAATAAACAAGTTTATTTTACCACTGCCATCCCCTGAGTCCCTCTGTGATGCCACACCTGCAGACCCATGGGGGGTGGCCTGGAGTGAGAGTCCCTTGGGCCTCTTCCCTCAGCAGGGCTTTGATTTATGACAGCCACAGGGTGGCAGGAGGAGATACCACAGCTCAAAATAGCCCTGCTCCCTGCTCTTGGCTTAAAGCTGCTGCCAGTATCACAAGACTGTCTGAAGACACCAATTCACAAGGTCACCCCTCCCCACTGAGAGCGCACGCGCGCGCGCGCACACACACACACACACACACACACACACAGGCCCTGAATGGAGGGCAGGTCTCTGAGGGACCCTCAGACAGACACCCACTCCCTAGGCTCACCTGGGTGCAGGCCCCTGTTTGCTCAGTAGGGCAAATCCCAGGGATTTGGGGATCCCCCCCACCAGCCAACCAGCCTTTTAAGCGAAGGTGAGAAAGCAGCAGGCCACACTAGGGTAATGCCAGAGAGTGCATGGACGCCAGGTGACAGAATCCGGGGAAAGCCCTGGGCCCAGACCTGGCAGAAAGGTGACTTTATGGGGTTAAACGCGGAGCCTTGGCATTCTAGATTCCATCAGGCAACAGTGCCATCACCGGACAAGGGCAGGGCTTGATGGCCGTCCTGACAGGGTGGCCCCAGGAACACGCAGGGCTAGGCCTAAATTGGCCCCAAGCCCTGCCGGAACCAAAACCCAAGGCTGGAGCAGTCTCCGCCTTCCTGCAGCCCCATGACCTGATAGAGGAAACGCCAGCCTCCCCTGCTCTCCGTTCATGCTGGGAGTGGCGCTTGGTTCTGATGAACTCGTGTCTGAAAGAGAATGATCAGGACTTCAAGGGCCCAGAAGGAACGGGCTGGGCAGCCCAGGCACCTGGCACTCAGGGCTGTCAGGGGGGCCAGGCAGCCAAGCCGCAGCCCCGGAGGGGGGGAGGCACAATGAGGCTAAGTCCAGTTTTAGTGTACAAAGAGCAATGAGTGTAATCTGGCCCCCACTGAGCCAGCTCCGGTCAGGGGCTGGCTGGGGTCCTATGTCAGGTGAGCACCAGACCCAGGGCCGAGCCCCCATCCTGCTTTGCTTCCTGGTTTGGTGTTGCAAGAGGAAGGGCTGATGGCTCGGATGGGGGCCCAGCGCTGGGAAGACTGCCTTGAGAGGGCCATAGTCTTCAAGGCTAGGAAGCTGACAGGAACTGAATATGGGAGGTGGGAACAAGGGGGAAAGCACAGCCTTTAACCCTGGAGGTTCCTGGGTGGAGACTACCCGTAGGGCTGTGTTCTCCCTGCGCAAAGCTCAGGGCAGGAACGAAGGCATAAGCCTTCAGGAGCCAGAGTGACCTGGTCTGGGACAGGAGGGTGGGGGACAAAGGTGAGGGCTTAGCAGGGGTCAGGCAGGTCCTGTGTCCTCTAAGTTTCCCTGGAAAGGGGCTCCGAGTCACTAGCCCCAGGGGCCTGAAAGGATCATGGGGTCCAGAAATGGATGAGAAGTTCAAAAGGACAAGAACAGGAGCAATGGGAAGTCTAAATGCAGCTACCGGGCCCAGCAATCTGCCATGTTAAAATGCACCCCCTGGGGGCCTCAACAGAACCACTGGCCACAGTGAGTGGGAAGGCGCAGGGCCTACACCCTGCATTGGCGAAGCCACTGCTGACCTGGGCCGAGGGGGCTGCTCTGCTCCCAGCTGGGAAAGCTGGGCTGGCCACTCTGCCAAGATGCTCGGGTGCTGGCTCAGAGCCCAGCCACTCCTTTTACATGGAGTGAACCCGGGTCAGTACCGGCTCCTCTCTGGCAGGTGGGAAAGGTTGGGGGGAAAGAGCCAAGTTTGCCCCAAAAGGGTAGCCTTGCCAAAGGCAGGGCTTCCAAAACTGGCCTGGCTCTTCTTGCAGGACCCTGTTGCCCTCGCTCTAGCCCAGTCCGTCGGTCCACTGTCACCTGCTGACCAGGAATACCAGGAGGGCAGAAGGGTTTGTTCAGCTGCTTCCTTTATTAGAAACAAGTGAGATGTATTGAGCAGAAACAACAATGCATTTGGTATTTCCTCCCCCACCCTGGAAATGGATGCCCCCCCGCAGCCCAAAGAAAAGGCAAGACAAAAAGGTGAAGCTCCCTCCTCCCTATTCCCAGATGCGGCACCTGCCTGCCCATCAGTCAATATTTTGGAATTAAATTGCATGAAATTGTCCTAAACAGCCTCCCTAGGAGCAGTCTGCTTGCAGGCCTGCCTTCCGTTTGCAGCAGAGCAAAACTGACGCCTTTGGGTCTCCTCTGGTTCTGCGGCAGGTGGGCTGGGCTGTGAGAAGTCTGCCCCCCAGGCGGGTAGGCACTGACCAGAGACATTGCTGCCCTCTCCCCTGACCTGACAGTTAGTCCCTCTCTCTCCTAGATTGCAGCTCCATGCAGCTGTCCAAGGCCTTTGGGTCCTTAGGTTGGTTAAATACAGGTCATCTTTGGGCCAAAGGGACACCCACCTCTGGACTTCAGAGAGCCAGCAAGTAAGGGGGGCAGTGGCAGTTAGAAGGGAGCTGTAGGCAAGGCCTGAAATTTTCCATGAACCTTGGTGTTAAAGTAGCTTGACGTAGGCCAGTCTTCAAACAAGACATCAGCCTCCGGAAATAGGCATGTGTGGGGAGAATGAGCCCTAGGTGGGAGCTGAGGCCTCCTTTCTACCCAGCTCTCTCCCTACACAGAGACTGGAGTCTGTGGTCAAATGCAGAGTCAATCCAAAGGCAGGGGGTTAAGGTTATCTTCAAAATACAGCAGCCAGGAGGACTGGGGTGGCAGAGGGTGGGGGCCACAGGGAGGTCTTCCAATAGCAGCTGCTTGAGGCAGGTCAGCTTGGAGGCACTGGGGTCCTTCCCTTGTTTGGTTCAAGCCAGCCATGGTGCCATCAGACTGCAAGGCTCCTGTGGGGAGGCCCTGAACCCCATGATGGTACTCTCTCACCTGAGGTCCCAGAAGGGGTTGAGTGAAGAACCCAGGGGCTGTTCGGACAAAAACAAGACTAACAGCACCCTCCGAGCCAACTCCTGCAGACCTGGGTAGGGTCCTCATCATGAGATAACAGCAGAGTCCAAGGAGCAGGCCACCTGGTTTTGGCAAGGGAGATGCCAGGGCCTTTGCTAGGAGATCTGTTTCTTCCAGAGCAGCCACCGGGGCCTCACCGTTTCCATTCCACAACCTGGGTCAACCAAAGCAAAGCTCGCCCCACAGATACGTGCAGCCCAAATCTCAAGAGGCAGCTCACGCAGGGACCTGGCCCAGAACTGATCCAGACTAGGACAGGGAGCCTTTCCAAGTTCCAGGTCACCCCAAGGTAGGAAAGACTTGGGCACTTTGTTCTTTGATATCCTCAGAGGTCTGGATAGGGTGAGCCACTTGGGGCACCGTGCGTGCCTGCTGTGAGGCTGTAAAAGCAAGCCCCTGCCTCTCCCGACTCCTTCTGTCTGTGGAATGCAGCACACATCTTGCTAAGAACAGTAGCTTCTTTGGTCTGGATATCTTGGAGTCAGGGAGATAAAGGTCAGCCGTGATGGCCAGTGCCTGCAGTTTGCAGCACAGGAACAACTGGGAGAAGGGAGGCCCCTAGAGGCCTCTGATGACAATCCACCACAGGAGAGTTGCTGGCTCTAGCAGCAGTCTGCAGAGAGCGGGCGGGATTCCCACCGGTGGCACAGTCCCCATCCCAAGCACACAATTTCCTCCAGCTTTGGGGACTCTGCAGAATTAACTTCTACTCTAGCAAGCCACACCAAAACCCACAGCCTGAAACAAACCCCTCTTGGCCTGCAGACAGTGGCTTCAGTTAGTGCGACAAGGCTAAGCCTGGCCTCCTGGCTAAGGCTTCATTCCTGTACAAGCTGAGAGGTGAAAGCAGCAAGTCCCCCATGCCACACATCACGCTACCCACCCATTCGCTTCCTCCTAGAGAAAAAGCTACACACAACCCTGCACATGGGTTGCTGACAATTCTGCAGCCCGATCCTCTTCCCCAGGCTGAACTGAAGAATGCCGACGTGGGCAGCCTTGTGACCAGAGGCTTGATTACTTCTTGGGGAACCGGCAGCACTGATAACCATCACTACCGCCACAAAAATCCACAAAACGGCATCAGTGACAATCAGACTCAGACAATGGCAATGCGAAACCGTTTCTGTTGCCAAGTCCAGATCTGTCTCTAATCACCATTTCTTGCTGCCACTTGCAGGCTGTGTGTCTTAGAAAAGAGCACAGAAATGGCTAATGGGTTGGAAGGCACAGGCCAGGTGGCTGAAGGGGTCTGGGCACTGGCTCCATGCCATCTCTGCCCCGCCACCCTGGGGACACTCAGGTGCTGGCTCTTTGCTCTGAGATGAGCTAAGCAGGGCTTGCACTAATGTGGTCTTCACAGGTCCCAGACGCTACAAGGAGGTGCAAGGGCTCCTTCGCACTGCCTGTCACCCCAGGCAGTGGAAAAGCAAAATCACACAGGAGACTCATCCCTATAAGGTTGGCCAACAGCTGGCTAGAGAGCCCTTTTACATCAGTTGGCAGGATCATGTCCTACAGGGAACAAGCCAAAGGGATGGAAGGGACTTGAGCAATGAAATCTGTGTCCACAGATTGTCCCTGTTGCTGTCTCAGAATGCAGAAAGGCCTGGCCCCTGCAGGGATCAGCCTCACCCAGGAGCTCTGCCTGCCATTCTGTGAGGTCTGAGCCTGTTCCACCTTTCCTTCCTTCTCAAAACCAATCACTCCAGCCGATTCAGAAGGGGACCTGGACAAGGCCCCCCAAAGCCTTTCTCCTTCTACCCGAGAAAAGTCAATGTCTCCTTTTGAAGGACACAATTAACTGTACCAATATGTCTGTCTGCCACTGTCCTTGGGTCCTAATTTTGAGGAATGATCTGGATTCAGATTTTCATTAGAGACCAAACATCCTTGTACATTTGGAACATGAAAGATAGTTAAAATATTTATATATATATAATATATATATATACTTTTATTATTCACCCGTTAACTCCATAATATGCCAATCACGAGCTAGTTTTCAGCAGTTACATTCCCTTGATCACGGCTGCATGAGGATGTGATTAACTGGAAAACAGGGAGACCAGAGACACAGCCAAAGGTGACGTCACGCAGCCCACGCCATTGCAATACATTGTCAAGTTCACTGGCGGTTTGGTAAAGCTGGTTCAGCTCTGTTCCCCTTGCCAGGGATTCTCACGTTTGTGAAAATTGGACCAATTTGTGGGGCTCCATTTCCTGGTTGGAATTCTCAGTGGCTTTATCCAGAATCTCACTGGCGACTGGTTATTGTAGCACCAGCCCCACCTAGGAGAGCCAGCGGGGAGAGGCAGAGTTGAGTTGACAGTTGCCCGGAGACACTCCCACTCCCTCTAGGCCTGAAGTTCCAACTGACTGAGCCCACAGCAGCGCCCGTGCCAGCCCCCACTCAGCCTCCACGCCAGGGTCCACACATCCACGAGACCCTCCCAGGAAAGCAACACTCAGCTTCCCAGGACAAGGGGCTCCAGCTCACCTGTCAGAGTTTTGTGAATGCTGCCTACACCCATGCCCTGGGGCTATCCTGTGGCGCTGAGGAGGAAGAGCTAAGTGTGTGCCACCGGGATCAGGGTGGCAGCCCAGGAGAGGAAACACTCCTCAGATCCTCCAACCCTAACCCCTGACTGTGGGCAACCCTCCAACCTCCAACCCTAACCCCTGACTGTGGGCAACCCTCCAACCTCCAACCCTAACCCCTGACTGTGGGCAACTCAACTCTCACAGTTCCCTCAGACAGTGCAAATGCTCGGCCCCGGCCAGATGAGGCAGGTCAGCTGGTGGGGACAGAAGCTGGAGACAACCTTCCAGCTCCTTTCCTTTGGGGAAGAACTCAGGAAAAAAAAAAAAAAAAAGAACCTTCTAGCTCCCGAGTGGCTCTGGGACCCTCTGCTATCCTCACACCAGGTGCTGAAAGGGAAACACGGACCTGCTGGCCTGGCCATCAGAGGGAGGCATTGTCAAGGGCCCAACACCAGTAACGAGGGCCTAGACTGTTCCAGTATCCCTGACCCATGACCCTATTTCTGCTGGAGACACCAACTCCCTGAGCCGGGTGGGCCCAGACTGCAGGTGCTCACGGCACATACCTTCTCTGCCCCCATGCTGGGGCATTTCCAATTGTAAAGGTAATACTGCAGGTTGCCGTCCCCAATGCCAAACTTGAGCTTCTCCAGGAAGGTTTTGTTCTCCATGAGATCCAGTGCATTGAACACATCAAACCCTTTCTGCACGGAGGCAGGGAGAAACACGAACAGGTGAGGACAGGTGAGGGCTGCCTCGCCTTCCTTCCCTCTTTGCTACATATCAAAACTGTCCTGTAAGTGGCCACAAGAATGAGGTTTCTTCAGAAGCTCTGCTGCTTCTGCCTTAAATCCAAACTCCAGCCGGCACCCAGCTGTCCAGGCCCAGTTCTCAGGACACGGAGTGCCACCCCTCCAACCTGGCCTATCCTCAGTGTCTCTCTGAGTCACACTTGTGCATTCAGTATCCAGGCCACTGCTCTTGCCGTTCCTTTCTATGCCTCCCTGAAACTCTCTAGTAATTTCCAGGCCTCTCGGGGGACCAAGCCCTGAGCTCTTCCTCTGAGAAGCTGACGGGAGCTACTTGGCATTTGTGTTGCTTCCTTACACCCAAGGACACCCCAACTCTCAGGCCCTTGGTGTGCACCACGTGACTGTATGGCACCTGCTCCTAAATCTCATCAGCTGGATCGGAAGCTCTCACAGGGCAGGGATGGGCCTGCCCACAGTGGGCTGGGCGCAGGAGGTCACCAGAACCCCACGATGAAGGACTGGCTGATGACCTCTCCGCCCCAGCCTCAACAGTCAGATGCTCCGGTGACTCTCCAAGACAGAGACCAATCTCCCCTTTCCCATGCTGGGCAAGCTGTGAGGAGAACCCCTGTACTCCCAGAGCAGGCCTGGCTATTCAGGCTCCTTGGCTGCACCTCCTGTGAGAACGAAACTCACTGAAATAAATCAGAAGGCGTTCAATGCCTTCACTATGTCTGGACGCTTCTCGCTCCCTCCTAGCTTTGAGTTTTTGGCTGAAAACTGTGGGGACGCTGCCTAAGTGGAGTGGGAGGGTGAGGCGGGCTCAAAGCCTCCCGGCCCACAGGCAGCTACCTCCTGGGAGCTACGCTCACCGCTGCTGCCCTGCCCCTGCCCCCCTGCCCCGCATGTCTCTGGAGACCCTCCGGCCTACTCCTCACCATTTTGGCGAGAACAAGGGCGTCACTCATGAGGTCTAGAAGAGGGGTCTGGGTGTGCACGTTGTAGAAGGAATAAGCAGCTTTTAGACTCTTGTGGGTTGGATGGTTCATGATGGTGGAGGGAAGCGTATAAAAGCTCAGGAAATCCGTCACCTCTCCATTTGCATTCTGAAGGGAAGATAAGAAAAGGCCACGTCAAGCATGCACAGGGGCACTGCAGCCAGGAACACAATGTTTTCTCTCACTCCCATGCCACCTTCAGGTAGCTCTGCCCCTCCAGATAAATGGGTGGAAACGACAACAGGCTATGTAGGGAGGAGGAGATACACTAGCTGAGGGCACCTGAGAACGAAGCCAGGCGGACCATGGGCCGAACCTGCAAGCCCTCTTCCCAGCCTGGGCACTGCCAGGGACCTCCTCCTCCAGCTCACATCCCCCAGGCTGTGTCTCTGTGTGGCCAGCACTGGATTAAGCTGGGCCAGGCAGGTGATCGGAGGCTCACCTGACTAGGAGGGGCTCGGTTCTCTCTATTCTGTTATCAAAGGTGGGGGCAGGGACAGAAGGGCTCAAGACAGGTCCAAAGGGCATCTTTCCAGCAAATGCAAGATACAACGTCCTGCTTAGGGAGGACCAAACACAGGTGGTGAAGGAAGTCTAGGGTGCCAACACTTGAGCTCTGGGAACTCGGCCACTTTCTGAGGATGCCTCTCTGGGAATGAACCAGAGGCCTGGCATGCTGCCCCCGGACTTACCTCCACCACGAAAGTGTCGATGATATTCTCTTGGGGGAAGAACCAGTGCTCTACTTCCTCCTGGTTCATGACTGGCGTGAGGTGAAACTGCTTCAAGTACCTGGTGAGGAGCTGGTGCACTACTGGAATGTCCTTTTTTTCCATTGGTCGCAGCCCAGCTGTCTTGGGAGTCTGGAAGGAAGACAGAAGAGGCGCCATCAGATGTGCTGATCACCCTGGATCTATTCACCCAGGTACTAAAGAGAGAGCCCTTAATCATCCTTGGCACCTTCCTCTCAGCCCTGTGCTCGTCTGCTCAGGGTAGGTCCTGCCCTGGGCTTTCTCCTGGCCCTTCTCCTCCCAGTCCAGGCTGTCATCCAGGCTCCGTTATCTGCAGGTCTTCCTAAGAAAACACACCCATCACCCCCCCCCCTTGTCTCAACCTCCCAGACCTAGAGCACAAGACCTTCCACCCTTGGGCCAGTTGGCTATTCTAGCTGTACCTTCTTTCTGTCCTTTAGCCCAGAAGTTCTCAAAGGGGACAATTTGCCCCCCAGGGTGAATTTCCTCAGAGTCCTCACAACCTTGTCACACTGAACTATAGCTGATGTCTTCCTACCCTCACTGGTCTCTCCTCTTAGAGCACCCCACAGACAGAGCCCAGGGCCCGGCCAGGGTCTGTACTGGATGCAAGCTTTGTCTGCTCACCCGGATGCCACCACACTGGGAGTGGCCCTGACAAGACATTGCTGCAAGTTACATTCAGAAGAAAAGCACCCAACTCCCGCCAACTCCAACCAGCGTCCCACCCCACAGCTGCTTTTCCTAGAAAAATGCTTCAGTGGAACGAAATCACATGATACTGGCACTGATAGAACATCCCCCAGGGGCTCAGATGCACAAAGGTGGGCTCAGGCCAAATCTGCAAACAGGGTGGTGTCACAGTTTATTGGCTTCAGCCTCTGCCCAATATAATGCTTCCCAGCACAGGAAGTACTTTCAAAATTTCAGTTACAGGTCGGTCTTCTAGCCCCCGAGATTCCTTGCCAATCCTGTCTCTCCAGGGAACACATGCTGACCTCTCTCTACAAGGCGGCTCCCACAGCGACCCCTCAAGTCCTGACTGAAAACACAGCCATGTTGGGGTTCTCATCTCGACCTGGGGAGACCCACACATTCTTCTGGCTGCTGCAGCACTTTAAGATTACTGACTGCCTGCCCGCCTCAAACGCAAGGCAAATCTGCCATGACAACAAAGTGAGAAGGCAGCCACCATGGCCCCCCACACCTGTTTTGTGGCAGTGTCTAACTGCACTGCAGCAGTCTCTCAAGATGGGACACTTATGACCCCAATTCAATGGATAAGCCTGATTCCAGCATGATAAATCCTGTTTGGTGGCTCAGCGACCCTGGAGGGCAGCCCTCTCATCAGCTGGCTCCCATAGCTGTTTGGACTGACAGCCAACAGTGAGTGCTCGGAGGAAAGAGGAGGGATTTTAAGAATCCCTACCTTGGGATGCTGAAGCCAGGCATAACTGGAGAACAAGGAGCACTGGTTTTGGGAAAGTCGGAAAGCTGAGACCCCAAACAGAAACCGGCTCACTCAGGTTGCCCAGTCCTTTGGTGCCAAACCTGGGCTTCCCCCACAAGCTCAGGTCACCCCTCCTTCGCCTGACTTGCAGAGGGCAGCAGACACGCTGGTGTCATTTACGACGGGATCTGGAAAGTGCTGCCGTGTATATGAAGGCACAGTGAGTGAATTTATCTTTCTATTTATGCTTCACTTGGGCTAAAATTACAGACACTAAGGTGTTCTCTGAGCCTATCAACAGATGGCAGGGAACTAGCCCAGGTGCAGACTCAGGGGAACTGGGAAAGTCAAACTAAAATAAAACCCTTGCTGTAGATAACAGAAGCAACAGAAATAGAAAGTATAGCAATCTGGAAACGATGAGCAGGTTCCCTTTCCTGGTAAGAGAAAAGCCGTCTCCCCACACGAAGCCCTCCCTGCTTCTCTCTTACTGATGGCAAGGCTGTCCTGACCGCCCTCCAGCCCCTGCCCCTCGCCCCTGCCACCACTGGCCTCTGGCAGTCGGTAGAGCTTCATGGTACGCTGCATGGTCATATTTCTGCTCAGGTGGGAGAACTTCACTTCAATCAACTTCCGTGGGTTTAGGGACCGATGCCAGTACCTGTGGGGACACAAATGTCCTATCCTCACGACTCTGGCCATTAAGACAATGGCAAGGAGATCTCCAGATGGCCAGCAGGTGGCGTGAGAGACCCATGTCACCCTGCTCCCCAGCCTCCCCTTAGTGAATGCAGAGCTGCCCTGGCTCCTGGATTTTCTTTCTCCCTGTTTTTCTTTCTCAATTTCAAAAAGCCACTCTTTTGCTAGAAATAGTTCTGGGGAGAACAATCCTCACTCTGAGAATCAAGTCAAAGGAAGACTTATAACCGTGCCCAGGAGACTGAGGCAGATGTGTTCACCCTCCTCTCTCCTCTTCTGCATTGACACCCGGTGTTTCTACTTTTAAAGGTCTCTAGGCAGAGATTATTCAATTGTTTCAAACAACTTCCTAAGGCAGAGGCTGTCCTTGGATCAAACAGGGATCAGACACCTTCTCTTTGGCCCACATAATATTCAAAACAAAATTGAGCCAACCATTTAACACTTTAGGACATTTCTCACAACAAACTCCAGATTTGGGCTTGTCCTTAAAAACAAAAACAAAACCCCCAGCAGACTGACACCTCCATATCCAAATGGCAGTGACCAGCAAATACTTAGAATGGCTCACCCCTCTGGACAAGGCAGGCACTCTCCAGGCGGCCATCCCTACAACCCTGTCCCTTCAACCTCCACGCTCCCCACCTGGCTCCCACCACCCACCTTACCAGACACTAGAGAAGCAAGATGTTCAAGGGCATGCACCCAGCCTAGGGGCACAGTTGTGACATAAGCTTCTAACTAGAGCAGGGGCACCAGTATTTCCAGGACTTTACAGGAAGAAATTTTACCTGCAGGTGCCAACAGGCTTTGGTAGTACCACACCGGCAGTGTAAACAGCTTGGAAAATGCCCTCCAGGTGAACCCGCCTGGTTATCTCTCGGATCAGGACTGGAGCCACCCTTTTGGAGCGCAGCTTCTTGTGTACACACAGGAAGTTAATCTCTACCATCTTCTTCTCTCTGAAGAGGGAGGAAAAATCCAGGTGACAAGGCTTTTAACAAAGAAGGTAATGGTAATCCAGCCAAGCATGGGAAGCCAAACTTGGGAGGACAGGGCCTCCAGCACAGGTACGGATTTTGCTGCCACCTGCACTCAGCACCAGGACTCCCTCCCGCTCCTCTACCAGCTTTGACCAGGCAGGGAGCCTGCCTCGCTACACCAGACTCCTCTTCTAATGGAGAATGGGTGCCAAGCAAACGCCCTTATTTGAAGGCACCACCAGCATGTCCCTGATAAATGCCCAGTAGTGGGCAGGGGAACCCCCACTTGAGCATGCAAGGAAGCAGCATAGGGAACCCCAGAGTGGGCCAAGGCTACTCTAGGGTTTCAAGGGTTCTGACTCCACCAAGAACATAGCCCATAAACCTTGAAGACTGTGGCAGATGGTTCTGACATTTCCAGGGAGAACGAAGAGCAGAAACTGCAGGCCCCAAGGACTATCTGAATCTGGGTCACTGGCTCTGGCCCATTTCTGATGCTGCTCAAGTACATCCACATGCGACTGGTACAGGAGTTCAAAGACGAGCCCCTGCTGAGTGGGCACACTGGGCTCCAGGTGGGCCCCTCCCAGCCCAGGTCACAGACAAGGGAGCCAGCTGCAACTCAAGCGCAGAACAGGTGGTTCCCCTATGATGAATTTCTATTCCCAGCACCAGGTGTCCTCCCTTCCTGAGACCTTCTCTCTGTCTTGAGGGGTACACGTAGCTTTTTTCTTCTCCCTCCCAGACCAACCAGGATGGTGGTGATGTGGGGGTTGGGGGTGCTTACGTGTCATAGACATGGATGTTTGCTGGGATGGCGCTAATAAACCCAACCAGTTTCCGACTTGAAACCACTCGAACCCCGCAGTGCCACTGGGGGAGCCAGCCGGGTGGCCGGAGAGCCCTGGAAAAGAGACAGGGGCTGGCGCTGTGGTGCTGCTTGCTGGCTGGCTGGACAGGCTGTCTGGGTTCCACAGCCAAGTCTTGACCTGGCACAACCACCTCCCTGGGGGTTAAAAGCCTAATTCTCTTTAGGGCCAAGCCCTCCTGGACACAAACAAATCAAGCCCTTGCCATCTCTGGCTACGCAGCCCATTTGGCCTACTTACTCACCCAATGCAAGGCTGTCACACTGAGAATTCTATGCCTGATCCGATTTTTTTTTTTTGAGTCACTCTCTTGCCTGGGCTAGAGTGCCATGGCGTCAGCCTAGCTCACAGCAACCTCAAACTCCTGGGCTCAAACAATCCTCCTGCCTCAGCCTCCTGGGTAGCTGGGACTACAGGCACACGCCACCGTGCCCGGCTAATTTTTCTATTTTTAGTTGTCTGGCTAATTTCTTTCTATTTATAGTGGAGACAGGGTCTCGCTCTTGCTCAGGCTGGTCTCGAACTCCTGAGCTCAAGTGATCCTCCCGCCTCGGCCTCCCAGAGTGCTAGAATTACAGGCGTGAGCCACCGCTCCTGGCCTCTGATCTGATTTCTGTGTATTCATTTTGATAGCCTGAACCAGGGAATTGACTTCTCTGGTTCAGAGACCAGTGGGTTCCATGGTTGGGAGCTGACTGTGGTACCCCTGGAGCTCCGGTCTCCTGTCTGCCCTCTGGGTATCACTCCCCTCTTTCTGCTTACAAATTATTCCTTTCCCACCCCTCTCAAGTAGTCTCTATTTCATGCCTCTACCTTCCTCGATATTAAATGTGGTCCAGGCAAGTGGAAGGCTCAGCCGGTCCAGGCCATTTCCATACAACTGAGCATGCTCAGGAACTAGAGAGAAATGACCCTTTTTTTCCTTTAAATTTTAGTGGGTCTCACCGCCCCCCATACATTTCCCTTCTTGTGTAAAGTCACCACACAATAGATGATCTTTTCTTCTGTGTACCAAGTCTACAAAGGTCTCCCTCACCCCATCAATCTATCTTAAATAAGGTTTCAGTTCTAAGCACCACTGAAAGCAAGTCTCTTTCAGATGCAGAACTCAAAAACGATATATTAATTTGCCATTCAAAAGTTGGCAGGGATGAAAACTCTGGTGCCCCGTGGTGGTTCTGCTCTGTGCCCTGCCCTCAAGAACCTTAAGAAAGCCCTTCCAACTTACCACAAAAGAAATTCTGGGGAATAATCAAATCGGAACATGTTGTCATCATCTTCCACATAGTTCTCATTCAGGAGGGTGTATAGTTCTTTCAGCTGGAGAGAAATAAGGAGCTTACTTAGAGGTGTTCTGTCAGGTGGAGGACCAACTCCGATACCCTGGGGCTCTAGGCTTTTCAGAAGGACCAAGAAAACTACCAAAACCTGTGTCGAATCTCACAGATCTTTTTCACTCCGGGCATGGCAGGCCCTCTTTTGGAACAAGCACCCTGGTTGTAATAGGAGAGTAAGCCACCAAGGGGTAAAGTGGCAGACCAAGAATGCCATCTAGCTAACCAACCACTCCATCAGTCTGCTCCGTCGGCAGTGCAGAGCCACTGGGCTCTATTGCTGTGATGATGCTCTGGAGAGAGGACTCTTGGGACTGATCAAGGAATTACTCCGAGGAGAGTCACTGCCACTTCCTACAATGTTTGGTTTTTAGCCTCTGGCCCAAACAAAGGCCTTTTGGCACTTTTCTGCCTTCCCAGCTATCTCCATCCGCTGGCCCAAGTTTGGTATTAAAAAATTCTGTTCGCATTTTCATCATTTCTTACAGGGGAAACAAATCCCTCAGATCAAAAGAAGAGGCTCTGGGTGCTGAGGTGGAGAGGGGAGAAGAGACCCTCATTTAGCAGTCCCAGCTCATCGGTTAGGAGACAGACTAGAAATCAGACAAGGGAATAAATGAATGAACAAAAAAATGAAAATGAGTGAAAAAAGGAGGAGCTACAGAGATTAACTCTTAACCTGCCAGAACAGCCAAGTGCTATTTATGGGGAGCCTTGAGCAGGCCCCAGGAAGGAACAGATGGGGGACTCTCCAGACTCTGCAGCTCAGCTCCCGAGAGTCTTGAGGAGGCCTGGAGTAGACGCTGTCTCGGGATGACTGTAGGGGTTACTACGAAAATGGTATCCAGTTGCACCTGTAACCTGCCAGGGGCCCACTCACCACACCACGATCCCCCAGGTCCAAGGCATCCCAGGTGAAGCCCTGGGGCAGGGTATAGGGCTCCTGGCGGATGTTGTCTTTGTCAGGTTCCACGGGACCGTGGGTGTTCACCACTTCGCCTGGAAGAAGAGCACAGCCATGAGCCTCACCCTCTGCCTCCTAGGGGAGAGAAAGGGCTCAGCTCAAAAACTGACCAGAGCAAATTCCTCCTGTCCCTAGGAGCCCTCCATCTGAAGAACATTCTGTGCTTGGCAGCTGCAAACCATCTCTCCAGCTACCCTTGGCCCCTAATTGAGGGCCAGTTCACAGCAAAACTTCAGAACAATCACTAGCATCCAAGGTGGTTCATTTTTTGGAAATCCTTTCAAATCTCCCTTGGGGTACTGAACGACAAACATTTATCTTTACTAATTTGGCTTCCTGCCTCCTAGTTGGTGTAAAAAGTGCTGTCATGGCTCGGACCAGGCCAACCGATCTGGATGGATTTGTAAGGAGTTGCAACAAGGCTGCTTTTGTGTCAACAGCAACAACAATGTCCTGGGCCCATTCCTGAACCAGATGATGGCTTCTAGGCGCCAGGCTCAACTGTGGCCCTGCCAGCCTTGGCTTTCAGCAGTGTGAGCCAGTTAACTGCTACTGCCAACTCGAGACTTCAGTGTTTAGAGTACTGCAAGTGCCTTTAGACTGAATTTCTGAGTCTAAACAGTGCTGCCAGGAAGTCACCCTCCGACCTGACATCCCCACCCTGAAGAGCATGCCCCTCGTCTGTGGGAATCTGTGGCGAGTGCTTGGAAGTGCTCAGATGATACAGCTCCCAATTCCTACCCAGAGCTAAATCAAATCATACTCATTTGATAAATGGGGACAAATTAACCACTTAATTTTGGCTGTTGGAATTATTTAGTTTCTACAATTCAGAGCTCATTCAGGTTCCGTCTTCAAAAGGGACCCACTCAGTATAGTGCTCCTAGCACAGGGATCTGCATACATATGCTAGGCACTCAATTCATGCTTTCACTGACTTTCAGACCCCTGACTCAAATATTTCATTCTAATAGGTAACAGGCAATTCTAGACCTTCCCAGAACGTATCCCTGGGGCAAGTGTAGTGGAAATGGCTACATGGGGCTACAGCTGAGGACACCACCTCCAGGACTGACCATGTCACTCTCCTCCATTAGACACATTTACTGAACACCAACTGCGCATCATTGACTGTGCCAGGCACTTAGGATACAGCAGGGGAAAAGACCAGGTCCCTGTCCTCACAAGACATAGCATCTTCCAGGGAAACAGTAAATAAATGAGTCATTATCCAAATGCTAAGGCTCAAAAACTGGAAGGTACAGGCAACAATAAAGACACATAGCAGGGAAGCATCCAGCTACCTCTGCTTATAATGTGACTCCCCAACAAGTTTGCTTAGGAGAGAGGTCATATTTTTCTTCCCTAGTTAAGAAATTGACCTTCTAATTTATTTATAAAGTAGCCCTTGTGAATTAGTTTAATATAAGTCAATCTGCTGTGTATATAAAAAAAATTTTTGAGCCCGCAAAGCCAAGGGCCAGACCCTATAGTCTTGTCTAGGTGCTAGCCAATTTCCCATCTTGTATTGAATTTATACCTTTTCCAAAACATACTTCAGAACCTTTAAATCTTCTCATTTAGGCTGACTGCCAGGTCCTACATGCAAGAGGCATTTCCATTCACTTTCTCCTTCACCAAGTGTTCACTGAGTCTTAGAACGTGCCAGTTCTGTGACAAGAGCTGGTGAATGAAATGGACACAGGTCCTCTCACCATCACAGACATCAAAGAGACAAGCAAGCAGGCACCTGCCACCCAGCACGGCACAGGGCTATGAGAACGAAGTATGGGCTGCTACAGGACCTGTGTGTGTACGTGTGCATGTATGTGTAAGGAAAGACTTATCAGAGGAATACACAAAGACAAGACCTCAAGGATAATTAGGAATCAGCCAGTGGAGTGTGTGGGGCAGGGAGGGTGTGCACGAGGGAGCAGTATGTGTAAAGGAGAGGCCTGGAGATGAAGGGGAGGAACTGAAACTAGATGAGGCAGGAGAGGAAAGTTGGGGCCAGTCACAGAGGGCCTTGCAAGCACCGTATTACTGAGGCTGAACTTTATCCTTAGGGCTATGGGATATCCTTAACGGATTTTTAAGGGGCCAGTGGGGTATGTGGGAGATATCTTCAGATCTGCATTTTACAAAGAGCACTCAGTAAGTGCTTGTCAACTGACTCGGAGCGAACTTTTATACAATATTCAAATGGTATGTCTTAATTTATCTTTTTATAAATCAGCTCATAGGTTATCCTAAGACATAGCTGACAAATCAGAGTTACAGGAAACACTGAGAAAGCAGCAGCCGCTTTTAGCAGACTCCCACTCTGGAGTGCCAACGAAGCTGAGAAGCAGCCCAAGCCCCTGCACTGTCCTCATCCCAGGGCCAAGGCCCAGGCTTCTGCCTGTCCTACTCTGTGGGAAGCGGCTGCCCTCTACCTTTTATCAGGGCTCTTGAGCACCTCCTGCTGAGTAGGTGTGGGAAGGCTGCTCTGCAGAGCACAGCAAGAATGCAGCCAATTCTCTCAAGGCCACCACCAACCAGTAAACCAAACCACTGAGGAGGAGGATGACACTTGGAACTTGCTTTAAAAGAACTTGGAACTTTAAAGAAAACCCTGGACTTTCAATGGGTTTCTTTCTGTACACTCTGCCCCCCAAAATTCTTTCTCTGCCCTCCAACATCAAGGACCCAAAACTAAGCACTGTGGTACAACTGTGAAGGAGTTAGGAGTAAAGAGGATGAGATTTGGGAGACAATAAACGAAACAAGGGCAAGGGAAAGGGAGAAGAGAGGGAAAGCTTCTCTCGTGGACCCACAGAAACCAAATGAGTCCACACTCTCCCTTTGGGAGCTACTTTTTAAACTAATCTGAGAGTGGCCAGATCCCAACCCAATAAAGTGAGGCAAAAAAGGATCCTACTCTCCCCAACAAGAGAAGGAAAGGGGGCAAATTTAAAAAGAATGATACGTAGCACAGTGGTGCATGCCTAGCTACTTGGGAGGCTGAGGCAGGAAGACTGCTTGAGGCCAGGAGTTACAGTCCAGCCTAGGCAACAGAGCAAGACCCCATGTCTTTAAAAAAAAAATTAATTAA
>NW_012153219.1:429803-433908 GCF_000956105.1 Propithecus coquereli | reverse complement strand
GTACTGCCGGGCTGAAGAGGAAGAAAAGCCCATTAATCCCAATTCCCGTCTTCTCCAGGTCCTACTATCTATAAAGAATGGAGCAAGGTTACCCATTCACAAATTCCTAATGAAAAAATAAAATCAAACCCAAACTCCAAACACCAGACACCATCTGAAAATGGGGCCCAGATGTATGGCAGCCACCACAAAATGCCTCTTTATGGATTTCATTCAGAGGCAGAGCGTGTGGCCCTCCATATCCTCCCTGCTCCTTACTGGGAGTGGTCACTGGCTCCCTACCCTAGTAGCAGCAATGCTGTGACCCAGTGCCTTCTGGAGGGCTTAGCTAGTGGGACTGGGACCTGGAATCAGCACCACTCACGTTCACCTGCTTTCCGTCCCTGGTGGGGACACACCCCAGCTTGCTTCTGAGCTGTGAACAACCTGTCCAAGACCTGCATCTGCTCTAGAGCAGAGCTTCTCAAACTTTCAAGTAGACACAAATCCTCTGCAAGCTCTGATTCTGAAGGTCTGGGAGCAGCCTGAGATACTGTTTCTCTACAAGCTCTTAAGCAATACCCATCCTGCTGGTCCGTGGACCACACTGAGCAGTGAGGTTCCGCACTGTATGTGCCCCACCGCTGCAGGAGAAGCCCCTTGGGCACAGCTGTCTTCCTCCCCTCACTTGTCTTTGGCCCTTCCCTGTCCAACCCTTCTCATCCTCATCAAACATATTGGTCAAGTCACACTGTGATCCTGAAGGGAAGCAGTAACACAGACAACTTGAAGGTCATTTACATTTGGTATTGGTACATGTTTTTCTCAACATACTTTCCTAGCCACATAGGAAATAGGAATTTGGCCATCAGTGGGTCCAGAATTAGGATGCGACCATTCCAGAAACTTTTTGTCAACCGCAGAAGGTAGCCATCAAGGTTGGGTGTCACTCGATCTTGGCAGACACTCCTAACTCCGTTAAGTCCAGTCCCTTCTAGAATCCACTTAGACATTCTGCCTGTCCTACCCCTTTAGGAGTTCATTATAGCTTCTTTCAAAGGGTGCTGACAAATCTTACACCTGGTATTCCAGGTGTTGGACCATCACTGTTAAGCAAAATGTGAAATTCCTTCACATTTAGTAAGCATGCACTTGGCTGCGAGATGAAGGGAGGAGGCTGCGGACTCTGCCCATTCCAGGATTAAACATTTGTCCAGACAAGCAAGACAGTCCCTCTATAAATCTAAATGGGAAGACAGACCTCTGGGCAGACATCCCCACTCATCGTGTGCCAACACACGATGGACTGAAAGAATCGTTACTTGTTCTCAGTGTGTGCTGCTGTGAAATGATAAGGTCTCTGAACAACAGTCTTTTTTATGCTGCATTTAAAAAACTCTCCTCTAAAAATAAACATGAAGCAACTCCAGGACTCTGTTGTCCTCCCTCATAAATTCAGGGTGGAACTCCTATGGAGGCACAGCTGAGGTATGTCCCTCGTCCTCAGCTGGGGAAGAAAGCACATACATACCCAGTTTGGGGACGGGCTGCGTATCCCAGAATTGGTAGCTTCGCTTACTAGCCTCCTCCATGGTTTTGGCAGGTCCCTGACCCACTGAGAACAGCTCAATGGCCTTCTGTATTTCCTGGATCCTCTCTGCTGGCAAGGAGTTCATCTGAGCAAGACAAATTCGGGGAGAAAAAAGGCCCATTATGTTAGTAAGATTTTTGATTAATTATGAGTTCAAGAGTTAAAGGGTACAACTCAAAGAAAGGGTTTGGTTCCTCTGTCCTAATCCCAGAGGTCGTATGTTGCTGTACAACAACTGGAGAAAGAGTGACTGACCATGGCACTCAGAACACACAGATGATGGGTGGGTGCTGCCTGCAGGGTTTCTCCCCTTATTTGTCTCGTGTTGTTTGATGGCAAAAGTAATACAAGCCAGTGTAAAATTTCAAACAATGCCGAAATGTATAAGACATACAGAAAGTAAAAACCCAATAAACCTATCCCTCAAATATAATCCTTGTCATCGACAGTCTTCACTTAGGAGGGTGAGAAGAGGCAAATATTATATAATTTCAGACTTACTTACATCCAAGTTCCAAACACACACACCCACTTTTCAAAAACTAAAATTGGATTGTATAATATTCTTCTACAAATTGCTCTTTAAACACTATACCTTAAACATCTTTCCATGTGAGGATACATTCTAACAACCAAGTCCATTGTATGTATAGACCACAGTATATTCAGGCAGTCCCTTGCTGATGGGCATTTGGTGACTCTGTTCTTCAGTTTTACAAGTAATGCTGTAATGAACTTTCTTATCCATCTATGATGACACCACTGCTCTCTACCCAGGGCGACAGAGCAAGACTCTGTCTCAACAACCAAAAAAAAAAAAAAAAAAGAAAGGAAACTCAAATGGAGAAATGTGATATAACTATAAGCACTTAGGCCAATTCAAGCAATTTGAAGAACTGTACCCAAAGGGTGTTGATGAATGATAAATAAATCTGTGGCACCTGGAAAGCAAATCTTAAAAAAAAAAGAAGCAGAGGCCTTTTATTCTCACAGTGGTGGGGACTTAAGATAGAAAAGGTCGAGAACCACTGCTCTAGGCACCAGGGGCCGTCACATGTAACTATTCCAGGGCACCTGGCACAGCAGCACATGCAATATGCACCTGTCCATTCTGATGGGCACCATGCTTGGGAATCAGTATCTAACCTACTGTGTCTTCTAAGGTACTGAGAGCAGTTTCATCAACTAAGTCTAGGACAGCTTTGGGATCCAACTCTTCTACCTTGAATACCAGCAGAGAATGTCAATCTAAGTGGTTCCTATACATTTACCTCCAAACTCCCTCATCTGAAAAAGTGACTCTCGGTCACAAGAAAACAGAGCCTCCTTGTTACCTTCACAGGCTGATCCTGGGTTGAATCTGTCTCACTGCCTTTTTCTTTCTTCTTTTTTTGTTTCTTTTTCTTCTTTTTGGCTCCAGTGTCATTGGCTGGACTCAAACCACTGTAAGACAAAGTAAATACTGATGCAGGGTTTTTAAAAAAATCATCTGATTTGAGCTACACTGACAAAGAGCCTTCTGTGGAGCCAGACCTTCCTGAATTAACCCTGCTGGCTGGAGAACCCAGGTCCCAGAGGGGGGATTTGGAGGACACGAGCTCTCCTCCCTACTCCCACCTCCTCCACTTTCAGGGAGGGAGCGCTGGGCAAGGAATGTCCTATTTGTTTGAAAGGGGCTTTTCCATTCTTGCCTGTATTTTATGTACTTATTTTCTTTAGATCGCCAGGATGATGGTGCCAAAGGCAAATGATAATCGTTAATAGGGCATTCACACCACGAACATTTCCTTGGAGCTCTGAATTTAAAAGGATGACAGCCAAAAGCCAGTAGTGGTCTTTTTGGAGTGTTTTGCCCTTCCCTCTCCAACCCCCAAATGCATGAGGCTATATGAGTTTCCCCGGCTGGATCTAAAGTACAAGACAGTATGGGGAAGGGGAAAGGAATAAGGAAAAACGCAATGTAATATTGCTGTGGAGCCCCGTGCAGTGGTCTAGTCTCAGCTACTTAGGAGGCTGGGACAGGAGGATTGCATGAGCCCAGGAGTTCAAGACCAGCCTGGGCAACATAGTGAGACTGACAAAAAAAAAAAAAAAAACCAAAACACCAACAAAACACCACTGCTGTGATCTGTTCAAAATAGTCGACACTGAGAAATGCCTAAATTGGGCCTGCAGGATTGAGGACAACCATTGTCCAGCACTAGCAATCTTGGGAAAATAAAAAACAAAACAAAACAAAACCAACAACAACACCCAGCTACTCCTGCTATGAAGTGATTGCGTGCATACTGCTTTCCCTCTACATGACACACCCAATAGATGTGGTGAAAACAGCTTCTTAGCCACATTAAAAGCCAAAACTAGGAGTCCATGCCATGATAAGGCTACTATAAAAAAATAAATAAATAAATTAGGTGTCCAACCTGAGAGTACAGTGAAGCCTAATCTGCAGGATTAGCTAATAAGCACAGGGCATGATTTTAACTGTATATTCGAGATAGCCAGTTTTCAAAAAATTAAAAAATATATAAAATA
>NW_012153219.1:422503-425448 GCF_000956105.1 Propithecus coquereli | reverse complement strand
GTCTTGCTCTTGCTCAGGCTGGTCTCAAACTCCTGACCTTGAGCAATCCACCCGCCTCGGCCTCCCAGAGTGCTAGGATTACAGGTGTGAGCCACTGCGCCCGGCCTAATTTTTCTGTTTTTAGTAGAGACAGGGCCTCGCTCTTGCTCAGGCTCGTCTCCAACTTGACCTCAAGCGATCCTCCCACCTCAGCCTCCCGGAGTGCTAGGATCACAGGCATAAGCCACTGCACCCAGCCAAGAAATGTCATCTTTTAATGAAGGCCAAAATATCCCAAGTTCAAACATACAAGAAATCCTGTGGATGCTCTTGTATAAAATCAGGGCTGGGGGAGGAGATGGAAAATGTACCCCAGCACTTACTTCCAGAAATAGAATGCAGCGTCGGGTGTGTGAGCGGGTAGGAGTTAAGGGCAAGCTGACAGAGGAACAGCAGGAGCAGAGAACTTCCAGACAACACGAGCAGGGAGAGTCTATAAAGTGGCCTCCTCTCAATCTTCCTGGATAACAAAACCCACGGAACGCTTTCATCACGGGGGAGTGGGAGCTAAGCCTCCTGTGTCGGAAGGAATCTCAGGACCATCTGGCTTAACCTGTTGTTTACAGATGAGGAAACCAAGGCCCAGAGAGGTGAGGCAAACTGGTCATCAACCAACAAACTAGTACCCAGGGACAAGCCTCTAATCTCTAAAGATGTGGGGCCGTCTCTCCCCAAATGCTAAAGTCTCATTCCCTATAAGAATTTACCTGAGAATCCTCTAAAGCCAAGAGAATATTAACTGTTTCATCACCTTGGGCTCTAGAACAAAGTTTTAGCATTTGAGAGGAGCAAGTATTAGAGGTAACAAGGAAAGTGAGCCATGTTTTATCCAGAAAGCCTCCTCTGACTACTCTACCTCTCTGATGTTTGTTTTACAATTATGATCTCCTAAACAATTTAATACTTTATATATATAATATTGTGTTGTTTTCTTAGCATCCCAATGACATTAAAATTTTCCTGAGCATAAGGACCACATCTTATGCAGCTGTTTCCCACAGCACCTCCAGTTGTGCTGAGCACACAGTTAGGGGTCCAACAAATATATGCTTGACTGACGCTTTCTAGGCATAACAGCCTAAAATAAAACCCTGAAAAGCTAGAGCCCCAAAGAGGGTCAGCAAAACATCTTTAGTACCATTTCCACAGGACAGCTGTGTTAATAGTCTGTGACAGCGGTGGAAATGCTGTGCTCTTCTGAGCCACTGATGAAGATTTTAAAATTATCAACTTTGTTATTCGTTGTCCTCTCCCTCCTTAGGATCTGTTCCATTCCTTTAACAGTTAAAACAAAAAAGCTCTAGCTGGCCATTGTGGCACACAACTGTGGTCACAGCTACTGGGGAGGCTGAGGCTGGAGGTCTGCTTGAACCCAGGAGTTCAAGGCTGAAGAGCGAGATCCTGCCTGTGAATAGCCAGTGCACTTCAGCCCGGGCAACACAGCAAGACCCCATCTCTAATTAATAAATAAACAAACCAAACCAAACCAAAACAGCTTCTCTGTAACTATTTCGAATGGTTTCAATGTCTTAAACACAGACAACAGTTTTATGATATCAGAAGAAAAAAGCTCAGAAAATAAAATTCACAACTTTTGGTCACTTGTTTTCTACCTCTAAAAAATAGAAGTGAATTCTTTGGGCTAAAATTCAAATTTTCCAGAGAAACTTATTAAAATAAATCCTAACCTCTAATATCCTCTTGATTCTACTTTTAGACATCAGGAAATCCTTTGCAAATCAATTTATTCTTAAAGTATGATATGTTCACTAGTAATCCTATTAGTACTCAGAAAGCCCAAAGGAAGGTGACTGAAGTGGCAAGAATGCCCAGGCGGAAAACACATGGTGCGAAGCAGTGTCAGCTGGCTATTCTCTGTACTTCAGTGGCTGTAGGATCGCTTAACGCAATACCCCAAACTCTGCACATTCCTACCAGTTAGATATTTATATAAAAAACTGCTTGTGAATCCTAAATTATGGGAAATATAAAAACACTTTAGTAATGCTGCCACGGTACCCTAGGAGGCCTGTGAAAAGAACAGCAGGTTATGGGAAGGGATTACAAAAGATTGCTTTTACTGCCCTCCCTCAGATAGTTACCCAGAGTTTTGAGGTGAACAAGCCAATTCCTGTCATGGAGAATAACTGTTTTTTAGAGGGCACAAAAGCTCTGATATATTAAACTGCTTAAAATGGAAATGAGATAAACATGTAAATTCCATCCGATACACGCTCTGAGTTTGTCTGGTGAGATAGACTGTGAGCTGGCAACTCCAAGGTCAAATCAAATGCTGTTCAGAGACCATTATCAGCAATGTTCTTAGCAATGATTCAATGCTGGCAGCAATTTCACCCACTGGAATGACCTCTGAAAAAGATAGTCTATCACAAGGAGAGTTTAAAGGGACCGGCCACCTCCATTACCAACTGGCTCCTGAGTTTGGGAAAGTCCATAGGTTGCTAAATGGATCCAAAGACAGGACTCACTGCTGCAGATTCAGGATGCAGAAGTCAACTCAGCAGGGAAAAGAAATCCAGCAAGTTCAGTATGGCTCCTCTGAGATGTGAAAGGGAGAGGTGGGAGGCAACTCTCAAGCTTCACTACAAAAACTAAACCAGTCTTTGTAAGTGAAATCATGGATGATATGATCCATGTAAAGGGCTTAGCACAATACCCACTGCATCAGCAGTCCCCAGCCATTGTGGGGAGGCGGAGCTCAGGCGGTGATGCTCTGCCCTGTTTTCCTAACAGGCCAGGGACTGGTACTGGGCCACGGCCCGGGGATTGGGGACCGCAGCACTACATAGTAATAACAGTAACAGATAACATTTATCGAACACTTAACAGTAGTGAATCCTCAGTTGCCTCCCAGTGAACAGCACTAGAAATTTTTTTTTTTTTTT
>NW_012153219.1:421219-422453 GCF_000956105.1 Propithecus coquereli | reverse complement strand
AAAAAAAAAAAAAAAAAAAAGCTGAGAGCTAATTTTCATTTTCCTTGTATTGGCTTGAATTTGTACATGCAGCTACTGAGCAACTATCCTGTTTCAACTTGTACATCAAGCATACAGACAGCAAAAGAACAAAGAGAAGTTTAGTTTTTTTTTTAAATGAGTCATTTTCATTGAGCTACCTACCATCCATGAGAAAACATTATGAGTTCACCATGGTCAACACTTCCAAACAGGAAGATGACTAACTCAGGGAACAGACTTCTGAGGAGGCCACTAGGGTTAGCTTTCAAGGTAATTATAACGATTTTAGTTATTCATAAGAAACCAAGTTCAGAGGCCTTGAGAATAGGACTTCAAGAAGCATCCGTGGAAGTTAATGCCATTTCACAGAAGAATAGCTTCAAATTGGATTCGGGGAGAACCAAACTAGAGGATCCCACAGAAGCCAAACTATTCCTTCTCTAAGAATTCGGCATCGTTTTTAAAGGGACTTGAAGTCCACACCCACAGGTAGGTACCCCAGGGCATGATGGGATTCAGCAAATTGAAACAAAAATCTCTGAGATCTAAGCTGCTAGTCACCATAATAAACTTAAAACTGAGACTGGCCAGAACCAAAACCTTAGAATATAGCAAATCAAAGTCCAACTTGTTTCATTTGGTTCCAAAATAAACAGCAGAGAATTTAGGTGAAATTTGCCTTCCGGGGTGAGGGGGATACCTGCTATGGAAAGGGAGATGGCAGTTCACATAAAAATGTAGAAACTTACATTCTAAAGTAAGTTGATCAACTCGTTAATGACCAACCTAGCAAATACAGGGTGAATGAGCACAATAGTCCCCAATCTTTTTGGCACCAGGGACCAGTTTCATGAAAGACAATTTTTCCACCGACAGGGGATGGGGTGGGGGCAGCACAGTGGAGCTCTGAGGCCTGGTGCCTAACAGGCCATGGACCTGAGGGTTGGGAACCACAGAATTAGCAGAATGACAGATCCAGGAACAGGGAAGAAAAGCCATCAAAAAATGCCATCTTTTTTTTTTTGACACAGAGTCTTGCTCTGTCACCCTGGGTAGAATGCAGTGGTGTAATCACAACTCACTGCAACCTCAAACTCCTGAGCTCAAGGGATCCTCCTGCCTCAGTCTCCTGAATAGCTGGGACTACAGCCTTGTGCTACAACACCTGGCTAATTTTTCTGTTTGTTTTTTTTTGAGACAGAGTCTCGCTCTG
>NW_012153219.1:420165-421169 GCF_000956105.1 Propithecus coquereli | reverse complement strand
ACTATGTGCTGCCATTTCCTGTACAGAATGTCTTCAGATTTACCTCTTCCTATTCCTGATAGGCATGCTCGTGTCAGATTTCATGACCTTGACCTAAAGCTACCTCCGGACTTTACTGGATCTCCCTGGCTTCACTATCTTTTTGCATCATCCTAAACTCTGTATGTCTGTGAGATTTACCTCTGTGAAAACAGCTTTCCATGTGTCCCTGCCATGCTTAAAAGCTTACAGTGACAGCAGGTTCTTAACTTGGAAGGTATCAAGCCCAATTTTTCCCTAGGCCATCCACTCTTACCTCCCATAGCCCCCATCCCGCCAGGCCTCTCAGTGGCCCCTGATGCAGAAAGACTGTGCAGCCAGGGAGATCAGGAAAGGCTGGCAGTTCCTTTAGTCCAAGTACAAGGTCATGAAGTCTGGATGCAAGTGTACATACTAGGTATGAAATTAATGAGACAGAGAAGGCATAACATGGGGGAAAGACTGAGAACATTTCAAGGGGAAATACAGTGAACTCCTTAAACCAGATACCCAGTAAAACCCTCAACACCATGGCAGAGAACAGGAACCGTAAAGTCATCTACGGCCTGAAGTTAACTTTTTCCTCTCACTAACTCAGTTTTGTTATCACATACAGGGCACTTGCAGCCTGGAAACTCTGTGGTATTCTTGTTCCAGATATTCTCGCTATAGTCTCAGGATTATGTACAGCATTACAGGATCTAAAAACTGGTCAATGGGCGGGCACAGTGGCTCATGCCTATAATCCCAGGACTCTAGGAGGCCAAGGCAGGAGGATCACTTGAGTTCAGGAAGACCAGCCTGAGCAGGTGCAAGACCCTTTCTCCACAAAAAACAGAAAAAATTAGTAGGGTGTGGTAGTGTGTCTGTAGTCCCAGCTACTCTGGGAGGCTGAGGCAGGAGGATTGCTTGAGCTCAGGAGTCTGAGGTTGCAGTGAGCTATGAGGACACCGAAACTCAAATGGAGAAATGTGATATAACTATAA
>NW_012153219.1:393996-408505 GCF_000956105.1 Propithecus coquereli | reverse complement strand
GCCTCGGCCTCCCAGAGTGCTAGGATTATAGGCATGAGCCACGCCGGGCCAGCACTAGAAAATTTTTGAAGCAAGTACTGACCCTGTCAAAGAATTCTGGTTCAGTGTTTTTGGTGCTTTCAGTAGGGAACACCATATTTTGTATGCCTTAAGTGCAACGATCGTAAGGGCACCTTCTTTGAGGAATTAGAAGAGAGGCTTAAATGATAGAGATTTCAGATAAAAAGTCAAAGAGATCAGATCTAATGTTCTGTAATAAAAATAAAATATTTTTAAAAAGTCAAAGAGAAAAAGCTAAAGAAGCATCCTCCTAAAGTTACTACATCTATAGTTCATAATTCTATGGGTTCCATAGGGAAAGGGTTAACTGCCAACTTAGTAAAGCTGAGGAATTTTAGAGTGAGCACATTAGTTGAACAATGTGAAAAATCAGCAAAACTGCTTTGCCATGAGCAGCAATCTCCTTGAAATAGGCTCTCATTTACTTTTCATTTCTTCTGCTTTCCAGTCTCTTCTCTTTGAAGCAGCTCTTGATTAGTTTCTTTTTAATTGCCACTTAATTGGGAAACAAAATTAGAACACTTATTTGATATCGGTGATGAGGTTTTTCTTTTCATTTTTGCTTTGATCTAGTTTTGAAAAACCAAAAGCTGAAGGGAGGAATTAAGAAAAAGGGACTAAAAAGACTTCTTTCCAAGAGCTAGATGCAGCTATAAGCCATCAAATAAATAGAGAAAGAATGACTCTTGGAGAATCTGAAGAAGGAAACAAAGACAAGTAAGGACAGTTTTATGGGATTTACTTTCAAAAAGACTTTCTTTTCTAAGTTTTTTCATAAGGGATAATATCTCATGATCAGGAAGTGAGAAAAACTCATAAGGATTCATGTTACCCTGTCCCATGGAGTGAGAGAGCAGGATGGGGAACAGACATCCCCTACCAAAGGGCTCTTTACCCAGGGCTTATCAGCATGTCAAGGATACTGATGATACTATAAAATAAATTCCAAAAGAATTCTAGGAACACAACAATCTAAAAATTCTTTCTTGTTCCATAACACCCAGATAAACTTTACTTATTTGTTACTCCCAAATTAAAATCCACTGCCAGCTGATGAGATTTA
Source organism: Propithecus coquereli (assembly GCF_000956105.1). Classification (NCBI taxonomy): domain Eukaryota; kingdom Metazoa; phylum Chordata; class Mammalia; order Primates; family Indriidae; genus Propithecus; species Propithecus coquereli. Next base: position 407,382 of record NW_012153219.1, on the reverse strand, counting down.
TTCTTTAGCAATTATTTCTTGGAAAGCCTTTCATTCAAAAAAAAAAAAAAAACCAAGCAAATTAAACCATATACATGAGTCATGAACTGCAGAGGGATACAGCATAAAGATTACCTTAGTTAGTCCAACTCTCCTCTCTATTGCTCAGGGTAATTTATGTTAGGCAAGTAACTGGGGGAAATTAAGCACATTTAAAAAAACAGAAAAACTATAGACAGATACATACGCATATATGTGTATATTTATATGTATACATGAAGTTTTATATTCACCAAATGTTTATGCTTATTATTGAGAAAACACATGACTAGAAAAGTCAAGAACTAAACTCACACACAAAGAGACATAAGAAACTAGCATAACTGCATTCCCTATTAATCCAGGGCATGAATGTAGCTCATTTCATTAGTGTAAAGCACTATGAACTTTAGTTCCTAAAAGGCCTGAGAGAATAAGGATTAGTTTTAACCATTAACCTTTATTGCATATTGTACTTTATTTACTTTTTAAAAAATTTATTTATTTTAGAGACAGTCTCGCTCTGTTGCCCAGGCTAGAGTACAGTGGCACCATCATAGCTCACTGCAACCTCAATCCCCTGGGCTCAAGCAATCCTCCCACCTGATCCTTCTGAGTAGCTAGGACTACAGGCGCTTGCCACCGCACCCGGCTCATTTTTTAATTTTTTTCCAGAGACAGGGTCTCACTATGTTGCCCAGGCTGGTCTTGAACTCCTAAGCTCAGGTGATCTGCAGCCTTGGCCTCCCAAAGTACTGGGATTATAGGCATGAGTCACCACATATGGCCTTGAATTGCACTTCGGAATCTCTAGTGTTGAAAGGAGAAATTTCCTGTCAGTTTGTACATGACTTTTGAAAACATTTCATTTTATTTTATTACCTGCCACTTTAGGAAAGATGGAAAGCATTTTAAATAATATTAAGTAAAGACAAGAAACATTTCACGAAGCAAAAACCAACGGAAAGCTTCCATAACATATTGGAGGTTCTTTGATTTCTGTAGGTATTTCACAAAAATTGTAATAAAGCTTACAATGAGATTTATTTGGAGAAAAAAATGTGTATGTAAGAAAAATCTGACATCCTTCAACTCAGATAAGGGAAAAGAAACTCCACTAACACTGGCCAGGCACTTTATGGTTTGCCATTCTTTCATACAGCAAATACTCATTAATGGGATAAGGGAAAAGATAAGGGAAGGGAAAAGATAAGAGAAAAGAAACTCCACTAACACTGGCCAGGCACTTTATCGTTTGCCATTCATTCATACAGCAAATACTCATTAATACCCACTAAGCACCAGGCACCTTGAAGATACAATTCTGTCCTCAAGCACTTTACAGTCAGGTGAGGCAGGGATTGGACACATTAAACAAAATTATCAAATATGTTATTTAACTATTGTTTTGATAAAAGATACAAAAATTACAGTCTGTGGTAAGAGCAAAAGGGTAATCGGAGGTTAGGAAGATGTGAAGAAAGAAGAGGGAGGAAGGCTGCATTCCAGATGTTATCTCATTTAATCCCTAAAACAACTCTAGGTTTAGTACCTTTCCCAAGGTCACAGGACTATTAAGTGTCAGAACCAGGCTTTGAAACCAGATTTAAATGACTCCGAAATCCATGCTTTCTCCATCATGCCATGCGGCTTTTTCCCAAAACCACTGCCTCTTCCCAAAACTGTTTTCTCTGAAAGTGAGTGGAAAAATGTTGACTCTACCCCAGATTCTAAGTGCCAGAATTAGATTCTCTCCTCCAGACTAGGTCCTCTGTTTTTCACTTGCCACCTCCAAACTCATTTTCACATACCTATAGATTGGGGATGTTAACAAACATAATTTTTTCACCCAGACCATAACCACGTACAGGAACAACAAAAAACACTTCCAAAGTTTTTTATCACTTAGTTGTACTACAAATAAAATACAGAACTTTCTGGCAAACATTTTGCAAAGCGATTCATAGATTATAGGGAACAAAACCAATTATAGAGCTATGGACGCTGGTCAGAACAGGAGTTAAGCAGAGAAAAATAAAAGCAACTACATAAAGAGCAAAGAAAAAGCCCCACTTTCACTTCTGAAATGACTTTCACATTCAACAACTCTCATCTATGATTTGGATCTCTACTCCGGAAGGCTGCACTTTCCCCTCTTCCTGCTCCTACTTCCTCTTTTTCAGCTCTTCCATTTTTAGGAATATCAAACTTCAAAGCAAGATTTTTATTACATTAGATGTGTTGTGAGTTACAGCAACAGAACAGTCTTAGAAGAACCAAATTTGGCAAGCTTCCCTTTCCTCTACATTCTTCTTGTGATTTTTATTGCTGGTTGAAGAACAAAAAAGCTAGATCTTTTAACCTAGGATTCATCACAAGCAGATTATAAACCACTTAAATATAGTTATACTTAGCTTAACAACAGGGATACATTCTGAGAAATGCTCATTAGGTGATTTTGTTGTAGTTCGAACATCATAATGTATTTATACAAACCTAGATGGTACAGCCAACTACATGCCTAGGCTACATGGTATAGCCTATTGCTCCTTGGCTACAAACTTGCCCAGCACATTACTGCACTGAATACTGTAGGCAATTGTAACAAAATGGTAAGTATTTGTCACTTACCATAGCATAGAAAAGGTACAGTAAAAATATGGTATTATAATCTTATGGAACCACCATCATATATGCAGTCTGTTGTTGACCCAAATGTCATTACGCTGTACATGACTATAATCCCTTGGCTCCCATCTCTACAAGGTAGCAGAACTTAAAAAAAAGTTTATCTGAAGACCTCAACCTTCTACTTTTATCTCAGAGGCTACCTCCAATACTGCAAATGACAAGGTAGCTATGAAAATCAGACTACCACAGACTCAGCAAGAGTTATATACCCAAAAGTCTCTTACTCAGTTTAAAAATACGTACATAAATACAGATAGGAAGATAGGAAGAGAGTCAGTGAGTACCGAGCCAAACGCTAACAATGTGAAGGATGAACGGTAGGTAGGCTGTGGCTTACAGAAGTAAAAACTGATTTGAGAAAAGAACTCAACACTCAAACACCCGGTGCATCTCTTCATCCCTAGGAATAAATAGTTACTAAAGGTAAGACTGTAAAGTACAGGATATGCAGTATTGAACCCACAGATTCAAAATACTATCCAAGAAGCAACATCCCTCAAGTTCTTGAAGCTTGAGGCAACTTCACAAAGTTAACAGGACAAAGATGCTGGAAGACCTAATTACATATTGTTCAGGAAACTTATGGACTTGGAGCAATGGACACCGTATAAATCAAAACATTATCATATAGTTAATTACATAGGGTTTATAAGGTGAGTTTATATTTTGGTATTCTCTCCGTAGTGATATTTTACAACATAATTATATATGTAGTCTGCACAGCCTGATGAATTTTCCTCGTTGACGGTGAACTGTAGCGAAACGTTTTATTATTCGTTTATTGCTAGTCACGTTGTTCACACACCTCTGTAAGTAACGTTTCCTTTGAACTGTACTGTTACTATATTGCCCTGTGTTGTGCCATCGAAAACCATCGTCTAACATGCTCTTTTCTCCGGACGTGCCTGAAGCACACGAGTGGAACATTACACAGAAAAACTTTTACATAATAAAAGTACTAAATGTCTCCAGCCCCTAATACACTGAGCACCCGCCCCTGGTAAATGACAAAGGCAATAACCAATCACCAGGCAGGATCCCAATGCCTTAGCTAATAAGAATCTGAGGGTGGGGCTAGACTAAGCTCCCGGTGACTTCCCCGCACCCCAGAGACCCAGGTTGTGGGAGCCTGGATGCAAATTGGACTCCGAGGATCTCGTTACCCCCGGTTGTAGCTGTTGTCTTCCTCGTTCTCGCAATCGCTGCAGTGTTCATGGCCGTTTCCGTTCCCTTCCATCATCTGCGGCAGCGGAGGTGCCGGCGGCTTCCCTGCTGTCTCACTCTCGTCCGCCATCTTGAGTTGCTAGAGCCGGGCTCCGCGCCCCGCTACATAGGAAGCTCCTATTGGACGAGGGGGACTTGCGGTGTATTCTGGGCTTTGCAGTTTTTACGGCGAGGCGAGCTGCCACCAGGAGCGGTTCTTTCCCGGGAAAGCAAAACAAGATGGACTACAATACCCAGAAATCATGAGGGGAGGTTGTCCTGGCGTCGCTAGCGGGAGAGCAGCAATACCCGGAAGCCTGGATGTTCGGCCACGCTTTGAGGAAAGAAGGGCGGCAAGGTTGGTGGGACCGAGACTCCCACAGACGCGAGTGGCCGCGTGGCATGCTGGGAGTTGTAGTTCGATGCTGGTTTAGGGTTTCTGACGTGGAGGCTCTAAAATCCAAGGTTTGACATCAGCCTACCTTTCCTATTGCCTGGGCCGCTGGTGAGCCGTTATTGGCTGCCGTTAAGGACCGTTACCTTTCCCGGGTAAGTGAGAGGGCCTGACGCCCGCAGGTGCGACCCGCTGGGAGCCCGAATGCCCCGGACCTTCTTGGAGGGGGCTTTTCTGCAAGAAGCCAGGTTGGCTTCCTGGCCGCCTTCTTCACTCAGGAGTTTGGGTAGCACCCCGCAATCGTTGGCAGTTCAAGGCCTCATGAGAGGCGGCGGATTGTGGTGTGCGGAGCCCTGACCCTGAGCCAGGAGATCAGACTACTCGGTAGGCAGGGTTCGCTGCATCTTGGCCACCAGGTAGTGGTCTCCTCCAAGCTGTTCCGTGCACATGGCCCTTTCATTTCCTACAAGAGCCCTCCACTGTGACTCTTTAATGAGCACTTATATGCAAGGCTCTGTGGTTAGGCTTTTCGTACATTATCTCATTTAATCCTCTTAACAAGCCTAGAATATAGGTAACCTTTTTCACGGATGAAAGACCCAGAGAGGTTGGTAAATTGCACAGTCACATAACTAGTAAATGGCAAATCAGTATACAAATCTGGATCTGTCTGCCCCCGAGGCCTCTAAATTCTTTACCACCACTAAAGTCCCATTGTGTGATACACTTATCCGCCCAAGGAAATCAGTTGTTAGAAGGTAACTGCAACTCCAGTGTGTATTCTGGATGTTAAAAAAAAAAAAAAGGTAACTGCGACATTTTAATCTGTTTTTATCCTTGACTGAATGTTTCAGTCCCTTGGTCTCCTGTGATTGAGTGATCTCACCTGAGTCCTGAGAAGAGCACCCAAAGACATAGCTCCCATTCTTAGAGATTTGCTATTCAGGTTGGGTGTGGTGGGTGGTGAGGGAAGGACTACCATCAGAGAGCTCCATGGCCAAAAAGGGAAATGGTCTTTGCCTTTGAGAAACTCTCAACATGGGAATAAGGGTAGGATGGGAAGAAACAGCTCCCATCTGACTCAGGGAAAGAAAACACAGGGCTAAATATAGTCAACTCTGTTTTTTTATCAGTGGCAGGAGCAGAAGTAAATATGATCCCAAGCAGCAGAAAATCCCAATTATTTATATTCGACTTTGGAAGGCAGTCAAACATACCCATTCAGTCTGAGAGCTGTCACCACAGTCATCTCTCTAGGGCCCAGACTGCTGTCAACACAATGCCTTATTTGTAGCTGCAGGAGAAGGGGAGGTCAGAGATAATAAATCCTTCTTACATGTGTTAGAAGGATTTATCTCTTCTAAATGTTTCACCTGCTTTAGCTCATATGACCTGGTGAGGTAGATAGGGAAGGGGACTTGAAGGAAATTGTGCTAACAAAAAAAATGATAGTGATACCCAGTTGCAGAGCTTGGACCAGAACTCACCTCTGGGTTTCTGATTCCCAGCCCTGTGTTTTCTTTCCCCACAGATATGCAGAGGTTGAATGAGTGCTAATGAAGCAGGACCAGGGAAAAGTATGAAGGAATGAAGGTGCTGGCTTCTTTGGCCCTCTCATTCTGTGGTTCAAAGCTTTAAATAAGACACTTTGCCTTATATTTAAATGCAAACTGAGCAGTTTTGTTGTTGTTGTTGTTTTGAGACAGAGTCTTGCTCTGTTGCCTGGGCTAGAGTGCAGTGGCATCAGCCTAGCTCACAGCAACCTCATGTTCCTGGGCTCAAGTGATCCTTCTGCCTCAGCCTCCTGAGTAGCTGGGACTATAAGCACGTGCCACAATGCCCAGCTAATTTTTATATTTTTCATAGAGACAGGGCCTTGCTCTTGCTCAGGCTGGTCTCCAACCCCTGAGCTCAAGCGATCCTCCCACCTCGGCCTTCCATAGTGCTAAGATTACAGGTGCAGGCCGGGGGCGGTGGCTCACGCCTGTAATCCTAGCTCTCTGGGAGGCCAAGGCGGGTGGAATGTTTGAGCTCACGAGTTCGAAACCAGCCTGAGCAAGAGCGAGACCCCCGTCTCTACTAAAATTAGAAAGAAATTAATTGAACACCTAAAAAATATATAGAAAAAATTGGCCGGGCATGGTGACGCATGCCTGTAGTCCCAGCTACTCGGGAGGCTGAGGCAGAAGGATCGCTTGAGCCCAGGAGTTTGAGGTTGCTGTGAGCTAGGATGACGCCACGGCACTCTAGCCCGGGCAACACAGTGAGACTCTGTCTCAAAAAAAAAAAAAGATTACAGGTGCAAGCTACCGCGCCCGGCCACTGAGCAGTTTTTGTTCAGTGGAAAGCCTTTCTGGGAGGTAGGCAAGTAATGTGGCTGTCATGACCAAGCTCAGAATGCAAGTGCAAGTCCAAAGTTCTGGAATCCAGCACCTCTGAGAATTTCAGAGTTAGAAGGGACCTGAGAGGCACTTACTCCCTCTGAGGATTTTTCAAGTTAGAATCTTCGCTTAGATTTTGCAGGATCCATGATTCTTCGATAGTAAGATTGAAATTGTATGTTTTTAAAAAGATATTGCATATGTGTATCTGATCACCTTCTTAAAATGACCACTTGATAACTAAATATTGCCACATTTGATTTTGGTGTTTAAGTTTACATTTGGGTTTATAGTCACATTGATATTGCATGATTCCCCAAAGCAAAACTATGTAGAGTTTCCTAAATTGGGTATACAGATATTTTCTTGGGGTTCTAAGAGTTCTCATATTTGTTCCATCACACTCCCCTATAAAAGAGAGCTTTCCATTTTCAGACAGCTGTAACTGGTAGAAAGTTGGCCAAGTTCTACCTTAGGGAGTTATGCAGAAATATATAATCCTGTATCCTTTTAGATAGTTGTTACATTTTCTATAATTAGTATCTAGTTCCCTAAAATTCTTTTTTCATTCCCAGCTTTCTGAGCTCCTCCTCACACTAGAATAGCAGGACTCTCCCATCTAGCTCCACTGGCTCTTCCTACCCACCCATTCTACAGGAGCACCATATGAAGGTAGTGGGGTACAGCAGGGCCCAGAGGGTGACTGAGGATCATGTCCATAAAGCTCTACAGATTCTGAAATTTGCTCCTAGTGTAGATATCTCCATTATCCCTTCATGGTTGTTACTGGAGGCAGTAGAATATAGTGGTTAAGAGTGTAGGCTCCAGAGTGTGACTCCCTGGATTCTAAATCCTGGCTCTGCCTCTGACTTAATGAATGACCTTAGGCAAGTCACTTAACCTCTCTGAGCCTCAATGTCCTTATCTGCAAAATGAGACGTGCATACATAGCACTTAATAAAATGTCTGGGAGAAAGTCAATACCCAATTAATTATTATTTTCCTTCCCAGGAAGTCACCATTACTACTGTGATAACCAAAGGAAAACTTTTCTCATTGTGTCCATCGCAAATGTACTCCCAGCATATCAGAGATACCCTGCCTTGTAGTGGGCCTAGGAAGGCATATGCCAGGTTGTGATTCACTTATTCAACACTTTGGAGTAATAATGGTGACATGTCAGGCTCTATGGCAGGAAATAGAGAATCAGGGATAGAACAAGACCTTGTTCTATGAGGGCTGAGAATAGGTTGGATTTTCCTCACCTCTGTATCCCTAGTGCCAGCACACAATAAATAGGCCTTGTTGGATTAATTAACGTATGAGTGAGTAAATGAGTGAATGGTGAGAAAGAAGACATAAGGTCTTCAGCGTGGAGAAATGTAACAAGCAAAGGGCAGAGGCAGGAACACATAATACATTGACTCCTTATATTTGTACAGTGCTTTATTGTTCACAAAATACACTAGCACACCATCTTGTTTAATCCCTACCATCAGCTATCTTGTTTGACTCTGCCATGAGCAGGACAGCTGTTATTCCTCTCCTACAGTGAGAAAACAAAGTTCAGTGATTTGTCCAGTTTCACTGTTACTTAGTATGGAGTTCAGACTTGAACCTGCATGTTTTAACACAAATCCTGGTGCAGTAACTAGCTTATATTCCTCCTTTCTCCTTCCCAAGGGGGAACATATGGTGAAATATATGTCTACAGTGGTGATCTGGGCCAGGTCACAGAAGGCCTTAAGTTTCAGGCTTAGGTGTTTGGACTTCCAGCTGGTGAGGACTTGCCAGAGGGTGTTTTATGTTTTGGTTTTTTTTTTTGGAATCTTTTCAATAAAGGATAAATATTAATGGTATTTGTGAAGTGTGGTGTAAATTGAATTGCATATTAATATTTATTCAAAATAAATTTAAGAACGAGGAGTCAAAGCACTCATTTCTAATGGACTCAGAGGGTTGTTTGTCAAACAAAACTTGAAGCAGCACTATATTCCAGGCATCATGCTAGATGCTAAGGACACAGGTGGCTGAGATGCAGGTCACGTCACGATGAAATCAGATCAAGTAAGCAGCTAGAGCTAGCTCAAAGTTTCTTACTGCTGTCTTGAATAATGAAGGATATTTGAGTTGAAAAAGTCCTTGATGGCATCTCATCAAAACTGCAAAGGCCAACTCTCAGTACTGAGGAAGTCCCTGGTTGTAGCCCCTGCAGCAGCCCGTCAGCCTTTCCTCTTGGATCATCCCAGGGCATGGGTGCAGGTGCTGTTGGCAGATTGGACCACAAGGATACCTACTTAGAAGACAAGACCCTCCCTTGTACAGCAATAGTTATGATACTTTAAGGCAGAAGCTGGGAAAAGTAGATCATTTGGAGGGGTTTCCGTTACAATATGCCCCAGGATGATCCAGATAATTGTTGGGGAGGGGAAACAGGTAAAGGCCTGTTCCTATCCCGTCACTGTCTTGACCAGCCATGGTTACTGATGGGAGTCTGAGCATCCCTCTGATGTGTCAAGAATAAAGAAAAGGTTGAGACCCATAGGGCTAGGTTATCTGTTAAGTTGTTAATACAGTTTGGATGTTTGTTCCTTCCAAATTTCATGTTGAAATTTGATCCCCAATGTTGGAGGTGGGAGGTGTTTGGGTCATGGAGGCGGGTTCCTCATGAATGGCTTAGTGCCTTCCCTGTGGTAATGAGTGAGTTCTAACTCTATTAGTTCACTTTAGAGCTAGTTGTTTAAAGAGTGTGGCACCTCCCTCCCAGCTAGCTCTTTCGCTCACCACGTGACACATGGCTCCCCTTTCACTTTGATTGGAAGTTCTCTGAAACCCTCACCAGAAGCAGATGCTGGCACCATGCTTCTTGTACACCTTGCAGAACTGTGAGCCAAATAAACTTCTTTTCTTTTCTTTTTTTTTTTTTTTTTTGAGACAGAGTCTCACTCTACTGCCCTGAGTAGAGTGCCGTGGCATCAGCCTAGCTCACAACAACCTCAAACTCCTGGGCTCAAGCGATCCTACTGCCTCAGCCTCCCGAGTAGCTGGGTCTACACAGGCATGTGCCACCATGCCCGGCTAATTTTTTCTATATATATTTTTAGTTGTCCAGCCAATTTCTTTCTATTTTTTTTCAGTAGAGACGGGGTCTCGCTCTTGCTCAGGCTGGTCTCGAACTCCTGAGCTCAAACAATCCACCCACCTCGGCCTCCCAGAGTGCTAGGATTACAGGCGTGAGCCACCGCGCCTGGCCTTAAACTTCTTTTCTTTATAAATTACCCAGTCTCAGTTATTCCTTTATAGCAACACAAAAAGGGCTAACACAATTGTTTGGTGAAAGAAGGGAAGTGAGCTGGCTCTGTAGAATAGGAATTAAGATTTGTCCTGCATGGCCACATGGCTTAGAACTTGGAGAAAGATTATCTAAGGAAGAACTTTCTAACTGCCAGGACTGGACTTCAAAAATAACAAACTGTCTTGAGAGACAGTGAGTTCCCTGCAACTGGATGTGTCCAAGTAAAGATGGCAGAGATGACGTTGAGGAGATTCGGACACTGGCAGGGTGTTTGGACCAAATGGCTCTTGTGATCATAAGATGGAATCCTACTTATTGGGTGATGGCAGTAGGTCTCCTTGACTGTTGAAGTCAAGGAGAAGCTTTCAGGGACTGGGCTGATCAAAGATGTTAAACTACTTCATTCCTTAATATACTGAACCCCTACCGTGCCAGGCACTTGGTATTTGAGTGGTATAGACAAGATTCCTACCTTAAAGGAAGGGGAGAACAGAGATGCACTCTAGGGAGAGGGAAGGGAGGCTGAGTCAGAGTTAATTAAGGACCACCTGCTGTATGTGAGGCATAATTAGATGCTTTTTTGTATTTCTGATTCAACAACCCTGTACGGTAGTGATTATCCCCACTTTAAGAAAAGATACAGGAAGAGAGGCTGACGGCTTGTATAGAATGTGGTTTTACAATCAAATGAGTTTATATGAAATGGCAAATGGACTGACCTCTAAACATAGTTTCCTGTTAATGTAAAATGGGGTTGATGGCAGTATCCACCTTAAGGGCTGTGAGGGCCTGGCAGGTAGAAACGGTTCATGTAACCGCTGTAGTTATCGTGGTCACCATTGCGAAGGCTGCACAAGTAGTAAGTGGCCGAGCCTGAATTTGAAGTTAGGACTCTGCAGTTCCTCCCGCCTCCGTACCCCGGGCAATGGAAAAGCTCTGGCTCCCGGGAAGCCCTGACCCACACACCGCAATGCTGTCCCACGTTCTTCCCCACCTACCTCCCCGGTTCCGCCTCTTCCGCCGGCCGGACGTCCGGTCCGCGTGCGCGCCCCCGAGGCCCCGCCTCGCTAGCCGGGCCGGCCAGTGAGCGCCGCGGAGATTGGGCGCGGCGAGGCGGCCGAGGCTGGGTCAGAGGCGCCGGGTACGTAGCGCGCCTCGCGGGCGGGTGGGAACGGGCTGGCCCCGGGGAGGGGGCAGGCTGGGCGGCGGCTACGCGGGGCTGCTTTGTCCCCGTCCAGCTTCCCGGAGCCCGGCTGGGCTGGAGGCCTGGCTCCGCGCACCCGAGCGCCCCACCTGTGCGGCGTGGGGTACGCGCCTTTTTTAAAGCCTCTGTTACAATGTCTTGAGCACATAACTCTGTAGGCGACTCTGGGGCAAGAGCTTTAATTTCCATGCGTGGCTCATTGTCTTAACAGCAGCTCTGCAAAGCAAGGTGCTATTTCCAGTTTTACAGCTGTGGAGAAAGGTTTACAACTAGAAAGGGATGGGAATTGTGGATACAAACCCAGGTTCAGGCCAAAGCCACTGTGTTTTAGAACTGTGTGGGCAGATCTCCGTTTGATTTTTGAATCCAGTCTCTGCCACTTCCAGTTGTGCGACCTCGGGTACCTTTCCTACCCTGAGTTTGTTCATCCGAAAAAATGAGAATGGTGATCTCATAGGGTGGATGTAAAGTGCTTTGCTGGGTAGCTGCTGTTTTGCCGAGTGATCACGTCCGATTTTCAGTCTTCTCTTCCCTGCTTCCATCTCCCCCGGAGGCTACACTGTCTGTAAAGTTTAGTGAAGACCCCCAGGACTGAGGGCGGCGTGGATCTCCCACCCATCCACGAGTAAAAGGACTGTCAGACCACCTGCCTGTCTTCCCACCTTCCCAAAGCAGGCATTGGCATCTCTGGTGTTTGCTTATGGAGTTTTAAAAAAGTATTCGCTCTCCCTTAGTTATGGAAAATTTATCACCCGAATAATCCTTGACGTTAAGTCCGAATTTTAAAAGTGAGGAAATGGAAGCCTTTGAAGATGTTTTATATTTTAAAGGTGTTTTTTGTTTGTTTTTGTGGGAGACGGAGTGCTCATTTTACCTGAATAAATCAGATTGATTTGGCGCGGCAGGGTGCAGGCGTGGGCCTCCAGAAAGAGGTAAAATGCCCGAGAGATCAAGCTGATAAAATAGAAAGTGGACAGGCCGGTGGGGTGGTTTTCCTCTTAGCAGGGACCTAAATTCTCACCAAATCCCCTTCTGTCTTGAGCAAGGCCGGAATCTGTCCTCCTGGGTGATACATTTAAAGGGCTTCAGAGCCTCTTGGTGACTGTGCCTTAGGGAGAAAAGATTAGGGCTGATAGCTGAAGTCAGGCTAGCAGTGAGTTTACCTTTGTTTTGGAAACTACTGCTGGCACATTTTTAGATTGACAGCTAAAATTTTTTTCTCAAAGTTTCAGTAGTTGCAAAGGATATGATTTCTGGCTAATTGTTGATACTTTAAAATAAAACTGTTAAATTACTAATTTAAATCTCTGCAGTGGAATCCAAATACATACCATAGTGATTTGATTTTATTTCCCTCATCTTTTGAAAAAAAAAAAAGAATCAGTTTTTATTTAACAGAAATTTCACGTCATTCTTTTTCTTTCTTGAACTCATATTTCCACTCTGTTTCTTCACAGAAATTTTTTCTACCATAATAGATTTTATACCTGAAAGCCTTTGGTTTATCATCCTACTTCTCTTTTGTATGTAACAAAAAATACATAAAAAATTAAAACATTTTAAATAATTGTGTTATAATATGAAACCTTTCTTTTGGATCGAGGTTTTTGTTTTTTTGAGATTTTTCCATTCAGTCACTCATGCCTGTAATCCTAGCACTTTGGGAGGCTGAGGTGGAAAAATTACTTGAAACCAACAGTTTGAGACCAGCCTGGGCAACATAGCGAGACTCCATCTCTACAAAAATATAAAAAAAAATTATCTAGCCATGGTGGCTTGGGCTTATAGTCCCAGTGACTTGGGAGGCTGAAGCAGGAGGATCACTTGAGCCTAGGATTTTGAGGTTGCAGTGAGCTATGATCATGCCACTGCACTCCAGCCTGGGTGACAGAGCAAGACCCTGTCTCTTTAAAAAGAAAAAAATCACATAGTGATCTATCATCAGATTATTTATTAATGATCTGTCAGTTGATAGCTCTTTTAGGTCCTCCTTTAACTTTGTTGAAGGCAAAGGTTTGGAAACCACCTGACTCAGGCAAGAATTTGTTACTTAGTCACATTCTCAGCTTTGAATCACCTCTTTGTGGTGCCCTGGGGATTGTTGCACTGTGGGACAATGCACCTTAATAAGATTTGGCATGGGTGGCTAGTTATGCCTTTCTTTGAAACATGGGAGATGGGTGAGTATGAAGGGGGAGCT
>NW_012153219.1:365539-391951 GCF_000956105.1 Propithecus coquereli | reverse complement strand
AACTCCTGAGCTCAAACAATCCGCCCGCCTCGGCCTCCCAGAGAGCTAGGATTACAGGCGTGAGCCACCGCGCCCGGCTCTTTCTGTGTCTTGACCATGGCTGCAGATTTTTCCCAGCAGGCTCCAACCCAAACAAGGGCCTTGAACATTCCCAGATACTGATAAAGGTATCTAGGTTGTTGCCCAAAACACTGAAAGAACCTGGCCCCAGCCCGGAGCCAAATTCCTTAAGCTCTCATGTAAACTCCATACCCTGACCCCTCCCTGTGGCCATACCTAGGTAGAACACCCCTTTTCTCTCGCTGTCTTGAGGATTGCTGCAGCCCTCTCTGCAAGTTCCCCTAGTAAATATTGGAAACTGATCACCCTGGCCTTCAGTGCTGCTTTCTTTGGAATCCCACCTGCCCATCTCAGGACTGTCTGGGGCACTCTCTTGGGAACTCCCTTGCTGCTGCTTTTGGGGCGTTTCCTGCCCCAGGTTCGGCAGGATGAAACTGTCTCTGATAGGGGGACAGTTGGGCAGATAAGGGAGTGAGCTGTGTAGCCCCCTGGGGAAGACCCTTGTATCAGATTGTGGGGACATTGGGACATAGACCCAAAGTGGGAGTGTGCCAGGCATGGTGGAGGAACAGTGAGGAGGCCGTTGTGTCTGGGGACGCTGTGATCTAGGGCGAGAGCTGTGGTAGGAAATGCCTGGAGAAGACATAGCTGCATCAGTCAGGAGGCCCTTGTAGGACTCTCAGAGGACTTGGGTTGTACTTACTGAGATGGGAGCTGTCGGGGGTTTTGAGCAGAGGGCTGACATGATCTGATGCATTACAAAGGGTCACACTGGCTGCTTTGTTAGGAGGCAAAGGTACAGCAAGGAAGTCTCTGGAGGCTCCTGCAGTGATCCAGGATGAGATGATGGCAGCACGTGCAGCAGGGGCATCTGGCCAGGCTATGAAGGTGCAGGGTAGCACGGGCGGCGGGGGTCGGGGTGGGGTGGGGATTGTAGGTTCAATGAAGGGTGTGAGAGAGCAGCCAGGAAGACGCAAGGTTTTTGGTCTAAGCAAGTGGAAGGTTGGCGTGCTGTGTAGGGAAATGGAGTAGGCTGCAGTGGCTGTGACATGTCACACACTGAGTTGGCGAAGATGAGGTTACTGTGACCTGTGTCACCTCATTTAATCCTGACAGGACTCCTGTGAGTAGTCATTATTAATTCCATTTTATACTCAAGGAAAGAGAAGCTCAGAATGCTGAAATAAATTGCCCTAGGCCACACGGCTAGTTAGGGGACAGAGCTGAGATCGCAACCAAGGTCCCTCTGACTGCAAAGCCTCTGAAAGTGGGCATTCCTGTGACACTTTCTGCATAAATGTCAGCAAAGTAGTCCAGTCCAAACAACCTCCCTGCCCACCCATAAAAGCTCCCTAGAGGGATGGTTTATATTTGGAGAGTGCTCAAGTAGAGAAGGGAGACCTGTTCCCTCCCTTGGTGCTGACAAGGGGTGGAGGGAGAGGGAGGCTGAAGCCAGCACCCCATCTGTGGCTCCTTCCAGGTGACTGGTAGCCTGGAGGAGGTGGTGGCTTAATAGGCCTAGCAGACAAAGAGAACTTGGACTCAGGTTTAAATAGCAACCTCTCACCAATAATGAAAGATTAGGAGTAGGGAAATCGTATATAAAAATAGCACTTAATAGTTAACTGGAAAACAACATATTTTTGCAACCACTGGTTCCACGAGAAAATAATTGGGTCCCAAGTCAGGGAATGACTTGTTTTCAGGAATGATTATATTGATCATTGGAGCAAAATAGATACATCCCCTTCGGAAAGCAGTTCAAAGGAGATGTGTCAGGCCAGTCAGGCATACCCAGTGTGAAATCCCAAGAGGCTGTGGGAGGAGGCGGGAAGGAGCTGCAAGCTAATGAGGGAGCCAGGGCCTGGCCCTGTACACGCAGGTTTGGGGTCGTCAATTGGGAGATGTGAATCGGACTTAAATCCTGAGCTCTCCCAAGGGAAGAAAGAGAGAGTGTCCATTCAAATGTCGGTCCTTTATTGTGTTTAATCCACGGAGTGTTTTATTTGTTTGCATTTTTTTCCCAGGAGAGATTGACTAGCAGCAAGCAGCGTGTTCTAATGGAAAAAGGGACAGGCTGGTTCCAGCCTCCTTTTGTTACTAACAGGAGAATGTGACCCCAAGTATTTCCCTTCTTCCCTGCACTGATATGTAGATCTGGTTATGGAGTCATTTGGACATTCATTCTATAAGAGTTATGAAACACTCCCTCTAATAACTATTAGGTGAAATTGATTGAGTGCTTAGTGTGTGCCAGGCACTAAGCACTCTGTGTATTAACTCATTTACTTTTCACAGCAACTCAGAGAAGTACTTGCCGTTAGCTCCATTTTACAGATGAAGAAACTGAGTCAAAGAAAGGTTAAGTAACTTGACCAATGTCACTCACCTGTTAAGTGACAGACAGCGGACACGATGCTAGATGCTGGAGACAGGTACAAACTAGACATGGCTTCTGGCTTCATGGAGGTTATTTTATCTAACATTTAAAAACAGTCACACATAGGAGTTGCTCTGAGCCTATTCTGGTTCAGGGGGCTGATAAGTGAAAATAAAAAAATCACACAAACAGGCCAGGCATGGTGCCTCACGCCTGTAATTCCAGCACTTTGGGAGGCCTAGGTTGGAGGACCACTTGAGCCCAGGAGTCTGAGGCCAGCCTGGGCAACAAAGCAAGACTCTGTTTTCACAAAAAAATAAAAAAATTAGCTGAGTGTAGTGGCTTGTGCCTGTAGTCCCAGCTACTCAAGAGGCTGAAGCAGGAGGATCACTTGAGCCCAGGAATTCAAGGCTGTGATGAGCTATTATGACGCCACTGCACTCCCGCCTTGGAGGCAGAGTAAGACCCTGTCTCAAAAAAAAAAAAAAGTCACACAAATGGAAATAAAAGTACAAATCGTGATGGGCACAGGGCGGGAAGGTAAGCAGGGTGGGAGTGATGCCAGGGGCCTGACTTGGGTTGGGAGTTGGGCGAGGGTGCTCAGAGAGGACTGTTGATTTGCTTCCTGTCTGCTTTCAGGCCCTGGCTCAGAGACCTCCCTGGCTTCTCATTTACAGTGATGACTCCCATTGCTCTTGGTACCCTTTGGCACTTCCCACCCCCACATGTACCGTGAGCTTATTGTTTATGCCCCTCCCCCCATTCTACCCCTGCACTGGAGTGTAAGCTTCATGGGGCAGGCAGCTTATGGAACAGTGCCTGGTATCTGACTGGGTCACAGGGTGAGTGCAGATAAATGAGGAGGAGCCAGCCATGAGGTGAGTGTTGGCAGAGGGAACAGCATGCCCGGTGGCTCTGAGATAGGAACAGCTTGCATGCTTAGGGACAGAAGGAAGGTCAGTGTGACAAGCAGAGGGCATGCATAGGGTGTGACTAAGGGGGTCACACGGCCTGGAGACCTTTGTGAATGGCCAGGAGGAGGGGTAAGGAGGCAGTGAAGGTTTTAAGCAGGGAAGTGACGTGATCAGGTGACCCCTTTAAGCCACGACCCTGGCTACCTTGGGGAAAAACAGGGCAGGGACTGGAAGGTCAGGTCTCGAGGCCACTGCAGTGGTCTGGGCACAAGGTGCTGGTGGCTTAGGGAACAGTGTGAGCCTAGCGGAGTTAGGACTTGGACAGACCTCACAGAGCAGTGGGGCTTTTTGTCTGGAGGCCTGGAGCACACTCTCATTTTTCCTTAAGAGAAATACTGCCAGAGGGGTTCCAAGGGAGACTGCTCTTCCCTGAAAGTACTTTGTCTTCTCTGGGCTGCTGGGGCCCGAAAGGTAAAAACTGAAAGGCAACAAGGCCGGGTGCGGTGGCTCACGCCTATAATCCTAGCACTTTTGGAGGACGAGGCAAGACGATCGCTTGAGGCCAGGAGTTCAAGACCAGTTTGAGCAATATAGAGAGACCCCATCCCTACAAAAAAAAAGAAAAAAAGAAAAAAATTAGCCAGGTGTGGTGGCACACATGTGTAGTCCCAGCTACTCAGGAGGCTGAGGCAGGAGGATCACTTGAGCCCAGGAGTTTGAGGTTGCAGTGACTTGTAATGACGCCACTGCACTCTAGCCCTGGCAACAGAGGGAGACCCTGTCTCAGAAAAAGAAAAAAGACTGAAAGGCAGTTTGGAGAAGTTCAACAGGAGGAGCTCATCATTTTTGGAGCACAATAAAATTTGATCCTCATCAGTTCACAGGCTTTAGAGCTCACAACAGGTCTGGGGCGCAGATGCCACCTCTCTCTCACCTGAAGTCCTTGCCCTTTCCTTCACACCCTGCGGCCCTCCCACTGACACGGAGAACAAGGGAAAAGGACGGGATGTGGCTTCCCTGGGATCCGAGTCCTGCTTTTCCTTCCGGTTGTGCCTGGGCTGATGAATCCCCTGCCTGGGTTTAGTTCCAGAATCCAGCTTCCATTTCTCCTGCAGTGGGCATTAGCTGCTTCTCTGTTACCACGGGAATGGTGTTGTCCCTTCTCCAGCCAAGCCAGCTCTGTGAACAGCTTTTGGTTTTGAGGGGGAAGATTCCCAGGCCACCAACGGTCGAGGCATCTTTGGTTCACCAGGTGAGCGTTTATTGGCTGCTCCCGGAAGAGTGCTGCACCAGGACGGGGAGGAGGAAAGCACCAGCGTGACTCAGCCTCTCCCGGAACCGATGCTGTTGTTGGCACGGGAAGTGCAGCCCCCTCACTGACAGGTGTGGAGACTGAGGCCCAGAGGAGGGGAGGTGTTCAGGCTCAGCTGTTCCTCATTTATGGAGTACGTAGCACCCTGGGCCAGGCTGGTGAGAAGGCTTCCTGCAGTTACATGGGTAGTTTTATGACAGTGTTCAGAGACCGGGGCCCAGGCCTCTCCATTTCCAGTCCACAGCCTTCCATTGTAGCAGTGGTTCTGGGCCTGGCTGGTTCAGATTCATTAGGCTAGAGTACAGCCTGGCTTCCTGTCTCTTTTTTAAAGTTTGTCCGGGGATTCAGATCACAGCCAGGTTTGGCAGTTGCTGTAAGGGACCTGCTGCTTCTGCGTGAGTGGCAGTGGAGTGAGAGAAACAAGTGGATTCTGGAGAATGACGACTTGAGCCGGAGCAGGAAGAGGGTCGTGAACAATGGTCATCACTTGTCCGTGTGTGCCTGGCGGGGGAGCTGCCGGGCAGGTCTAGGTGGGACGTGGAGGCCTCTGTTTCCTCCTTGCTGAGCCTTGAGGGGACAGTGGAGTCTCGCTTGCTGTAGCTTCCTCCCCCGGCAGGTCCGCAGCTCTGTGAGCAGCAGGGTGAGTGGGAAGGCACTCACACACGGGCCCAGGCGCGTGCCCCCGAGCACTCCTGCTCACCGGCTGCAGTCTGTTCATCTCAGCTGTTTTCATTTGTTACTGTCTGTCTCTTCCATTTTCCTGAGGGGCGAGACCTGTTTTTTCCTTTGGTTACCCAAGAGGTCCCAGGCACTGTTGCCGCAAAGCACAGAGGAACGAGTTACAGAGGGGCTTGTTGGACAGAACAGCTGTTGTTTGTCTAGCCTTTGAAGCCAGGGGCCGAGAGCCTCCCTGGGCATGTGTTCCTACCATCCCCTTGGCCTTCCTGACGGAGGCCAAGCAGCTGTGGGTCTGTGTCCGCAGATGGTCATCCAAGACACTGAGAGGGGAAGATATTTATTAGGTTACCCCGGGAGCCTAGAATTGACTCTGCGCCCTAGTCGCTCTCCACAAGCCCCGTGCCTCCCATTCTGCAGGAAGGAAACAATATAATAATCAAGAAATCATTTCTCTTTGGCTCTGACTTGATTTGCCTAAGATAGATTCACCTTCCTTATTTTTTCTTATTAAAGGTAAATAAATTTTTCAGGCGGGGCGCAGTGACTCAGGCCTGTAATCCTAGCACTTTGAGAGGCTAAGGCAGGAGGATCGCTTCAGGCTAGGAGTTCAAGACCAGCCTGAGCAAGAGCAAGACCCCTGTCTCTACAAAAAATAGAAAAATTAGCCAGGAATGATGGTATGTACCTGTAGTCCCAGCTACTTGTGAGGCTGAGGCAGGAGGATCCTTCAAGCCCAGGAGTTTTAGGTTTTAGTGAGCTACGATGACCCACTGCACTCAAGTTTGGGTGACAGAACAAGACTCCATCTCAAAAAAAAAAAAAAGAAAAATTTCTTGAGTACATTAAAGGCAGGGGTCTATAGACTAGGGGTTATAAACCCTGAATTCCATCCCGCCTTTGCTAATAGCTGTGGCCTGGGCAAGTCCCTTCCCCTTTCTGGTGCTTGGTCTCCACCTCTGTAAATGAAAGTTAGAATCTATCCTGAGCCTTGCTACACATCAGAGCTGCCTGGGCAGCTCCATCCCTGGAGATTCTGGTTGAGTAGGTCTCAGGAGGGGCTTGGGCATCTGTGTACAGGGGTGTTGAGGTGTGTTCAGCCCTTTCAGTTGAGCCTGGCAAGGCGGGGTGACCATGGCTTGCTTTCAATGACAAGAGGTCGGGCCCTGTGGGAAACCGGCCCTTGTCCCTTCACTGGGTCTGGCATATTCTCTAGTCCCTCTCCTGTTCCTCCGGACTGGTCTTCGGCAGAAGAGGAGCAGAGTCGCGTTGCTTTAGGAACAACAGTGCAGAGTAGGATTAAAAATGCCGTTCCTGGATTTTCTGTTTTAAAGCTTTGGCTAAAAGGACCAACTTTTTATTTATTTATTTTACAACTGAACCCTGCCCTTAACTCCTCTTTTTGTAACCTGAAGGGAGACCACCTGGGGGTGACTCCAGCCTCAGAGAGATTGAGGAGCAAAGATTTTCAAATGGTTGTGTAATGTAGTTAGTCTCTCCATTTGGATGACGATTCTGTGATGGGTATTTTCCTCCCTCCACCCTGGCACCCTGGGTGAGAGTGAGCTGTGGCAGATTTAAATTTCTTGGTTGGTCCCCTGCTGCCCCAAGCCATGTACCTGCTCAGCCACATCCCAGCAGCTGCCTCCCTTGTCGCTTGTGCGTTCTCAGGGGAGGCAGACTCATTTCAGTATAAGCTCGAGCAAAGTGTAATTAGGACAGTAAATCTGCCGTTTAACAAAAAAGGTCCTCTGACAGAGTCCAAGGTTCTAGAGAAATGATCTGAGGATGATGAAGGAAGGGTGAGAGACGTGGCTTTGGTTTAATTGCTTCTAGCCTGGGAGCAAAGTCCAAGACATGGTAACCCCATTTACTGCAGAAAATGCAACAAAGTCTGTTATGTGACAGTCTGAGGTTGCAGGAGTATGGACATGACATTATGAAAGTCTTTTTTTTTTTTCTGTGCCTTGCAGTGTAACCGTAACCCCAACTTTCCACCCTCCATCACCATCCTTACTTCTATTTCTTAGTCATCTGCCACTTACCAGGCAGTGTACAATGGGCTGTATATGCATTTTCTTTTTTTCTTTCTTTTGTTCTTTTTAATTTTTTAGAGACAGGGTCTTGCTCTGTCACCCAGGCTGGAGTGCAGCGGCACCATCATGGCTCACTGCAGCCTCCAACTCCTGGGCTCAAGTGACCCTCCTGCCTCAGCCTCCTGAGTTGCTGGGACTACAGGCACGTACCGCTGCGCCCAGCTCTGTGTGTGCATTTTCTCATTCAGTCTGCACAACAGCCCTGTGAGGCAGCCTTGTGATCCATAAAACCACATTTTATGGATGAGAAAACAGGTTTAGAGAGGCAAGTGACTTGCCCAGGGATGCACAGCGTGTGAGTGGAGGAGCTGGATTGGAAGAGGTCGTGCTTTTAACCTCTGTGCTGTGCTACTGCTGCTCCGTCTGAGGGAGCCACAAGCCACGACACTGAGCTCAGAGTTACACTGCCACCACCACCCAGGCTGTCATCCTATTCCTTACATTCCTTCTTGGCTAGGTCTGTACGTCTCTAAACCCTAGGCTTAGTGGCCACCAAGACACTGCTTGACACCACTGAGATACCATCTGGGCCACCTCTTGGCTAAGGAGAACTGTACATGTCAGTCTAGACTAGCCACCTGGCTAGTTCTAGTGCTGGTGCTCAAGGTGCAGTGGGCAGTGAGACCTTCTGTGGGGAAGGGGCTTTTGGGCAAAAGAGGGCCCAAACACCTGGACTCCATTTGTGGTCTCTCCTGCAACTCACCTGGGTGGCTGCAGACAGGCCATTTCTTCCCCTGAGCCTCGGTGTCCCAGGCTAGAAAATGAAGGTCAGTGGGGGCCTGTGGGAATCCGAAAAGTGCCTTGGGTTCCCCAAAGAGGGATAGGTGTCTGTCTCCTTTCCACACCTTTCCATAGGAAGTCTGCCTGCAGCGGGACACTGCCTCCTCCAGAAAGCACCTGGCCTTGTTCTGCCTGCTCAGCATTTTCATTGCTAAATTTACAGTGTTAGTTTGCCTTCTTTATGAATGTTTTTAAAAAAATACTGGATGCCTTTCCTGGAGGGTTTCTCCTGTCCAGGTGGCCACAAAGCTCCTTAAGCTCAGGGTGTGACCCTGCCTCTCTGTGCTGTGGCTGCCTCTCTCCCAGTTGTTTTCGCCCAAATTGATCAGGCCCGCTCACCTCCGACAGGCAGGTCCTGCTGGCTTTCCTCTGGTGACCATCCTGATCAGCTGAGCTTGCTCTACTCTGCAGTTGTTTCCCGGCTCTGGCTCTGTAATCTCTGGGACCTCCCTCTTTCCTGGGAAGATGTTCCTGGTGGGCCTGACTGGGGGTATTGCCTCCGGCAAGAGCTCGGTGATCCAGGTGTTCCAGCAGCTGGGCTGTGCGGTGATTGACGTGGACATCATTGCCCGGCATGGTGAGTTGGAGGGGACCGTGGGGGGTTGTACATGGCAGCTCCCCTGTGCTTCCTTTCTTCCATTGCGCCTCCCTTTTTGTAAGTCTCATAGGAGAGGAGGGCTCCTGTGGGCCCTGGTCTCACTTCCCGTCCTACCCCTGCCCCTTGCTTGCCCGCTCTGCCTGCTCTTTGCTCTTCGCTCTCTTTAGAAGCCCCACCCCTGCCCCAGCTTGCCCTGTTACCCGTGAGCTCTGTTCTTTTCCTTAACTGCTTTCCTTCCCCTCATTTGTTTTTGCTTCACCTGAAAGAAGCACCCTGGGTTCCCCATCATTTTGCCTCTAGTCATTTGGGGTCCTCTGGCTGGCTGGAGGGCTCCAGAGAGTGACCCAGCCTCCTCTTCATGCCACAGTCGTCCAGCCAGGATACCCCGCACACCGGCGCATCGTGGAGGCCTTTGGCACTGAGGTCTTGCTGGAGAATGGTGACATCAATCGCAAGGTCCTGGGGGACCTGATCTTTAACCAGCCTGACCGGCGGCAGCTGCTCAACGCCATCACTCACCCTGAGATCCGAAAGGAAATGATGAAGGAGACCTTCAAGTACTTCCTCCGGGGTAAGACCCAGGGACAGGGACAGGGGTAGGGGCAAAGCCCTCTTCTTCTAGGGCCAGGACCCCTCACCTCTGCAGGAAGTCTGGCCAGGGGAGGGAGCTGGTTATCCCCGCTGGTGAGTTCACACTGCTTATGGCATCCCCCTCCATGCAGAGCCCCGTACCAGCCCCAGAGGAAAGAAACACACGTCCCTCAACTCTTAAGGAGGTTGACAATTTAATGAGAAGAGACACATGAGGTTTTTAAGCCATGATCCCAGTAAGTAAGTTGGTTTTTCTAATAGGGATGGGAGTAATAATAGCTGGTATGGAGTCAGAGACCTGAATTCAAATCTTAACCCTGACATCGTCTAGCCTGTGACTTTGTCGCGGGATCCAATCCCACTTCTGTGCTATGGGGATAATAATGCCAATGTGAAAATCTGTTAGGAGAACTGAGAGTCCACATCAGTGACAGTTATTACACAATTATAAACTGCAGTCAGTAGTTTTGCTGCTGGTTCAGCCACCTGGGAAAGCAAGGTTGTAGCCTGGAAGTTGGGGAGGGACCAAGATGGCCAGGGCAGGCGGAGAAGGGGTTCCAAGTGGAGGATAATTCTCTGGGGCTAGAGCCCCATGGAGAGGGTTAGCTTGGCAGGTGCAGGGACAGGCAGGTGATGTGCCAAGACTGAAAGGAGGGAGAGTATTTGAAAAGCAGGGGTCTGGGGTCAGTTAGCAAGAATCTTCTCCCAAGCATATGCCGTGGTTCAAGCCCTGTTCTTCAAGACGGTATTGAGCAGGGTGACCTGACTGTCCTAGATAGGGTTGGTCACCAGGAAAAGTGGTAGGGCAGAGAGCAGTGTCTCAGGATCAGCCAGGAGGCTGGCCTGGGGCCGCTGGAGATCTGCCTGTCAGCCCTTGGCACACGTGGCCTCCAGCCTGAGCCTCTGAGTTAAAGGCCTGGCCGCCCATCTCCCCACTGTCAGGCACGATGCTGAGACTTTCTTTCCTGGAGGATATGGGGGAGCCTTTTAGATTTTCCTCGGGCTTTTGCACTGTGACCATGGCCAAACCCCTCCCCTACTCTGTCATGCCTCAAGTGGGGAACCTCCCCCCACTCCCATTCCCCTCTGGCCAATCCTTCCCTCCAGAAGAGGGATGACTTGACAGACATCCATGATGGTGACCCTCCCTTCTCCCCTCCGGCCAGGGCTGGAGCTGGCTCCGGGGTCCTCCCCGCTGGACCCACTTTGCTCTTCATCTCAGCACCTTGCTACAGGCCTCCTTCCCTTCCTCCACCCTCATGAAGTCTCTGTCTCTTTCTGCCTTTGTCCTGTCTCCTGTGTCTGTGCCAGAACCCCTCCTGTCCCCCACCCAAGAGTGCAGCCTTCTGCCTTTCATTCCTGCCCTTTCGCATTCGCTCCCAGGCCGATTGCAAGTGCATCTGCAGGGCTTCAAGGCAGCAGCAGCTCTCCCCTTCTGAAATTAAGCACTGGATAATGTCACCCGCTCCAGAGCTGTCCCTCTGTGTCATCCACCCAGCCTCCCGCCTCCCCAACCACCACCACTTAAATAAAAGCCAGAAAGCGCTTTTCAGCTCGATAAGGTGAAAAATGGGGACGACAGCTGTGGCTTCCACAGTCCCAGTTTTCCCTGATGAGTATAACAAATACAACTGTCAAAGTCGGTATAATCAAACGTCAGATAAGATCACCAGCTGTTGGGGACTTCTCTGTGTAGGCAGGCGGATGTCTTAATAGAGTCAGGATGGTTTGCAGAGCTTATCAAGCAGGAGGGATGTGACAGCTGAATAGCCCTTTGCCGGTGACCCTGAGAGCTTGCCATGAGCTCCCAAGAGGGGCCCGAAAAAGGACAGTGAGGGGAGAGGAGGCAGCGGGAGCGGAGCAGGAAAGGGAGATAAGAGGCCCGGAGAGGATCTGGTCTTGGCTCCTGCTCCCAAGTTTGGGGGTGGGGGAGCTGGCCTCCCTCCTGCAGTAATGGCCATCATTTATGGTGCACTTAGGAGGGGCTGGGAGAGGGGTGCTGAGTAGGTTACATGCATTCAAAGCTCATTTCATCTTTACCCTCATCCTGTGAAATAGGTATTCTTTTCACTCATTTACACAGAGGTTTGTTAAGGGGCACAAGGTCACATGGTGGGGAGGTGGGGAGCTACCAACCAAGGCACACACCATCAGAGCCATGCTCTAACCCCCTTGTTGAACTGCAGGCTTCTCTTGGGCTTCCTGAGCAGCAGGTCCTGGGGACCAAGAAACCAAGCAGCTGGGGTTGTCACCCCCATTCCCTGTATCACCTTGAGTGCTAGTTTCCCTTGACATGCCTGGAATTGGTGTGATGTGTGTCTGGTTCTGTGGTTGGAAGTGTTTGAAGTGGGACACTCCAGGGGTGCAGCCTCCTGTCCCTTACCCTCACTGCTCCCCTGGACCCCTCCCAGCTTGGTACACAACAGGGGTCACTGATGTAAAGAGAACTAGGAGCATGTGGCCCACGGTGCTTCTGGGCAGCAGCTGTGGTTGTGCTCACTCATGGTGGGTGGGGGTGCCGCCTTCGGCCTTGGCTCACAGTGGGAGGGCCAGCCAGTGCCTCTTACCCCGCTGGAGTGGAGTTATGCAGTAGTCGTGAGCAGCCCCGCTGCCTCCAGACCCAGGCCTTACAACTCCTGGCCGAAAGTCTGCCTCCGATGAGAGAGGCAGCCTCTTTCTTTCCTTCTAGGGTTGCTGCTGCCACCACCCATACAAGTCTCTCATGGAGAGTTGGTAGAGCTAGCCAAACATGACTCTTTACAGTAGGGGCCAGGCTTGGACCTGGCTCTGGGGGGAGGATCTATCCTTTTGGGAGGTTTTTTGAGCAAAGGTAGATGAAGTAGCGCTGAAAGGGCCCAGCTACTCCTGGCAACTCTCCCCAGTCTCCTGCAACTCTGTGTCATTTCCCTGCTGAGAAATAACAACTCTTGGGTTCAAGATCAAGGTGAACTAAACCCTTTGTGCCTGCCCTGACCACCTCCTCAGCGTTGCCTCACACTGCCTGAGGCCTCTGCTTCAGCCGGCACAGTAGAGCCTCCCAACTCCGTGTGCTTTGCAGGTCCTCCGTCCTGGAATCCCCCGCTCCACCTTCTCATTTTCTAGTATCAAAAGTCCTACCTACTTTCCAAGGCCAGCATAAGCGCCAGCCCTACAAGGTCTTCCCTGGTGAGCCAGCCGGAATGATTTCCCCGCAGCATTCCGTGCTGGATGGCATTGGAACTGGCTAGTTAGTGTTCAGGGTCGGTCTGTCCCTGGAAGGTCTGCCCCTCTGCTGAGCACTCTAGACGGTGGGGGCCAACAGTTTCGTCTCTGTTCCCTCACCCAGCACATAATCAGTTCTCAATGTGTGCTTGCAGAATTGAACTTGTGGGTTCTCCAACCTCTGTGCAGGATACCGCTATGTGATTCTGGATATCCCCCTGCTGTTTGAGACCAAGAAGCTGCTCAAGTACATGAAGCACACAGTGGTGGTGTACTGGTGAGTGTGTAGCACGCTGAGGGCGGGAAGGAAGACCCCCAGGAAACGGCCCACATCACTTTTCACTTTGCCCTTTCCCCACAAGGCAACCAGGAGGCACAAGGGGTTTGGGCAGCAGTGTCCAGAGTCTATAGAGCCAACCTCTGCACCCAGATACTCCTGGGGGCAGGTGTGGGAAGTGACGGGCCCCCAGGCTTCTCTAGAGTTTGGGGAGGGCTCCCCCTGCTGGCCGCTGGGGGCACTGCCAGTTGCCAGGCCTCACCCACGACCCTGTTGTTACTCAGCGGCTCCCTTCTCCCTCCAGCAGCGCTTCACAACTTTCCAAACAACTCCCACACTTGTCACTTCAGCATGAGGCGGTCAGGGAAGAGCTTGACATTTGAGTTATTGAAGATAAAATCAAAGGGGGGAGTTACGGAATTTGTCCAGGGTCACCCGAAGTTGCATGGAGGGGACTGGCAGAGCCCAGCCAAGCAGGGAGCTTTGTTCTCAGAGTCCCCCAGGACATGAAGCAAACCAGAATCCAGGTTTAGCAAACAGGAGGATCAAACCGTGGGAGAAAATGAGTCACAGCCCCAGTGGGTGGGAGAGTACATGAGGCTACAGGGTGTCTTTGCCACCCAGAAACTTCCGGATGCCACCCACAAGTACAGCAGACACATAGGTGGGCACTTGGCTCTGCAGGTATTTTGGGCACAGGGTGGCTCTCAAAAGACTCATGCGTTGGAGGCCCCTCTCCTCAGGTGCCCCACAGGCTGTCCTTGAAAGCCCAGTCTGAATCCCTAGAGCCTGGTCAGGGGGACTCCGGGTGTCCTCTCAGCTCCCCTCCTGGGTCATGTCTCCCTTCGTAAACCTGCGGCCTCTCTGCGTTCTTTGTTCCCTGTTTGTGAGACTATCAACCGAGGCCAAGTATACCCCACAAAGACCTGGAATTCTCTTTGCCTTAGTAATACAATTGGAACTTTGTACCTAGGGATAAAAATTTTTTTAAAAAGGATCTTAGGTCTTGAGAGTGTAGGTGAGAAGACAGAACGGAGGCCGATTGCATCTGCAGTCACCGGTGCCTACCCCTGCCACCTTCCTCTTCCTGCGCTTTCCTTTGAGGTCGGTCTGTTTGCTGAGTGAAGAGATAGCTGTGGCTTCTGGTGGATGAGTGAGGCTGTGCGGGTCCTGCCTGCTCTCTGGGAGATCTTTAGCCCCACTCACTAGCCGGAGGAGCCTTGCCAGAATCCTGGGCGCTGTCCATGCCCCGCTTTCAGCACCTGTGGGTATACAAATGCCGAGAGATGCCAGAGAGAAGAGTATGTGATTATTTGCTTTTCACCAAAGGGATCTACGCTTTACAAAAATAAGGATCCCCTCATGGATTTCTTTAACTGGCAGACTACTGGTGCATTTGAAATTACACAGGGCATTTCCCAAAGTGTGATTATACCAGAACATGATTATTCTTGTTTTTGAGGAATTTGTCAAGTATAAAATAAACATTTGGGTAAAAATCCCATTACTACAATAGCACCAAGCTTTAAACTAACTGCAATGGAGCATTTCTGAGCCCCAGGAAGGGCTGTTGGAAGATGCTGTCTTCACATCCCAGGAGGCCCTGTGGTCTGGACCACACCTTCAGAAGAATGTGCACCCACAGGGACCCCTAAGCCGTCTCCATTCTCTCAGCCCCTCCTGCTCTTGTTCCCATCGAGGGGCTGAGGAGCTCATTGAGGTGAGAGGTGGCAGAGACGACCCCATGCCAGTGGACTGACTGGAGCCAGCCAGGCCTGGCCGTTTCTGGGAAGCCAAAGGCAGGAAAGGGAGTTTCCTAAGGAAGGACCCAGATGGCAATATCAGGGTGGGTGAAGGAGGTATTCTTTGAATTTCCGTTGGACTTGGGAGACCAAGTGTTGTTCATCCTAATCTGCAGTGCTTAATCCTATCCCAAGACTGAGGGCTCCAATTCTTGAGTCCTTGCTCCTCTTTGAAGCCCCTTGGGCTTGCCCATCCCACATCATCAGTGGCGTCGGGCACAGCAGCCCCTTTCTCAGCACCGTCCTTGTGCTCTAGGTATGCAGGGTTGCAGGTGTAGAGGCAAGGAGAGGGTCTTTGTGGGGCCCAGAGAGCTATTTTTGATGCTGCAGGCCCAGGCCCCCTGGGGGACTACAGGAAGTGTCTAGCTTGCAGGCACAGGCCTTTCAGTAAAGGTCACCCATCCGGGGATCTGGGATATCGCTAGTTCGGGTGATCAAATCCTCCCATCTTATGACTGGGGAATCTCATGCCTAGTGGCAAAGCAGAGAGACCCCAAATGGCAAAAAACAGCCACCGATCCTTCCCCTCCTTTTATAGTAGGGGGCTTAGGTGGCCCATAGAGCTATATGGTCCCCCCAAAGAGTGGGGTGACCTGGGAGGGAGCCAGTGAGCTTCCAGGCTTCCCCCCCTCCCCCGGCAGTGGGACTGTAGCCCAGAGCAGGGTAGGATTCAAGGGAAGATCCAGTCCCCAGGCTCTGTTCCAGGCTGCCCACCCCTGTAACTTGCTGGTGAGAGGTAGGTGGGGACCTACAGTGCCTTTTTGCCCTGTCCTTAGTGACCGGGACACACAGCTGGTGCGGCTGATGCGGCGGAACAGCCTGAACCGCGAGGACGCAGAGGCCCGCATCAATGCACAGCTGCCCCTGACGGACAAGGCCCGCATGGCGCGCCACGTTCTAGACAATTCAGGCGAGTGGAGCATCACCAAACGCCAGGTCATCCTCTTGCACGCTGAGCTGGAGCGCTCCCTGGAGTACCTGCCGCTGAGGCTCGGAGTCCTCACAGGTCTGGCTGGCATTGCCGGCCTCCTCTACCTTCTCCTCCGCTACCTTCTGCCTTACCCCTAGCTGGGCACGCCAAGGCGGGAAGCCCCAGGCCTCCATCTCCTTGGAGGCCGAAGCCAGGTAACACATCCTGTTTCCTCCCAACCCCCTCAACACACACACACACACACACACACTCCCTCCCTCCATCTCTCTCTCTCTCTCTCTCTCTCTTTCTCTCTCTCTCTCTCTCTGAATCTGGGCTGGGCCCCTGCACTGGGCTGATCTTGCTTTGGAGTGCATCCTGTCTGAGGCAGAGAAACAGCCCGCTGTCAGTAGGTGCTCTTACCCACCTTTCCCAGGCCACCTTCCTGCTCTGGCACCTCCTACAGAGCAGTGTCCACCATGGTGCATGAGAGCAGCAGTCAGAGGCCGTTATGAGTTTCTGTGGGCAGGGTGAGGAACACTGTCTCTCTGGCCCTCACCAGTGTTTAGAGCTGGGAGGCCAAGGGTTCCCTGGGCTTGAACCCCCTTTGAGGACGTGCCCAGTCACGGCCAAAACCTCCTTAGTGGACCATGGGAAATCATTTTGGACCAAGGGTTTCTACCGTTGAATAGGGTTCAACAGGGTCCTGCCCTAGGTTGAAGCCCTTGGCCAGGATATGGTGGGGGTTCCCTTGTGGGTGATGCTGGAGCCACCCTCCCACCATGGGACTTCTCCAGTGCTCCCCACCCCCTGCTCACTCCCTCCCACCACTCTGTACTCCTAGCCCTGAGCTCGTGGTCCTCCTCACACGCCACGCTGCTTCTCACCTCTGTGCCTTTGCCCTGCTGCTCCCCTGCCTGGAATACTTTTTCTTTTCTTTTTTCCTACAACTGGCTGACTCCCAGCTCAGGTACCGTCTGAAGCCCCAGGCTGGGTTAGGTGCTCTGGGATACCCCCCCTCCCCATGTTTACCTTAGTCCACGGTACCATCATCAGCCAAAAGCTGGTTGGTTTCTCCTACTAGCCTGTAAGCCCTTTGAGGACAGGAGCAGTGTCGCGTTCATCTCTGTGTTCCTAGTGCAGAGCCTGGCTCACCGTCGGTGCTTAATAAAGTGTGTTGGTCTGAAATGCCCTGGACCAACCAAGGTTCCCAGACTTGGCTGATACCATTTGGGGCTACACTTGTCTTCTTCCCACACTGGGGCCTGGGCCCCTCACTTTCTGGGCCCCAAAAGGAACAGTAGTTGTCTGGGCCCGAGGAAGACTCCAGCCAGGTCCTAGGTACATTTGTGGGAGATGGGTGGAGGTGCCGGGTGGCGTAACTCCCTCCTACCCCACTGCTCCATCTGCCCTCCCCCACCCAATTAGACCAGTGCAGACATCAGCCTTCCCCTGCCAGAGCCTGCAGACCTGCTGACGTGTTGATCCTGCGGCTTGCAGCCTATTAAGGCCAGAAGTGAGTGTGACAGATGCAAATGCTGTGGTGGCCATATTTAGTGCCCCCTTTCCCAGAGCTGTTCCTACGTCAGAGATCGGCTCGTTAACTTGCTGCAAACCCTGAAGGGGCAAGAGAACGGTTGGGCAAGGTGGTGGTGAGCTGGTGGGTGGGTAGCCAGGCAAGATGAGAATGGCAGAAGCCTGCTGCTTCCCGGTTAGATGGGGCCTGGCAGGAGCGGAGAAAGGGGAGGGAAGGTATGGACCCCCACAGTGCTCTGTTACCCCAGTAATTGAGGAAATGGCTCTTCATGAATGTCTGTGGCATGCCAGACACTGCTGGGTCTGTGACACCCGAGAGAGTTAACATAACATCGAAGGTTCCCATCCTAGGCCTGGAGAGAGGGAGGGATTTGACCCAGTCAAGCCAGGCCTCTGAACTCTGCCCCCGTGCCCTGAGTCTCTTCTCAGGAGGAGCAGGAGGCCTGAGATTGGGGCCTGGCCCTGTCTCCTGCTTGCTATGATACGACGTCCTGCGTTCAGTGTCTGTTCTCAAGTGGGCTTCGTGGTCCTGGTAAATGGACAAGATGAGTGGAGTACAGTGACAACCCCTTGCAAACTGCAACGTTCCCAAGAATTAACTTCGTCCCTGACCCAGTCTGCTGAGCTTGATGTGAGATTGTCAAGAGGATGGCCGGGCCCAAAGGTGTGGAGAAGTCACGACTCCAGTCCTGCCGTTGCCCTGGTGTCGCCACGGCCCTGCTCCCGCTCCTCCGGGAGCCCAGCTCTCCCCGAGCGGGCGGCCTCCCCTCCGGCCGGCAGGTGGCAGCACCCGCCCGGCTCAGGGCCGGGCCTCCGCGGCGGCGCTCGCCCGGCGCTTCCTAACTTTCTCCCTCAGGGGCCGTGGCCGCCTCTGATCCCCGCCGAGCCGCTGCGGCGGGAGCGCTGCCTGGCCCCGGGCGCTAATTAAAAAGCTGCGTTGCTCGTCCGCGTCCTCTGCGCCCCGGCTCGCCCGGCGCCGCGGGGACTGAAGAATGTGTTTCCATCCCCATTTCATCCCCCGCGGGGGCTACGGGCGCGGGACCCTGGAGGCTCCAGCCCTCCAGCCGCGCGCCCCGGGCCGGCGCTCCGTCCCCGCTTGGGGCCTTTCCACCGGCAGCGAGGGCTGCACACGCGCCCGCCTTTTGGCGGGGTGAAGGCACAGGCAGGCCCCTAAAACCATCCGCTCTCCAGGCCGGCCCGAGGGTAATTCGCAGAGTTTTAGTTTACGAAGCGCATTCACGCAGTTATCTCCTGGAAATCCAGCTCTGTGAGGGAGACAGGGCCAGAATTTTACAGAGGCTCAGAGGTTGAGCCACGACCGAGCTTCTCTCCCAGCACAGTGCTCCTCCTGCTCCCTGCGCTGCCCCCATTAATCACGCCTGGGCCCTCAGCTGGTAATTGACAACTCTTCTTCAGATGTTGAGTCTCTTTCCTCAGGGGGGCCAAGGGAGGGGCGCGGGAGATTTGGGACACCCCATGATAAACCTCTATGGCTAGAAATTGAATGGGAGAGGGACAGACCTGCTGAGTGTCCCTAGTTGTCATAAAGGCACTTTGGGTCAGAAGGAAACAGCCCCAGGAGCAGGAGAGGGAATGGGGTGGCAGAGATGATTTCAGGCCATGGGCGGCATATGCGGGTCGGCAAGGGAGACCCCTGGAGATGGCAGGAGAGGAAGAAAATGAAGGTGTGTAGTGCCATGGGTTGTTTTCCTGCTCCTTCCAGGAAAGGAGAGACGTGGCTGGTGGCTCCTCCATCCCACCCACAGAGCTGAGGCTGCCCCCAGCTGGGACCCAATGCTTCCTCTCTTTGCTCCCCGCCTTCCTCATCCCTCCCAGTCATTCAGATTCCAATACAATTTCCAGCTAACCAGCATGTCGATAGAACAAGTCGGGCGGCCGGATTGCTGGCCAATTACAGGAAATCATTCTGCTCCACAGCTCAGCGCTCAGGGAGAGGCAGGGAGGGAAGAGATTTGAGGAGCAGGCTCCCAGCTTGCAGGCTGGGAAGGGGCTTCGGGCAGAAGGCAGGAGTGCTGCCACCATCAGAGGACGAGGGGGGAGGTGGATGGGGAGGCTCCTGGGGGCAGTCCAGCCCCAGGCTCTTCCTCAGCCTCACAGAGAGCTCTGGATCCAGCTTCCCTGTGATGGGGGGGATTGGTGCCCCAAGCTAGGGGGAGAGAGAGAGAGAGAGAGCGCGCGTGCTGGGGGCTGAGGGTGGATGAGGAGGGCCCAGGAGTCCAGGCATCTGGTTGGGATTGAATCGGATAGAAGTGGGCATGGTGAGACCAACTTCCCCCAGAGCCCTGTGCGCTGAGTGGGCATCTGAGTGCCCAGAAGCTGGGGCCCACACAGGCCAGACCTGTGCTGCCACAGCCAGCCATGGGCCCAGGGGCTCCTAGGGGTGTGACAGGGCAGAGAGGAGAAAAGGGGTTACAGCCTGCAGCCTAGTGGACTAGCAGCACCTCACCCAGTGACAGGGTAAGTCTTCCACCCCAGCAATCCTGCCACCCCAGGAGGCGGAGCAGAGAAACATGGGAGAGGCCTAGGGCCTCCTCACCTTCCCAGCGCTGCCTTACTTCCCACCTCTGGCCCTCAAGAAACTTTCACACAATTGAAAGGACCCCAGCTCCCCTCCACTTTGCATCAGTCTGAATCCACCCTGAACTTCTGTGCCTACCTGGAAGCCTCTTTGCCAGCCCCACCCCATCCCTCATCACATCTCTCCCAGAATTGTCTCCAGCCCTGCCCCAGGCTGTCCCACCCTGAGATACCCTGCCCCCAGCACCAGTGATGAGCTCCCCTTCCTGGCCCCTTGAGTCTTCCCTCAAAGTACTGGAAGATCCTTGAGGACCAGAAACTTCCCTATGGACTAATTCCACCCGGTTGAGTGCTTGTTGCCATGTTTGTCTTGAACCCCAAAAGGAGGCAACTGCGACCCAATGATCTCCTCTGCTCCAGGCTCTAGGAACCGCCCCAGGCCCTCTCCCCAATTCCCCACGATCTCACTGCTCCCTCCAATTCCAAACCCTCTCCTCAGACTCCTCCAGGGCTGGGACCTGGGTTGGATTCACCCTCAGCTCTTTGGCCAACCCAAGGGTAGACAGAGGGGCAGATATGGGAGGGGATATAGACTTTGAAGGCCAGTGCACCTGGCCCCCAGCGGCGCTCGGGAAATTTGCTGAGTTAATGCGGTTGAATGGTAAGGCCATCTTCAAAGTTCCTTTGGTGAGGTGCATGGAGAGAGCAGGGGCAGCGCCCTGGGACCCCTCCTTCCCCGGGGTCTCTGGCCAAATACATAGGCTGAGACTCGCGGGGTGGAGGGGTCGGGGCTGGCCTTGTGCGCGTCGCCGGCTTGGAGCATGACGGGGGCCGGTCCGCTTGGCGGAGCTAAGATTAGGCCGCGGCTCCCGGGCTCCTCGCGCCGCCTCCGCGGTCCCTCTCGCGGGCGCTGCTTCCCGCGGGCCGGGCGCCCGGTGCTCGGCGATCCGGAAGAGGGCGCCCGCCCGGCCCACGGCCGCGATGCCCCCCGCCCAGCGGCCCGCAGGCTCCGCGCCATCGATCGGGCCGCGGGGACGCGGGCGCGCCGCCTCCCTACCCCTCGCTTTTCGCTTTTAATTGAAGTTTGTTTGAGCAGAGCGCGGAGCGGGCAGAGGCAGAAACCAAATATTTAGTTGCTGCAAATTGGCACCTCAAGATCAATTACCCGGCCGGTGTCAGGGCCGGCGCCGCCCCCCGCGCCCCGCGGAATCTCAATGCCGCGCTGCCCACGCCCGCGCCGCCCGCCTCCATTCCGCGGCACGTTTCTCATCAGCTCCAGTCATACATCACCCGTGGCCGCGAGGGAACAGATTTCCAATGGGAAAAGTTCCCTGGGAGGGTCCTCCTTGCTGATTCCCGCCGCGCCTTGCGCCGTCTGGCCCCTGCCCCCACCCGGCCTGTCTGATGGGGACAGCCTGGGAGTACGAGTGAGCTCCAAAGCAAGGACTTTGGGTCACACGGACCTGGCCCCAATCCCAGGAACTCCTCTGACCCGCTGGGTGACCTTGAGGAAGTTACTTATGCTCGCTGAGGCTCGGTTTCCCCCTCTGTGATATGGGGCTCAACCTTCACCTTGTGGGGTCAAAAACATGGAGGGACAGCCCCCCTGCAGGGGTCTGGCGCAGGATGGCTTTCCATAGGTGTTAGTTCTCAGACCTGCTACAGTGTAAAATAGGTTCCAGAATGAAGTGAGGGACACTGAGTGGGAGGCAACTCAATCAAGCCACTGACCAATGACACATGGGAAGGGGGGCGGGGCAGACAGCCCAGCTGAGGCCTGACAGGCGGCAGGGCCCTGATTAAGTTCCATCAAGGCGAGTTCTGACCCCTGGTCCAGAAGCATCAGGGCACAACTGGAAGAGGAGCTGCTTCTCCAGTACCCAGGTTGGAGAGTCGGGCCTGGAAGTGAGCTGAGAGACAGCCATGACCACAAGGCTGCATGCGGCCAGGGAAGGAGGCAGAGGCGCGTGAAGGAGCTCCCCAAAGGCTCCTGACCTGCGCCACGCTGAGGACCAGGAGGCCAGCCTGTGGCGGGCGAGGAGGAATCAGGGCTGGTGGGCTGCAGCTGAGGCTTTGCCTTTTCTCAGCTGCATGACACTAGGTCAGTTACTTAACCTCAGTTCTCCCATGTGTAAAATGGGCCTGACACTCTCTATCTCTGGAGCATTTGTGAGGAGCAAAGGAGATGATGTACAGGAGAGGGAGGGAAACACAACAGGTGCGAGGAAGATGGTGCCAAGTTCATGTGTGAGTGCTCTTCCTTCCCATGCTCAAAACTGCTTCCCCTGATGGTGCTGGAGGCTGGGGGAATGCTGCGAGCCCCAGGCTTACACTCTGAGAGCCTCTTCCTCCTGACTGCCACAACCATCATTACTCCCCGGCCATCCCCCTCCTCCAGGGCAGGAGTCAGCCACACCTGAAGAAAAGTTCTTTTCCCATCAAACCCTGAGTCCAGGTGGAAAGACAAGCCTGACACAAAATCCAGAGCCCCAAATCCTGGCCAATGGGAAGCAAACTCACTCCTCGGCCTTGATTTTCCCAACTGTGAAATGGGACCACAGGTAATGAGCCATTAATTATGAGGTTCTGTTTGGACTGGTGGGTGACCTCTAGAGGCTACTGAATCCACTGTCCTGCCTTCCATACTCTGCTCCTACCCACTCCTACCCCCACCTGCCACAGGACTGTCTCTGCTAAAAAACAACCTTACCAGCCTCTTTGGGAATGGCAGACCACCGTTTGTCAAGTCAGGAAGTCCTTCTGACAGTCTACCTTAAATCTCTCACTACTTCCCTTCAGGGAAAATTGAAAGAACAAACCGCAAAAAGATAAATGTTTATGGATAGGCCATGCCACACTATTTAAAGAAAAAAATACCCCCAAAGAGGGCAGGGGGTGGGAATTACCTTCAGACACAATGCTCTTTACACTAAATATCTTGGCGATAAATATAGCTGTGTAATTCTTTTTTCTCCTTGGCAGAGAGAAAGGCTGAGGCTGGGCAGAAAGGCAGAGGGACCCGAAAATATAAATCAATATGTGACTTTAATATATGTGCTCTCGGTGTCTGTGTGTGCTGGGGGATTATTAGTAACCTTGATTCCAGCTCAGTGTCCATGTGAGGCGGGGAGATGTGTGGCCCCCAGGGAGGAGAAGAGAAATTAGGAAGCCAAATTCTTCTCCTGATTGACACCTGGGTAAACATTATCCCGGCAGAAGGGGAAGAAAAAAGATCAATGCTGGGTATTTTTATCACGTTCCAGGGACGGACAGGGAGGGAAATTAAAGAAACAGTCCCCTAGCATCATTGACTATGCTCATTTCCAAGGAGGAGGCAGATGGGGTGGAACCCAGGCGGAGGGCCGAGCGGAGGAGCAAGGGTGGGAGAGGAAGTGGGCATGTCCCAGGGAGCAGCGGTCATTGTTTGTTTTGCCCTGAACCAGTTGTGTGAGTGGCAGCAGGTACAAAGGAGCCACACCTTTCATGGCAGGGCAAAGACACCAGCTGTGATGGGGAGTCATAGGCCACAGAGTCTAATGTGAGATCAGACTCTGGCTTCAATGGAGGCCCAAGAGGCATTAGTCTTAGTGGGGCTGTCAAGGGGTGTTGCTATTGGAAGGTTCCCAGAGCATGAGGAGGGGAGAGTGGCTTCAGCAGGGGCTGGGGTTAGTGAGTGATCCAGGCTGGGTCAAGGCCAGTGTGGAGGGAAAGCCATCTCTCTGGGTCATCTCAGAGCTAGAGTCAGGAAAGCCTGGGCTTCCCCCTCTGCCTGGCTGTATGACTTTGACCAAGTCATTTGACCTCACAGAGCCTCACCTTCCCCATCTGTAAAATGGAGGCAGGCAACCCCCAGCCCACTGGCCTCACAGAGGTTTTACAATGAGGTTACACAAAATGTTGGGCAGGGCTAAGGGGCTGTTGCTATCTGGAACAGCACTGCCCGGTAGAAATATAATGCAAGCCACATATGTACTTTTAAATGTTCTAATAGCCACATTTAAAAAGGGAAAGGAAACTGTGAAATTAATTCAAATAATATTTTTTAACTTAACATATCTAAAATCATTTC
The DNA here is from genome assembly GCF_000956105.1 of Propithecus coquereli. NCBI lineage: Eukaryota > Metazoa > Chordata > Mammalia > Primates > Indriidae > Propithecus > Propithecus coquereli. The sequence goes on along the minus strand of NW_012153219.1, from coordinate 368,212 downwards.
AGTATGTGGCACTAGCCACATTCCAAGTGCCCAGTAGCCACATGTGACAAGTGGCTTCCATATTGGGCCAACATAAATCTGAACTGGGCTGGCAGTGGTGGCTCATGCCTGTAATCCCAGCACTCTGGGAGGCCGAGGTGGGAGGACCACTTGAACTCAGGAGTTTGAGACCAGCCTGAGCAAGAGCGAGACGCTGTCTCTACTAAAAATAGAAAAATTAGCCAGGTGTGGTGGCATATGCCTGTAGTCCCAGCTACTTGGGAGGCTGAGGCAGGAGGATCCCTTGAGCCCAGGAGTGTGAGGCTACAATGAGCTATGATCATGCCACTGCACTCTAGCCGGGACAACAGAGCAAGACAAAACAAAACAAAACAAAACAAATCCCCCAAAACCAAATCTGGACTGAGAAGCCCACAGGGCAGGGCTTCTGGCCCTGTGACAGTGGGGAGGGCCTCTGGAGGCAGAGGGCAAAGCGAGCCTCTGAGAAATGCAAGGCAGAGTTTTCTGGCAGTGATGGCCTCCCCAAGAGAACATGCCTCTTGCAAAGCATCTCCTTCATCCCTCTCCAGAAGAGAAGAGGAAACACAGGTAGAAGTGCCTGGTACAGAGCCCCAATTCCTACTTCATGGACATGAAATGCCCGGGATGCTATAAAACCACCATGCCGTTCAGCCATGCACGAACAGTAGTTTTGTGTGTTGGTTGCTCTACTGTCCTCTGCCAGCCTGGGAAAGGAAAAGCAAAGCTTGCAGAAGGATGTTCCTTCAGGAGGAAGCAGCGCTAAAAGTCCCCTGCTTGAATGAATGGGAAACCATTCCAATAAACATTTTGGATAAAAAAAAAAAAAAAGAAAAGCAAGGCAGAGCACTCCTTTTCGGGGAGGCAATATTGTGGCCTCTAAGTGACTACACTGCCCTAGCGGCGGGTCTCTGGAGGAGTCGATCTAATGGCAGTGGTCTTCCCTCAGTAGGCCTACCTGAGGTCCCCAGTTGGCCCAGGCAGGACTTGGGGCTGGGTAGACACTGAGCTCCCCTTTCGGGCATCCCCTGGCACCTAGAGCAGCTGATATGGAGGGAAGAGCCTGGCAGCTGGACTTGGCCATTTTTCATTTATGGTGCCTCTGTTCTGGCTGTAGGATCTAAGGCCAGGCCCCTCTGAGCCACCATCTCTCAACTGGAAATGGTGCGATGAACCCACTTCAACGGCGGTGGAAAGGTTTTGTACACAAAGAATGCACGTTTATGAGCCGTGAACGCGTGTGAGGAAAAGAGAAAGTAGGAGAGGGAGGGAGGGGGTCCTCTTCTAAGGTCGCCCCTTCCTTGGGTAGCTGTTGCTGACTTGTTCCCAAGGTCTGCAGGGGCCACCCAACTTCTGAGGGAGGCAGGCTCCAGCTGGAGAGAGAGTAGGAGGGGAGGCCCAGGAAGGGTGTGATTCTTCAAGAGCCACACAGCAAACCCAGAAGTGGTCGGGTCGGAGCACCCTGGTTTGGGGCCAGGGTTATTTCAGGGCAATGTGAAGGGTGCCCAGTGCTGGCAGGGAGGAGGCAGCCCTTCCAGGTCTTACCTGACATCTGCTGATGTGGGAGCCAAAGGACGGGGCCTGGAAGACTGGAGCTCTCACACCTAGCTGATCTTGTGCCAAGTGGCCCCAACCCCTAATTCCCCACTAATCTTCCCTGTCCTGGCTGCAGATTTGCCCTGCCAGGGGACAGGATTGGGGAGAGACACCAGGCTACCCAGGACCAAGAACCCCCAACCTGCCTATTCTGTCCTGAGAGCCACTGTGAGCCCCCAGCTATATCTTTTGCAGGCTCTGCAGCTCAGAGGTAGATCTGGGATTCTAGGCGATCTAAACCCTAAGGGCTCTAGCAAGTAGGCTTCAGGTCTGTGAACACCCTGTCTGTCCCCCATCACCAAGGCAAAACCTTGCAAGGGTGCACATTTCTTTTTAAGCTAAGGATCTAAGCTCTTGTTAAGGCTTAGAAGGATCTGTGACCCCCTGCAAGGGTAGGAACCACTGCTCTAGACACACACAGACACACACTCTCCTATAGACAACATACACACATAAGTACAGTGCACGTGCCTACGTACGCACACATACACAAACACTCTCTTCTTGTTTCAGGTCTCTTCCACCTTGGTTCCATCCTACACAGAACGGTGTCCACAGACATCCTCTCTGCATAACTGCTAAAACTTATTCTTCCTGGTTAGACACTTTCTGATTCCCAGTGCCTGCCAAATTCATTTTCAAACTCCTTGGGCTGGCATTCCAAGAGCCTTCCACCATAAAGCCATTTCTTCCTGACACAAACAGGAACCTCCTTTCCAGCCCAACCTGCAGTGCTAACGAGCCCCCACCTTTGCCCGAGCAGTTTCCTCCTCCTGCAACGTTTTTCCTCCTCTCCACATCCACTTCTGCTTATTGACACCTCATCCATCCTGCAAGGCCTGGCTCCAGTGCCACTTCTTCTACGAACCCTTTCCTGGTCACCTAATCAGAAATGCCTGCCCAGCCGGGCACGGTGGCTCACGCCTGTAATCCTAGCACTCTGGGATGCCGAGGCGGGCGGATGGTTTGAGCTCAGGAGTTCGAAACCAGCCTGAGCAAGAGCGAGACGCTGTCTCTACTAAAATAGAAAAATTAGCCAGGTGCGGTGGTGAGCGCTGG
>NW_012153219.1:258896-363718 GCF_000956105.1 Propithecus coquereli | reverse complement strand
ATCTCACAAAGTAGCTCCGTGTCTCTTCTTCCATAGAATCCAGAGAGGCAAGACAGCAGTGCAGGGAGACAATCTAGAGACCAGGAGATTGCCCCTCTACTTGCCTGAGATCACACCCGGCTCTTTCCTGCTCCCAGCCTTTGCATTCATCTCGGGAAAACACACCCCTCTTCAGCTCCGAGGCCCCAGCTTAGAGGTCGCTTCAGCCAGAAAGCCCCTGTCTGCTCAGCGGCAGGCGAGGCCCCCAGATTGTGTTGTGGTTGTTCCCCTACTCGTGCCAGCACCCTGCTCGGGGCCTTGCGTGCAGTAAGGACATGAAAAAAGATTTACTAAGTGAAGAAGAGAAAGGAAAGAGGTGAGACATGAATAAGTCACCGCAAGTGGCAGATATTCTGAGCCTCAGTCTAGTGCTGGGAGGATGGACACAGTAGAGGACCGGGCAGGGCCACCCAGTCTGGGCATGTCAGCTGTTGATGTGCCGGGAACCACCACACGTGTGGCCCGTTGGTCCAGGGAATCCCTTCCCCTCCCCTCCCCTCCCCTCTGCAGAGAGGCTGTGGTGGGACCAGGCAAGGAATCATGGGAGATGGAGGTTGGGGGGAGCTGGGTGGGGAAGGAAGGGGGAGAGGGTGCAGTTCTGGGCTTTAGGGCTTCCTTCAGGGACATGGAAACCTGGGGTGGAGAGTCAGAGATCTGGGTTGGAGTCCTGGCTTTCTTGACTCTGTGGGCACCTGGCCTCCCCGGTCTGGCCTGTGACTTGAGAAGGTCCGATGGCGTGGGCTCTGGTCTGCTGTCCTCTCGTGGTCTGGGAGTCCTGCAGCCCCAGAGACATCTGTGACCAGAAGAAGGGCATGAGATGGTGATGGGCAGTAGGAGGGGGCTTGCAACACCTCTACTGCCAGCCGTGGGAGGGGTGGTCACAGCCAGGAGCCTCTGAGCCCCACGGAGAGCCCCCGCCACTCTCCCCAGCTCCTCAGCTGCCTGTCGCTGCCCCTCAGATTCAATTACCGGCTCGGCTTTCAAATCTGGCTCCAGCCAGTAACTTTACTGGAGAAAATGATTATGTGATTATTTCAACCTTGCTCCAAACACTGTTTTAATTGGATCTGGGAAAAGGCGATTTGGGCATCGGAAGGGGCCTCGCGGGGCAGGAACAGCATGGGAATATCAGGCAGGGCCCACAGACAGGGCTGCCCCTGAGCCACTCCCCTCAATACCCCCCTCATGTTCATCCTGGATCCAGCGTGAGCCAAAACTGGTGCGGGGGGGCGGGGGGTGGCTTCCCAGGCAAGTGGTTTGGGGAGTGGGGTCTAGAGGGGGATGGGAAGGAGTCCAGCAGCCTGTCTCTGGCCCCAAAGCAGCCCTCAGCCACTCAGAAAATGACTTTTCTGCCCATCTCCCTTCTCTACCCCCAGCCCGAGCCACCTAGAGTAAACTTTTGCTCCAACACTAGCCAGAGGAAGCAGGGTTGCAAAGAACCTCTGATTTTCCAGAATCCAGCAGAGCCTTTGAGAAGAATTTGGGATTTTCTGCTCCAGGGGTCACCCTGCCAGCTTTCTCCCTACTACACAGATAGATCATTGGAGTTTCACCACAAGCTAACTTTTCTGAGCCTCAGTTTCCCCATCGTTCAAAGACAGGGTTGGTCCTAGGTGACCCCCAGGACCCCTCCCTGCAATGAAGGAAGCCACTGAGCTGATTCTCCGTGTGTCCTGGCTGTCCGCCAGGCTAGAGGAGTCAGCACCAACTCCTTGGCGCCCAATTCTGTGGGGGCCTGTGGGCTCTGAGCCTCGTAGAGTCCATCTGCCCACAGCTAAGGATGTCCCTCCCTGCCCCTGTGTCAGATCTCAGCCAACTGCCAGGTACAGAGAGTGGGACTGGGACTGAGGAGGAGGGCAGGGGTGGGTGTGCCCCAAAGGCTGAGGGGCCAGGCAGAAGGGCACCTGAAAGGCCCTACCTTTGACCCGATCTCCGTTGTCTCAAGGTCCGGCTTCCCCGGGCTCTCCCTAACTCCTTTTCTCATCGCCTTAACAAACACCACATCAATGTTTTCTTAAAAATGGCTTAGAAGGTACCATTTTGGAGAATGTGTCCTGGGGAGCTACTCACAGCAGGAATGAATGTGTCTCCCTCATCCCCTCCTGCTCCAAGACATGGGCACTGGGAACCCAGGGAGGACTGGCCAGGCCTCAGCAGACCCCAGTGTCTGCAAGCATTCCCCAGGCACATGGTAGATGCGGGTGGAGGGACAGTGAAGCCATCGCAAAGGGAATAGAAGGTGTTGGTCAAGTTCATGCGCCAGTTACTGAGCACCTGCTGGGTGCCAGGCACAGGGCCAGTCTCACCTCAAAGAGAATGACAATCTGGTCTGGGAGACAGGACACCCTTTTCCCAGGAATAAGCTAGAACTGTGAGACCTAGCAGGAGAGATGGTTCAGAAATGAGGCCCCAAGCACTCAGGAGCAAGTCAGTCTGAACAGGACACAGCCCAGGCAGACTTCCTGGAGGAGCCGGCTTGGCCGAGGGGAGCTTGGTGGACATTCTGAAGGACCAAACAGCAGAGATGCACAGGGAAAAGAGGGAGGGAGGGAAAGAGAGAGGAAGCCATTATATGTTTGCATTTCTCTGCCTCGCAACATCCCCTAAATCGGGCGGGGGGCAGAATTATAATTTCCATTTTGTAGACTAGAGTTCTTAGGTGAAGACAAATTCAGAAACTTGTCAGGGTCACACACAGCCAGCCAGCAGTGACTGCAAACAAAGTCTGTCTGTACCCTGACCCTGTCCTTTCCCCGGCTTCACCTCACCTCTCCCCGAACCAGCTGGCCTCATGCTGAGGGCACCAGCAGGCAGAAGCCAAGGGCTTCGTTGAGAATGAGGACGCCAGTTCCCGGGAATTTCTAGGATCCACGAATAAGACCTGAGACAAACAGGACCGCAGCCCTCCAGGGAGTGCCTGCCTGAGGATGGGGGTTTCAAAGGCGTGGATCACAGGGGAAAATTATATTGTCAAAGAAGAAAACCAGTGCTGCCATGCCTCCTTCACTCATTAATTTCTGGGGACGTATTAGCTGTCAGCAAGCAGCAGCCCTCCAATTCAAATTACAGAATTTGAATTCTTAATTTCTCCTAATCCATCAGTGAGCTGCCTTCTGGGCTAATATTAGCAGCGCTGGTGAGGCTTGTAGAAGAGTCATCGATGTCTCCCGCCCTCTGAAAGGAACCCTAATCAATAGGGCGTGGGCCCCTCAGAGGCAGGGACCTCTTCCCACTTCCCAGCTGACCCTATTTCCTGGAAGAGAGTGCAGAGTTTGACAGAAGTCCCTGGAGAGCCCAACAGCAGGAGACAAGAAAGAGCAAAGGAGAGGTGGGGAAGGTGGAATCAGAGCCTGGGAGAGGCTGGGAACAAGGAAGGGAGGGAGGGAGAGGCCCAGAGAAAGACAAAATTAGTGTGACCAAGAGAGGTGGAAGGCAGACAGTGACAGAGACTGAGCCAGAAGCCCAAAGAGATGGATAGAGACTGAGCTGGAGAGGAGGGAAGGAGCCTTCCATAACCCAGAGTCAAACTGACCCACACGCTGACTTTGTGCAGGGAGAAAAGACAGCAAAGCAAACCGAAAACCCCATGGGACTCCCATGGTGTCACAAGGAGTGTGGTGGTCCATGGAAAATGTGGCCTCCACACCACTGGGCCCACGAGGCCACTTTGCCTGTAGGTGTCCTGGAGTCGGGCACCTTGTCTGAAGTCACAGCTCGAAGGCCTCCTCCACCAGGAAGCTCTCTTGCTTTCTCTCCAGCGTCACCATCTCTGTACCCTCAGGCTGTGACACTGTCCTAGTCAGCAACCTGGATCCTGATGACACCATGCAGCTGTTCCTCTCTCCACAAGGTGGGAAGAACCTGGGAGCTGAGGCTGTAGGGACAGCGGTTAGGCTAAGCACCATACGTGCATTTCTTATTTAATCTCTTCAACAAGGCTGAGAGGTAGAGACTGTTATTTCCCCTCTATTGAACAGGTGAGGAAACAGGTATAGAGTTAAGTCACTTGCCCAAGGTCATGGAGCAATGACAAAGGGATGTTGGGTTTTGAACCCAGGCAGGCTGACCCCAATGCAAAGCACTTACCACCATGTCAGAGAATCTTGGGGGGAAACCCCACGTATATAATAGTTGTGAATGGCACAGCCCCTGTCCTTGTTGAATTACTAGAGGTTGAAGGACACGCCAGACCAGCCCATGACTTCCTCACATGCCAGTTCCATCAGCCAGTGTTCTCACTAACATTCAGACAGCCTTGGCCCTTCAGCCCCCTCGTCCAGCTCACACTGTCCCTTCTGCCTGCCTCTCCATCTCCCTGAATCGGACCTCGTCTAGGCAGGCCCAGTTCAAGTCAGGCCTTCAGCTGGGAGCCTTCCCCTACCACATCCCTGGCCCCCTATGGCCCGTCCCTCCCTGACCAGGGAGGGACGTGAGTGGGGAAGGGAGGATTGGGACAGGGAGCACTGCAGTTGCTCTGGAAGCTCCCTTGGCGCCCAGGCTCTGCCCAGGCACCCAGGGTGGGGGGCTGACTCCAGGGTCTTCACCTGGGTTGAGGTGTCTGTCCCCACTCCCTTTCCTGCTCCTGCTCTATCCGCCACCCACCCACTCCTACCAGAGAAGCTGGGCCTCAACAGAACTATTTTGGGCCAAACCTCTGAATTATGCATGGTCTGGATCATGCAGTGAGCCTGCCACTCCTGACCAGTGGCAATGGGGGTTGGGGAGTAGAGTGACCGCCGCATTTCACCTTCGGCGTGAGGATCTGAGTTTGTGCCGGTGGCTGGTGGAGTGTGATGGGGTTGGCATGCATGTGCTTGTGTGGATTTTGTGACTGAGGGATTGTGGGTGTGCATGAACAACTGTGGGTCCACAGGTAGGAGTTGTGGGATCCCAGCAACACCCCCTCTCTCTGAGGCTCCAGGATGGTGAACCCCTGGGCCACAGCTTCATGAGGGGTGGTGACACAGGTCATTGTGCCCCATCCTGCCCCTGCCTTGGCTGCCTATGGGATCCTTAGAGGTCAAATGGACAGAAAAGACACATCACCCTATCAGAGCCAGCTCCAGCAGTGGTGAAAGGGAGGCCATTAAGTGCCTGAAAATAATAGTAGTAATTGGCCACCGGGAGTTGAGGACCTCTTCTGGGTCCAGGCCCTTTACATACATTGAGTTAAATGTTACAACACCTCTATATGGCAGGGACTATTAGCCCCATTTTACTGATGAGGAAACTAAGGGTCAGAAAGACTAAATAACTTGCTCAAGATTGCAGAACATGGAACTAGTAGAATCAAAATTTAAACAGCTAAGGAAATACTAAGGCAAGCCATAGCCTGGGAGAAAATATTTACAATACATAAATCTGACAAAGAACTTGTATCCAGTGAATTCTTACAACTCAATAATAAGAAGACAAACAATCCCATTTTAAAAGCAACCAAAGAAGTTACAGAATGGTCAACATGTGCATGAAAAGATATTCAATACCATTTGTTATCAAGTAAATGCAAATTAAAACCACAATGAGATATCACCACTACACAGCCATTGGAAGACTGACCACGCTAAGTGTTGGTGAGGTTGTAGAGCAACTGGAACGCTCATTCAATGATGGCATTATAAAAATGCACAACGGTGCAACTACTTCAGTTTGTCGGCTTCTTATAAAGTTAAGCATACAATTGCCCTAGGACCCAGTTAATCCCACTATTACGAGTTTACCCAAGAAAAATGAAAATATATGTTCACTCAAAGACTTGTATATACACACATATTCATAGTCGCTTTATTCACAATAGCCAAAACCTAGAAATAACACAAATATCCATCAACTGGTGGCCAAATTGCCATACATTCATGCAGTGGGATACCACTGAGCAATAAAAAAGTGTAAACTACTGACATAAAAACAAGGATGCATTTCACAAACATTATGCTCAGTAAAAGCAGCCAGACACCAAGAGTACACATTACATAATTCCATTTATATGAAACTCTAGAAAAGCAAATCTAATCTGTAGTGACAGAAAGCAGATCAGTGGTTGCCTAGGGCTGGGGGAAGGGTGGGGATTGACTGGGAAGGGGCACAAGGGAGCCTTTTAAAATGATGAAAATGTCCTATATCTTGATTCTAGTGGTAGTTATATGTGTGTATAAATTTGTCAAAACTCATCAAACTGAACACTTAAAATGTGTGCATTTTATTGTATGTAAATTACACTTCAATAAAGTTGAAAAAAGAAACCAAGCAAGCTGAGCTGAACCCCACACCTGTAACTGTTATGCCCTTTGTCTCTCAAGGTAGTGGAAGGTGAGTCATGGCCACCCGGGCCCCTTTGAAGAGAGGAAGGAAGGGCTATATTTTTGTTGTTTGTTTGTTTGTTTTTTGAGACAAGGTCTTGCTCTGTTGCCTGGGCTAGAGTGCAGTGGTGCCACCATGCCTGGCTAATTTCTCTATTTTTTAGTAGAGATGGGTCTCACTCTAGCTCAGGCTGGTCTTGAACTCCTGGCCTCAAGCGATCCTCCCACCTTGGCCTCCCGAAGTGCTAGGATTACAGGTGTGAGCCACAGTGGCCAGCCTAGGGCTATGGTTCTTTAGAATTGATTACCAGTGGGAAGGCAGCACCCAGCTTCCCTCTGCCTTACTGCCCATGCCCCGCCAGGCTCTCTATGACTTTTTCTGTAATGTGAGTAACTGGCCACCCCTGGGGTTGTCTAGCTTCCTGCTGGGCCTCTCCCTGACCTCTCCAATAGGAGGCTTCTTACAGCTTCCTCAGGCAGCATCTTGACTGGCAGGTCAGGAACCCCTCAGGGAGTCGAAGTTTTGCTTCCCTCCACCTCTCTAGGGCCAAGCCTACCCCAGCACATCCCCTGGAGAGACTTCTCTTCCACCTACCACCCAGGGAACTAGCGTGGGCCCAGTACAGCGGGAGGGGGCATGTGTACACAGCTCTGGGGCAGGTACCAGACTCACCCACACCAGGACCCCAAGGGTGCCCAGGAGAAGCTGGCTGGCCAGGCGAAGGCCAGTGTGCTGGTGCCCCTGGCCCTTCATCTCACTTACTGTTATTATCAATCATTTATTGAAAACCTATTAAGTGCTGAGCTTTGAGTTAAGATCCTAGGTTTCCTCTGTTAATCCTCCAGACAGAGGCTCAATGAGGCTGGAGCTGTTGCCCTCACTCCACAGATGAGGATGCTGAGGCAGGGAGAAGGTCACGCAGCCAGCAGGTGGAGGCAGCCTGCCCGCAGCCATTCTTGCACCAGTGCTGTTGGAATTCCTTGGAGCATTTTTAAAAATACAGATTCCTAGGTCTTCACTTTGTCCTTATCTCCTCTGCACTCTCAGGGATTTACCAGGTAGAGGATAAGCCCTGCCTCCAGCAGGGGCCTCTGGGCTGTGACTCCCCACCCCAGCCGGCCCACTACTGCACACCAGGCTCCACGTGGCTGGGCACAGCGCCAGCAAATCTGACCAAGGAGGGTGGGCAGGGCCAACTTGGTCAGGACCAGCTAGGGTTGGGGGGCCAGCAGAGAAATGAGATCTGCAAATAGCAGCAAATTGCTCATTGATTTCCATCCTGTTCAAGGGAGCCCTGGGACCGGCAGGAACAGGACTGGGTTTGAACTAGAGAAGTGGGAAGGGCGGCTCAGTTTAGGGCAGGGGGGAAAGTTGGGAGGCAGGACACCCAGGGGGCCTGTGCCTACCTCTAACCACTCTTCACTAACCTCCATCCAACAAGGACCCCCGCACCCCGTCAATGGCCATCACCTGTCACTTTCTGCCGGACCCTGTGCTTCACCTACAACCTTTCAGATGGCACTGGTCACAGCTGGCCTTCCCTGGCCCTGACTGGGACTAATTTGAACTTGGCTGTGTCCTGTGGAAATGGTACACCTCCTCTACCTACTCTTGGGAATGCAGGTTTCCAGAAGATGGCCCCAAAACTTAACTTGTATGTCCTGCAAGTGGGGAAGGGGTGGGAAAATGCAAGAGAAAAAGGATCCACTGCCAAAAACGCCTGCTTTTCCAAGATGCCCCATGTTTCAAACATCCTGCCCCATCAGGCTCTTAAGCACACACAACCAATCATACCATATGGGCAGCTGTGGGGACCAGAAAATAATCTTCATGCCTTGGCAGGACATTTGAGAGGTCCCCTAACCACCACCCTTCTTCAGTTCTTTCATATCCTGTCTGCACCCTCAGCTCCTTGAAGTTGGTTCCATGTTCCCACACCCACGCCTTTGTACAGGCTGTTCCCTCTGCCTGGAATGCCTTCTCTCTCTCCTCTCCACGAATCCACGTCCTGTGGAATCCTGAAGACCCACACTAACTCCTGCCTCCTGCTGAAACCTTCCCAGCTGTCCGAAATCTCCTATGTTCTTCCTTCATTCAAATCCTGTGGTCTGTACCACCTTAATGTTTAAATTCTACATGTGGAGGCTCAGCGAACACTGTACTCCTGTGGTTTCTAGGGCAACAGACCCATCTCCTCCACTGGACAGTAAGAGCCTGGCCATTGGGGCCACATCTTAAACACCCGCTTCGTCTGTACCCCCACAGTAGACAACACCGCATGTAGTTGCTGCCTGTTCAGCCTGAGGCTCGTGGTCTCGGAGACTCCTGAGGCCAGAAGGAACCACAGGAGCATCTTGTCTCCTCCCCACCAACTCAGAACGTCCTCATGATGGAAGACAATCCTTGCATAGCTCTGGGAGTTTCTGCGCTATCATCTGGAGGTGGCTGCTGGAAGAGGTGACGGGCACACCCTCTCTTCTGCTCTGCCTCCACCTCCTCCGCCTCCAATTCCTTCAGCTTCCCAAGCCCCTCACACTTCCCCACCCATCCTCTGTCCTGAGCCAGTGGCTCTGGGCAACTTTCCAGCTCCTGAGCCCAGCCTGCATCGTGCCATGGTGTGAGTGTCCCCAGTCCATCACCAGAGCAGGCAGTGACTGTCCCTGGGTCCCTAAGGTGGGGCTAGAGAGCAGAAAAAGGGTCTAGAATCCAGGAGAAGTCATTGCCATTGTGCTCAGCCTTGTTCCGACCCCAGACAAGTTACGGGGGCCTGTGGCAGTGCCCATGAGAGGAAGGGAGAGCCCAGAGATCACCCCTCAGGGAAGCTGGGGGCAGCACTGTTCCTCGAAGGAGGAACTGAGCCTCCTCATTGAATTATGGGGAAACTGAGGCCTGGGGAAGGGACATGACTTGACCATGGCATGTCGGAGTCAAATCCAGGATTAGGTTTCCCACCAGGCATTTGGGGTCTCCTGGTCCAGCTCCAAGGTCGGCAATAGGCAGGGGCTCAAAGTCAACATGTGCAGATCCCCAGACAGGCCCCACAAAGGATGGGGGTGGAAGACAGCTTCCCAACCCCAAGGCTAGGGCCAGCCAGAGCTTCCAGGGACATAGTGATTTCCTGTCACTCGGCCCCTGGGCCCAGAGCAGCGGCTCCCTTGTCTAATTAATGCCCCTGGTTCTCAGTCCTTGATGAAGGGGGATCGTGAGCCATTGCTCTGCTCGAGCCTCCAAGTCTCTGTGGAGCTTTCCATTAAGCAGGGGCAGCAAGGAGGGGTCAGGAGGGCCCGGGGCACTGTGCAGGTCTGACGTGCTGTCAACTGCACCCCCTTCCCACCTCTCATCCCCATCTCTGCCCTGGCCAGTTCCTTGTTCCCCCCTCCCCTTGCCCCAGCCACTGCTCCTTCCCTGCCCTCCCAGGCCTCCTCTGCCTCCTGGCTGTCCCCCAGCCCACCCCATCCTCTACCCCCTTCTCAGATTCTTCCCCTGAGTCCTTCACCTCCTCCCCAGCTGGCCCGGAGAGGGGAGCGGACAGGGAGGTGCCTCTTTCTACCTACAGCTCACATCAAGGGCAAAGATCTTGGGGTTTTCCCTGTGAGATAAGCCCAGCCCAGAGCCATAACCCTCCAGGGACTGTCACTCAGCAACTAACACCCTGGCTTGGGCGTGGGGACATCATGGAAGTGATCAGTGAGCAGCAGTCAGGATTCTCCGAGGAGCCCAGGGGCAGTGAGGAAAACCCCTCCCACCCAACTCCAGTGTGGCTGGTCCGTGCTGGCCTGTAGGAGTCACAGGGGTCAGATGGACAGGCTCAGGACTAGAGACCCAACAGCTCTACCACTGGCCAAAGGGACAAGTTTTAGGAGCCGGAGGAAGTTCAAATTAGTCCCAATCAGGGCCAGGGAAGGCCAGCTGTGACCAGTGCCATCTGAAAGGTTGTAGGTGAAGCACAGGGTCCGGCAGAAAGTGACAGGTGATGGCCATTGACGGGGTGCGGGGGTCCTTGTTGGATGGAGGTTAGTGAAGAGTGGTTAGAGGTAGATAATTTCGGGTGGTCAGTTTGAGGAGGTCTGTAGTGAGGGTCATTACTGGATGCTGGCTGTAGAGATGGCAATGACGAGGGGTCATGTTGGGCTGCTGGTGTTGGGAGGCCAGTGTTAAGAGGTTGTACTAGCATGTTACTGTTGGGCCGCCAGGGGTAGCTGGTCAGTGACAGATGGTTGGGTAGACATTGGACAGGTGCTTGGGCATGGGCCACCATGGTGTTGGGAAGTTGGGATGGGTCAATAGGTGGGCAGTACTTTAGGGGCTGGTTAGTCTCAGCTAGTCACTGTTAAGAGGTAAATGCTGGGTGGAGAATATCTGGAGGTTGGGATAAGGTGGTCAGTCGCCACATCCCTAAGGCACAGCACCCCCTCTCCCACTCTGAATGGTGCCTGATAAGATTCAAGCAGCTCTGAGCTAAGCCCCGGTTCCCTGGCCCATGTCCTCCTCCAATCCTAGGCTACGCCCCTTGCTCAGCCAAAACAAAGCTGTCCGGAGGTGGGAGTGGGGGCTTGGTCTCCTGGGATCCTGGTGGGTGGGAAGGCAGGGCCAGGTCCCTAGAAGCGATGCTTGGGGGATGGAGGGTGGAGCGGGCAGGCAGCTGAAGTGTTTAGGGATGCAGCCAAGCTCCACAGGGGTCGGGGCTGCAAGGCCAGGATGCTCATTGATGAATCGATTCCCATTATTGATGCTGCTTGGAGAAGTTTTAAAGACGGAGCTGAGAGAGAGGACAGGGTTCTCTTGGAGAAAGCCGTGGCACAGCCTGGCCACTCAGAATACAAATGAGACTGTCCTCTCACCCGGCCCTCACAGCTGCCCCTGCAGTGCCGGTGGGAGGTGGGGGCCTGTACCTAGGCGTGCCATGAGCTGCAGATGTGGGGGTCGGGGGTCCCATGGTAGGCAGCGAGCTACACCTCTTGAATGGAGTGCCCCAGCACTGCACAAGTGGCAGACTTGCAGGCAGATGTGCGGGGAGCATCGGGTTTGCACGACAGTCGCAGGGAGATGGATTTGAGCTTCCTGTGAGAACAGTTTCTCCAGAAAGCAGGTCGTTCTCCACAAGACAGCTTCCCTGCTTCAAGAGGCAGAAGTGCCCTGTACTGGAAGTGTACAAGCAGAGCCTGGAAGACCCCTCTCAAGAAAGGCAGCCTCTGAGGCACCCCCATCCCACCCCTGGCCCTATACTGTCATGAGGGAATCCATTGGTTGTGAGTGGTGGGAAACAGCCGTGCCTAGCCAGGGGCTTCTGCCTGCTTACATGAGGGCAGGAGGAGCAGCTGCTGTGATGACCATCACCAAGGGGCCAGACAGAGGGAAGGGGTCCACTCGGGCAGTGCTGAACTCATCTGGTAGCAGGTCACTGCAAGGAAGTCTCATGGGTCCCCAGGTGGGAGCCAGGAAGGGACAGCGTAACTCACTACTGTGAGATGGGGATGGAGTTGGAGTGGAGGGAAGATTCGGGATGGAGCCAGTGCTGGAGCTGCGGTGACCACAGATCACAGGGGCAGAGGAAATCTGATGGAGGAGGCGTGATCTCTGCCTTAGGTGAATGTCCAGTCTAATGGAGGAGGCTCAATCCCCGCTCTGGGAGACCCAGTGTGATGTGAGAGACACAGTGCTTGCCTTGGGGAGCCCTCAAGTCTAAGGGGGGAGATAGTACCTGACCCGAGAGTGTCCACTGCTTGGGAGGAAAACAAGAGGCAGGTTGTCCTGATGGGAGCAGATGTGCCAGGGAGACAGGACCCAAGATGGGAGGCAGGAGTGAGGAGGCCAGCTTGGCCCCAAGTCCACAGTGGAGGTGGGCTGAGACCATGCTGACTTCCCGACTCCAGCATTCCAGTGCTGGCCTAAATTCCCCCCTACTGGCTGTGACACTCTGCGCCCTACCTTCTGTGCACTGCTCCGGGCCCCCGCTAGGTCCCTGATGAATTACTGGAGATACTCAACCCAGCCAGAGGCCAGGGCTGCTGCTCCCTGGCAGAGGGGCCTCCTGCCACCATGCGCACTGCACACACCACGTGCGCTCTGGCTCCATGCCCTCCTTTTGAGCACCTACCTCACCACCCCTCACCCAAGCACCATGCACAGGATGTCTCCAAGGGGACTTAGGCTCAGAAGACAGACAACCCCCTCTGCATCAGGCCTGGATCCTCAGTCCAATTGTAGCAACAACTTGCTGTGTGACTTTGGACAAGTCCCTTTTCCTCTGTCCCTCTGGACAAGAGTGGGTTGGACCCGATAACCTTCCAGGCCCCTGCCAGCGCTGACCCTCTCTGAACAGGAGTGATTAAGAGCAGTGTCTGCTTGAGGCACTACCATATAGCAACATGTGACCTCAAGCAATGATGTAGCCTCCTCAAACCTCAGTTTCCTATAAAACAGGCACAGAAAAAAAATAATGGTCACAAGAGCTGAACCTGCCTCTTGGGACTGTTGTAAAGGTGCAATGAGACAATGCCAGTACACTGCTTGATATAGTGCCTGGAACATGGCACAGGCTTGATGCATGTGCTTACGGCCATTGCTGTTATTATTAATATTATTAGCTTCTCTAGGCTACTACACAGCAGCTGGCCTTCTGCCTCATTCCTGTCCCATACGATCAGCCCCCACACAGCCCACTGCCCTGTTTCTGCAAGTGCCACCTCCCCCAGACCCTCTTCCCAGAGACAATGCTGCACAGCCAGGCCCCTCCCTATACTCACAACCACTTGGAGGCCCTCTCGGCCCCCCTCTCCTGCAATTATGTAGAGCAAACAAGAGCAGCTGATGGGAAAGGAGTTGCTATTAGCTTAACCTTTCGGGACTGGAGCTGCTGGGATGCAATGGGGAGGTCCGTGGGGAGGGGCTCCTGAGCAGGTGGGGCTGGGGGAGGGAGGCCAAGGAAGGAGGCTGAGGGGCTGCCTGCTCTGAGACACTAATGGGTACAATGCAGGCCCAGAAAAAGGCAAGAAAAGGGACAGAGAATGAAAGGGAGTCACAGAAGTGGGGATTAAAGAACAAAGAAATAGGTTTGGAGGAAGTCGGAGGCTGAGAGAAGGTTGGGAAGAAAACGCCCCAGATAGCCATGCGGAGAGCTCCTTGTCCTGTTCCTTACAGCCCCCCAACCCCTGGCGCTAGTAGGATGGGGACAGTAAAGGCTATAGACAGGCTTACTACATCTGACACTGTGGAGAAGTGTAGAATGGGGATTGTCAGAGCTGCAAGAGACCTCAGATGCCACTGGCCCAGCTCTCCCATTTTACAGAGAGAGAAACTGGGGCCTAGAGAGGGCATTGCCTTTCCCAACGTAGTAGTGAATGTTGGTAGAAACTGGGTGAACATTCAGGCCCTTGACTCCTGACCCTGAGCTCTTCCCTCTACATAACCTCCCAACCACCCATCTGTGACTCCATCCCCCCATCCAGCCAATTGCTCTGGGCAAGGAGTTCTTGCTCAGCCTGAGCTGGGAGGCCAGTTTCCCTGCCTGGGGGAGCTCCAGTCTGGTGAAAGTGGCCCACATAAACAGAGTAGCAAAGCACAGGGGGGACAGAGTTCCACAGAGGGACAAAGTTCCCACGGTGTATGACATAAGATTGCCTCTCCTCAGTAAATTTATTATTATTAAAATGTGTCAGTACTTACAGAGAACAAACGTCTCTGTCTGCGAATCAGGAAGGCTTCAGGGAGGAGGTGACTTTGATCTGGGGCTTAAAGGATGAATTGGAGGAAACTGTGACAATTGCAATTTTCCCAGCAGAGCCAGGCTGAGGTGCTGGGAGAGCCGGGGGTTCAGAGAGGCTCCGACTCTCCCTCCTCCTCTTCCTTTCTCCTCTTGAGTTCCGGGAGGGAGGGTGAAGCAGGTGTGCAAGGAGGTGGTGAAGGGACCTTGGCTATGTGGTGGACTTGCCCCCTTGAGCTGGGGCGGGTGATGGATGGGGTGGTCCTGGGAGCTGTGGAGCAGTTGCCAATGGTGGTCAGACACCAGAGGGGGTTTCTGCCTTTCTTCTCCCACCGGTGTCTGGCCTGCTTCTCCCATCCCTAGCTCAGGTTAGCTAGCCAGGGGAGAGGATGAGTGGAAGTCTGAGATCTTCGGCAAGCCTGGGTCACATGTGGCCTGACCAGGCCTGGGCCAAGCACCGGGACTCATCGTGCCCCTTCGTCCTCCACCCCACTGAGGGGGCCAGGGAGGGGGAGGGGAGGCCTGACTCACACTTAGCCCACAGCCTCGGCGAGACAGCAAGGAATATTTTTAGGAGCTCATTAAACAGGGAAGAAAGGAAAGGAAGGGAAGGAAGGAAGACGAGGATTATGCATTATTTTTCATCCAAGTGACAGCTCTGAGCATCTCCACTGGAACTGTCATACAAAAGAAATGGCATGTCTAATATTATTATGGAACCAGTGTGCGCGCCTCTGTATGTGTGTGCGTGTGTGAGCGTGTGTGGCACCGGTGTGCAGCTCTGTGTGGTGGGGGCCCAGGGGGAGCCTGTGGGTGTGACACTGGGCGAGGGTGCTTGTGTGCACCGCTGCGCGCCAGCACTGGGAGGCGGGGAGGCGACTGTGGGAGAAACTGTGGCAGTGTGTGTAATGGGGCGTGCAGACTGTGGACAACTCTGTGTAATTGGGTGTGTGTAACCGGGGGTGCGTGAGACATCGCTGGGAAGCCTGTCTCCCCGGAGCTGGGGCGACGTAATCACAGGTGAGGGAGAGCAGGAGTGCGTGGCTGCCGGGGATGCACACACGGGGTGCGGGGGCAGAGTCGGGGGTGCAGAAGGGACCCAGAGTCTCCCCAGGAGGGGGTGAAGGGGGCACTGGGCCCACCTGTCCCCGTCTGCACCGCCCCGCCCCCGCGCTCACACACACACACACACACACACACACACACACACACACACACCCACACACACGTCTCCTCATCTGTCCCCGCTGACTGTGGGGTGGGAAGGACGCTACCCCACTGATGGGGGTTCAAAGTTCTCTTCAGTTGAGCTCTATTTGGTAGGAGCCTCACAGAGATGATCTCATTGAATTTCCAGAACACTCTGGTGAGGTAGGTACTATGATTATTCCCATTTTTTGAGTAAAGCGAGCGTGAGCTATCGGAGACTCAAGTTTCAAACTTCCCTGACATCACGGAAGCCAGTCGGAAGCTGAGATTTGAATCTGAGTCTCCGGGTGGCTTCTCAGGGTTGGGCGAGCAGAGCACAGGAGGGGAGGTTGGCGAGGGAGGCTCCGGGGAGGCTTGCCAGGGCTCCTGTGGGGGTCCGTGTAGGTGGCAGGTGCCCGGTGCGTGGGGAGGAGACGGCGAGGGCCCTGCAGAGCTGGCGGGCGGCGCTGGCCAGCCCGGCGGGCTGAGGAGATTCGCTTCTGTGAGCGCTGAGCTGCGGCGCGGCCCTGCCGACTCGGTAACTAAAGCCAACCTCGTAAGTGGCTAATTGATTTCTGTTCCCTGATTAAATGTGCAGCACTTTACATGGCAGCAGAAGGAGGTCAGCGCTCCCCCCACTCCTCCAGCGCCCCGTGTAGAGAGACAAAGAAATTGATTTTCCAATCGATGCTCTGAGCAATGATTAAATGTTCTCTGCACAGCGGGCCTAATGAGTCCCCGAGGGGCGTGCCGGACCTTTAATTAGAGACTCCCATGGGGGCCTGGGATAGGGGCTGCCCGGGAGTGAGGGGGTCCCACCAGGGAGGAGGACTCATCCCCAGGGATTGGTGAGCTGGGTCTTGGGAGAGCACCCTGAGAGATGCCGTCCATGGGCCCCTGGGCATAGAGACCGTGTGGAGGGGTCCCTGGGCAGAGTCTCCATAGATGAGTCCTTGGGCAGGGAGACCCTACAGAGGGGACTCCTGGACTGAGAGGCCCCATGGAGGGGCCCCTGTGCTGAGCCCACAAGGAAGGACCTGGGCACAAGGGTTGGAGGCTGGAGGCCCCCAGAGTGAACGCACAGACTCACCCATGTGGGCATGAGCTGGGCCCCTACGCATTCCTGGGTGCTCAGAACCCAGGCCAAGGCCTCCTGCCCTCTGCCCCCCGCGTCCAGGTAGCCAGTGGTCCTCCCTTCAGTGAGTTCAGCTCCCCATCGGCGGAGACTGGACAGGAAATGAATCCCCTCTAAGCGGCTGCTGCGTTTTCATTACCCAGCTGCCCCATTGGAGGAGCCGACTAAAGACTTTAGAAATTCAAATGAGGCTCTCGGGGGAGAGCAAGGCTTAAACATTCCCCTGCGCAGGCGGCTTTATTGAAGGAATAAACTATATTTGCAAAGTAAGATATTGAGGCTGTCAGTTTCTCTTAGGGATATAATGAGATCCTGGGAGGGAGGGAGCCAGCAGGACGGAGCTCCCAAGGGCGGGAGGTCCAGCCCGGAGCTGGAGTGAGCTGCCCTGGCAGAGCCCTGCCCCCCGCTGCCAAGGCCACCAGGCAGAACCTAGCCCCTCCCTGCGTCCCATCCCGCCTCCCCTGTCAGAGCTCCTGAGGGTGCAGGCCTGTGTGGAGGCAGGAAGATAGAATGGCACTGCTGGGCCCAGGAACCCCAAGATAGTGGAGCCCCTGGAAGTTCCGCCGCCCCAGCGCTCCCCCTATAGATAGAGCTCTGTCCAGGAAGGAGTAAGGGCAGGAGTGAGACTTTGGTGTGGAGCCGTGGTTGAGTCCAGGCTCTGCTATTTTGCAAACTGTGTGACCCTGGGCAAGTTACTTAACCAATCTGTGCCTCAGCAATCACATCTCTAAAATATTATTGATAGCACCTACCTCATAGGGTTGTTGGGAAGAATGAATGAATTATTACATATTATTAGCATGTACCTATTTTGCAGGTGACAATAAATAGTAGCTATTATTAAAGAGTTGTGGGGGAGATGCGGAGTTGTGGGGGAGGAAGGTAGTGACCAGTCAACCTCCCTCCCTCCTGGAGTCCCTACCCTATTCTGACCATCCCAGAGCTACCAGTGCCACCTCTACCATCACCAACATCACCACCCTCACCACCTCCATCACATAACTGGTACCACCACTTCATCTCCACCACCATCACCACCCTCACCACCTCCATCACATAACTGGTACCACCACCTCATCTCCACCACCATCACCACCCTCACCACCTCCATCACATAACTGGTACCACCACCTCCATCTCTACCACCATCACCACCCTCACCACCACCATCATCATCATCATCATGACTCAGACTTTAGCCAGGCACAGGGCTTTGAGTTTGGAGGAAGGTGCAGAGAGGTCAGAAGGAGTGGGGAGGGTCCCAGAAGTCTTCCTGGAGGAGGAAGGCTGTGGACAATGTGCAGCCTGGGCACAATTCTTTCTGTCTCTTCCCTTTTTTCACTAACTGCTAGTAGGTCAAGGTAGAGCTTCCCATTTTTTTTTTTTAGCAGGAAACTAAGGTCTAAGACCCAAAAAGGACCAGGAGAGCAAGAGGATTGGATTGCCAGGTTCACCACCTCAGAGCTCAGCAAGGAAGAGAGCATAAAGGTGTGCCAGCCCCTGTCCCTCCACCTCAGTGCTAGTCAGAGCTGCCACAGCCAGGTGCTCAGGCCAAGGGAGGCCCACAGTCGGATACGGGAGAGGAGGTGTGGGGTTGAACGGGTCAGGCAGTGCTGGGCTGTCTGTCACTCTCACTCTGAGGCTGGAGGGGAGATTGGAGTTGACAGTGTACAGGATCAGGAGGACAGCAGATACAGAGCCTGCCCCAGAGTCCCAAGGAGGTCTGGGCTTGAGGCCTCTGTCAGGGCCATGAGGGGTAACATGCTGGCGGTCCTTCTGTCCTTCTCAGTGAGATCCCAGCCCCTGGTGCTGGAAAGGCTGCTGAGACCTGGGAGTGCAGAGAAAATGGCCAGGCTCTGCTTCTAACTGCTGCATGTCATTGGGCAAATTGCTTGACCACCCTGGATCTCCATTTCCCCGACTGTGAAATGACAATGGCGTAGAGAAGGAACTTGGACTAGAAGTCAAAGGATCCAGGGTTTAAATACCTCTTCATGCCTCTAGCCAAGTCATTGGATATCTCTGGTCTCAGTGTCTTTATCAAAAGGAGACAATAATCTCAGGGCGTTGCTGTGAAAATGAAGTGAGGCCACAGGACCTGGCATATAGTAGACCCTCAGGGATTAACTGAAACTGAGCTCTCTTCTAGTTCTCAAAATCTGAGCATAGGATTCTATTTTTTTTTTAATTTTTTTTTTTAGAGATAGGGTCTTACTATATTTCCCAGTCTGATCTTGAACTCCTGGCTTCAAGTGATCCTCCCACCTCAGCCTACCGAGTCCTGGGACTACAGGTACCTGGAATCCTAGGCTCACAGGATTCTGAAATGAGCTCCCACCACCACCACCACCACCACCACCTCCATCACCATCTCCATCACCACCTCCCATACTACCACCAATACTACCTCACCACCATCACCACCACCTCCATCACCACCTCCACCACCATCACCATCACCATCACCATCATCACTTCTATCATCACCACCACCTCCATCACTACTCACAACCATCACTACCACCACCACCATCACCACCTCCGATACTACCACCACCACTACTTCACCACCATCACTACCACTATCACCTCCATCACTACCATCACCTCCATCATCACTACCACCTACCGCCATCACAACTATCATCACCACCACCACCATTCCACAACCACCACATCCACCATATGCTTTTGTAAACTTGAAAGCCAGAGAGAGAATAAACTGAATGAAGAAAGGGGCTTTCTCTCTGGAGTGTTCAGGTTGTCCAGGAGGCCAATCCAGGCCTCTCCACCCTCGAATAAGAGGCTCCCCTTAGAACAGAATCAGACCACCAGGGAGGACAGCATGAAGCACGGATCCATGGTGCTGGCATGCTGGGTCCTCCTGCACCTCCCAACACCCCCTAGGCTTCCCCACCTCACCTCGCCCTTAGGAGATACAGCATATACCACTGGCAAAGGGACAGGGAAAGGGACCAGCATTGTTGAGGCCCTACTATGTGCCAGGCACCATCTTTGGTGCTTTATATACTTAATCTCCTTTGATGCCGACAGTACTTTAGTGATGGGTACTAGTAACTGTGTTTCACAGAGAAGGAAACTGACTTGCAGAGATGAAGTGATTTGCCCAAGGTCACCTGGCCAGTGAGTGTCCAGGTTGATTCGTACTATTGCCCCCATTACCAGATGGCCTGATTTTATGGGAAAGTGAACCTGCAGAGGCAAGAGATGGGTGGGAAGGAGGTGTCAATCCTGGAATGGGAGAAGGATTCTGGGGCATTTCCAGGCATTCAGCTGAAAGAGCATAATGTCTGGGTCCCCAGGCTGGGCACTGGGACACTGCTCCCTGGCCCCCTGGGGGAAACACACTTTATTGTACATTTGTTTAGTTTTGATCAACTCTAAACACTGTGCAAGCAAGAACGTTGTCTGGCTTTTTCACTGGCTCCCAGGACACAGCACAGGGCCTGGCACTTGGATGAGTAATGGTTGTTGAGTAAATACATGAATGAACCTGGGAAAGCATGAATCAATCAAGCGTCAAACCTGGGTGGAAAGCTGCTCCGATGCTTAAGAAAATAGGAAAACAGCAGTCGACACAACTTTCCCTGCTTTTTATTATTACTCTTTTTTTGCCTTTCTGATTTTATAGAAATGGTTGTTCTCAGATTGCAGAGCACAAACTGACTGATTGATGCCCCAGAACTAATACCCTGAGACAGACCCGAGGCGAGAAGGACGATTATTTCATACAGCACCCAGGGGCACGGGATGTGGAAACATTGTTCTTGTGCGTGGTAAAAGCAGATGAAATTAAAAGTTTATGCTAAAAACACATCAAGTTCCTCATAATGGCTTTCCTCCCCAACCCCCTCCTCAAGCCCCTGTCTCCTGCACTGGTTCCTGTCCTGTCTGGCGGGTTCTGGGTCCCTGGGATCAGAGTGTTGGCCCCTGCTCCCGAGCCCAGCTGCAGGGTCCAGGGACCTGGGCAAGTCTGGTTAGCACTGCCCATCTTTGGGGAAGGGGGACCAGTTGTTCCCCTCCCCCCCAACTGTGACAGTGGGAGGTAAGGGCAGCCAGCCTATCACTGGTTTCTTCTGGGTCCCTGTGGGGGATGAGATGGGCACTGATGGGTGACTTGGCAGCTGGGCTGGAGTGGCATGGCCAGCCGCCCTGGGCACTGTCCTCCCTGCTTGTCACCACTCCTGCCTGCCCAAGCAGCAAAGCAAAGCCACAGTGACAAGATCCAGAGGGGAGAGGCTCCAGCTGGGGGTGGTGCTGGTCTCACAGGCCACTGGAGCAGCAATGTGACAGCTCCTCATCCGGGGGGCCCTCTGTCCCAGCTTCTGCCCCCTCTGCCTTGACCCTTGTCAGCCTGTGTTTCTTTGGCTTGTCTTTTTCTTTGCCTTGTGTCCATTCCAGCTGGTGTCAGCTCTGAATGGCCCTTGATCCAGGTCTCTCTCCATCTCTTCCTCCCTCTTCCTCAGGGACTATTCCCTCCTGCCCCCCCACTCACACTCAAACTCACACATACTCATACTCACGGCCCACATCAGACAGGAAACTGGAGTTTCCCTCCCAGGACCTCTCTTAAGGCCTGTGGGGAGGGGCTGGGACCTGAGCCCACATGGGGTCTGTGAGTGTGTGCTGGTGTGTGTGCAAAGGCGTGAGCCCATGAGCATGAGAGTGAGCATCAGTGTGGATGTGGGAGTTAGTGTGTGCATGGACAGCAAAGTGTAGGACGAGTGTTGAAACAGTATGTGTGGGTGGGGGCAGTGTGGCCTTGGCTGTGTGAGCTGCAGCCAGCATGGAGGGACGTGAGTGGCTCTGAGGGTGGAAGGTGAGCCCAGGGGCGATGGACAAACGCATCCTTCTCGCTCATGTTCCCGGATGTGGAGGCTGCCAGCCCAATGCCCTGCTTCATCACCCCTCTTTGCCATTCTGGACTCCCTCAAACCAGGCCAGAGTGGGGGGAAGGGGGAGTGAAGTTGCTGAGCTCTAGGCAGGGCCCCTGCCCGCTCCCTGGGCCTGTCAGCCACTGATCTGTTCCATGTTCCTATAAATATTTACAAATCCCAGCTGCTGAGGAGCAAGACATCCTCCACCAGCTGGGGCTCCCAGCCTGGAAGCCAGCAGGGAGGGAACTAGCAAGTGAGGAACATGGGGGAGGGGAGAGGGACTACACAGTAGAGGCAGGTGTCAGGGACTCCTGAGTTCAGCTCCTAGTTTTGACAAAGGCTAGCCTGGGCCCAGCATGTCCTCACCAGGAACTGCACAGCCAGGAGCATCATCCATGCCTCTGCCCCGTCCCTACCTGCATCCCTACCTGATAAAGACAGGGACTTCCCCTTTTCTGCTACCTCCTGCCTTCTATCCACAGCTCTCAATTAGGGGTAAATAGAGGGGACGTCTTACTTTTTAAATGACACAGAAAATTCTTCCAGAGTCCCCAGAGTGTATTATCTCTTTGAACTCAAAATCTTTCCCAGGACATCTTCAGGCTCTTTCTGGATTGGAGGTGGGAGGACATGGCAGGTCAGTGAACCACATCACAAGGCCCCCTCTGCAGCTCCCGAGGGGAGCTAAATCCTTTTCACCCGGCCTCGCCCCACCCCCAGCCACCCCTGACACTGCTGGAGCTGGGCTGGTTGTGAGAACCTGGAAGAGGTGGTCTGAGGGCACCTGGGGGAAGGATGCCCCAGTCCATCAACTCTGTGGCCCAGGCTGGTGGTCAAACACCTGGTGAACCAGCCCAAGAGAGCTTTCCTTCTCAGGCAGAGATCCATTTTTTATTCTGGAGCCCCTATATCCAGTGCCCAGCACAGAGTCGGGCATACCACAGGCCTTTGGGCATTTGTGTGGCATCATCAGCCATATGCCTGGATCTCCGAGTCAAGCTTCCCCAACAGCACTTGGCGGAAACTCCAACTCCTAGTCCCAGAAGGCATGTGCCTGAGGACAGCACCATAAGGCCTGGATGTCCTGGGCCTTCCGGCTCAGGCAAGCCCAGCACGGCCACAGGAACCCCTGGCACTGAGTGAGATGAGAGCTCTTCCCCTGTCTGGGCTAGAATCTCAGACTAACGTTAAGCCCTCCTGGCCCTCCATGGGACTCCCCTTGACCTTGCCCAGGTAGTGTCTATATCCTGGCCCAGCTTCTTCCAAGAAGCCAGACACGGGGAAGGATCTGGAGTGGGAGGGAAAAAAGGCAGAGGGAACCCCATGACATTGAGGGGCTCTGTGTGGGACACCCCGCTGGAAACTAGGCCCAGATGGGGCATCAAAGGCAGTCAGGACTGCAGCTTCCCCTCTTACTCTCCAGGATCCGGGTCAGCTGCTTTCATTGGATGGGGGAGTCTAACCATTCCAATTTCATAATATGAGAAGGGCTGGGGCCGTGCTCAATCTGCCACCTCCCTTAGTCCAGAGCTATGTTGAGGTGCAGGGAGAAGGCACAGGACAGGACAAAGGCGTCTCAGGGGCCTGGAGCTTTCCTTGGCAAAAGTCAACTCACCCCACCACTGAGAAAACTCTGACCTCAGTTGCCAGGGAAGAAGAGGGACTGGGAAGGGGGCAGCAGGGAGAGGCGATAGTCTGGCACTCTGTGCTCTGGAAGAGAAGTCTGATGAAGGCAGTGGCATGGGAAGGGTTAAGAATATTCCTAAAATAGCCACGTGAGAGCCTAAGCCAGCCGGCTAGTGCCTCTCCCGGAGAGCAGATCTATAGCGGGAAAAGTCAGGCTGATCGTGCCCCACCGCCTGCTGCCTGGCTCTGGCTGCTAATTAGGCCTCCCACTCCCTTCCCCCAACCAACCCCTAACCCCTCCTGTACTGGGGGTGGGGGATGATCAGTGAGCAGAGGGGCCAAGTCTCCCCAAATGACAGGGAACTCCAGCTGGGACCAGGAGTCCTGTGACCCAGAATCCCCTCCATACACACTCCTGGCCTGGGCCAGGGAAGGGTACACAGAAGGACAGACAGGCACAGTGTAGGCCTCGTGGATGGGATCAAGGCCAATAGGACAGAGCAGCCAAGTTCCCCCAACCCCACACATGCATGATCAGCTACTGTTATCAGGTGAGAACCCCCAAGAAGCTCATCAAATGCTAGCATCTCTTGGGTATGTGTCTCCTTCCACACGGGGCATCTTGGGGTGACATTGGGGCATGGAGGCGTCAAGGGAGCCCCTTCAAGAACAAAGCACATCTCTGTTTCAGGGGCAGGACCAGCTACATAATTTGCAGGGCCCAGTGTTAACTGAAAATGTGGAGTTTGTTGTTCAAAAATTGTTGTGACTTTCATCTTCCTCTTTCTCTGATAAAAAGATTTAATGATAAAAAAAGAGACAAAAAAACAAAAATTGTTATGACTACTTAGGAGGATTGGTTGAGCCCAGGAGCTCAAGGCCACCCTGGGCAACATAGCAAGATCCCATCCCTAAATTAAAAAAAAAAAATGTTAAGAATGTCAAGGCGGGACCAGGCATAGTGGTAGTTTAAGCCTGTAATCCCAGCTACTCAGGAGGCAGGAGGATGGTTTGCGGCCAGGAGTTCAAGACCAGCCTGGGTGATATAGCAAGACCCTGACTCAAAAAAAAAAAAAAAAAAAGAGAATTTCAAGGCGGTGAGAGCAGAACATTGAACCAAGTTCAGGTCCCTCCTGGGTGCAGGGCCCCTGCCACCGTGCCAATGCACAGGTTGCATGGTCCATAAACTGACCCTGTGTGGGAGTTCAGTTTAATGAGCATTTACTAAGCACCCACTGCTCAGCTATACGGCTCTACTGGCTCTGCCACCTCAGAGACCTCCTCTCAGTGACCCTGTCCCCAAATGTATGGAGATGAGGTGTTCGAAGACCCCTCTCAGAACAAGGAAGGGCAGCTGGGCCACCCCCGACCCTGGCTAATTTGGGTTCTTCAAGGGTACTGCTGCAGGCATGTTCTAACCCTCACACCCAGCTGTTAGACCTCCCTGACCCCACCCTCCACTACCACCCTCAGAGGCTCTGTGTGGACCAACTGGCACAGAGGCCAGCAGTCAGCCCCTCCTCCCTCACCCTCTGATCTCTCACCTGGGGGATGCCAGAAAGAGCCCCTGGATTCCCATCCTGCCTCTGCCTCAGGTTGGCCCTGTGACCTTGGGCAAGCTGTTTCCCATCTCCAGGCTTCAGGTTCCCTGTCTGTAAAAGGAGGGGTCTCTAAGGCCTCTCTGGACCCTAAGTTCTATGGTCTCCTGAGGTGGGAATAAGAAAGGATGATTTTCCTAGAAGAGACAGGGCTTCCAGAGAGGAAGCCTTTCCGAACCATCCTGGGGAGCAGGAGGCCTTCTCTCTGATGCCCCATTCTCAGACCCAGAATGCAGGAAAACCAGCTGCCCCCCACTAGCCCCAGTTCCTCTTCCTCCCCCCACCCCTGCCTTCCCCCACCCTGCCTGGGAGCTGGTCCTGGGGACTGGAGGTCTGGAAGAGTCACAGCCTATGGGAGGGGGTGGGGAGCCCATGGACCACGCTGGCCAGGCAGAGCCTTCTCTAGCCTTCTCTGCTGCCTGTGCAGGAGGCTTGGCATAATTGCACTGCCTGTCACTCCTGCGTCCTGCTATCTGTCTCTCCAGCTGACCCGGCGCACCCGCCATTATATTGGTTCCTGTTGGGCTGCGGAGACTCATCACTTATACATGCAGCTGGGAGACGCAGGCTGGGCTGAAGGGAAGTGGCCCTTCCCATTAGGTACCCCTCCCTCAGCCGGGGCCTTCTTGGGGCTGCTATGCTGAGCGGGTGGGGAGGATGCCCAGGCCGGGCAGGTCCCTGGAACACCCACACGAGGCCCAGACTTCTTTAGTGAGAGAGGCATAAGAAAACCTGCCTATGACCAGGGTACCTGGGCTCTGCCCCCTCAATCCCACATTCTCCTCTTTAGGAGACAGTGCTGGGGGGAGGGGGCTCCTGAAGAAGGTCCCCTCGCCAACTTCTGACACCTGGCCAGGACTTAGAAATTCTGTGACCAAGCCTGGCTCAGCCCACTGAGGTGTGCTCTGGCCTCTCCAACCCAAATCACAACTTGACTTCCATTCTCCCATATTTTCTGACCAAATGCTCCCTCTCCAAAGGTGTGTTGAAATTATAGAGGGTTTTTCCAAGAAGGCTCTAGAAGTGTCTGAATTAAAATGTCATGGTAGGATTTAAAATATTTTAACGGATGCCAATCACAGCCTCTGAGCTGCCCAAGACAATTACCCAGCCCAAAGAAAGAAATGGAAGCCCTAAAATGTGACGAGACAACACATGGCAAATTGGTGGCCTAACCGGGCCTTGGGAGCAGGTCTCTGGCTCTTGGTGCCCAACTCCCCATCCTGTCCAAGCCAGGGCTGTAGGTTAGTGGCTTCAACCAGAAAACAAAAATATGCCTTTTATACTCCTGGGCCTTGACCCTAAAGTGCCTTTGTCTTCCCCACCAGGTGTGTGCCTGCTGGGCAGAGTGGGTGCTGACAATCCCCGACCTGGGTCAAACAGACCTGTGTTCCAATTCTGCCCTCCCTCGTATCAGCTGTGTGATCTCGGGCAAGTCATTTAACCTCTCTGCGCCTCAGCATCCTCGTCTCCAACATGGACATAATGCTTATTCCTTACACTTCTAGTGAGGGTTAAATGAAATAGAGTATCTAAAGCACCTGGCTTTACGTACTTTACATCTCAGTACCCAGGTAACAGCAAAAACATTCATCCCTTCTTCATTCAATAAACATTTCAAGGTCCTTCCAGAAACCTGAAAGTTTCCTGACCTCCGACCCATCCAATCCAATGTGTCTACAAGTTAGCCATTCCACCTCCTGCCTTCCCAAGTCAGACCACACTCAGCTCTCACCTGGGCCACTACAACTGCCTCCTACTTAGTTTCCCTACCAATACTCTTACTCTATTTTAATCCTCCTCCCCACACTAACAAGAGTGATCATTCTAATCTGAAAAATCTGATAATATCACTCACTTAACACCCTCCAGTAGTTTCTAACTGCCCTTAGGATAAATTATAAACTCCTTGTCACAGCTCACAAGGCTCTGCAGCTTGGTCCTTAGCACATGCTGTTCCCTCTGCCTAGAATACTTTTCCCTCCCTCCTTCCTCCACCTCTGACAGCTATCTTCTCCACCTTGCTGACTCCTTTGTCAGACCTTAACTTAAACATCACCTCTTCCAGGAAGCTTTCCAAGATTCCCTGCCTCCAGATGAATTTAGGTGACACCACTGAGTGTGCCTGTAGGACACATTCCCAGGCAGTGCACTTATCAGGCTAGATAGCAGTTGCTTGTTTGATTGTCCAGGTTCCAGCAATACAATGTAAACTACATGAGGTCAGAAGCCTTTTCCCGCTCTTCATTGTGTCCTATGATAACAAAAGCTATGATGGTCAGTCAATGAACATGGGTTTATGGAGTGGATGAAGGATGGATGAATGGAGGGATGAACGTATAGATGGAAAAGATGACACCCTCTCTGTAAAGTCTTCCTGGACTCCTCTAGGCAGGGCATTCTGAGCTTCATAACACCTAATGCAAACCTCTACCCAAGCCTTAGATTCCCTGGTGATAAAATGGGGAAAATAATAGTATCTACCTCATGGGGTTATTACTATTAAGTGATATAAGCCACATAATAGTTTTAAATCCATGGTAACAGGTTTAAGTGAGACAATCCACATAAAGTGCTTAGAATAGGATCTTGCATTTAGTAAGTGCTCAAAAAATTTAGTTATAATAATTATTATAGTATTTATAATTTTTTTCCACCTGTGTTGCCCCCCCAAATGGTGAGCTTCTCAGGGGCACTGCTTAGGTCTTACTCATCTTTGGCTATCCCACTGCTACCACCTTTCAGAGCCTAGCTAGGTGTTTTCAGGAAATGTATTATAAAAACAAGCGAATGCAGATTTGCCTGCTGATGAGTCAGGGCACAGCAACCCTCTTCATCACTCACAAACTCAGACACACACTAACACTGACAGTCTCTTACACATTCACACCCACTCACATTCATTCAAAGAACCCCAAAATACCACGGAACAGCCACTCAGTTTCCTAAAGTCAGCTATGCATAAGTAAACAGCCTTACCTACCCGCCTCCCTCCCTGTACCCTCCACAATCCACCCCTGGAATGATGGGAGGGAAAGCAAAGCTGGACCTTCAGCCCCTAGCCCTGGCAGCATCCCAGCTACAGATGGTGCTGCCCTCCCTCCCTACTGTGGGCGCACTCCTTTCGCTTTCTGAAACCCTGGGTCCCTGGTGTTGGTAGGTGGTTGAAGAAGAGGCCTGGGAGCCAGAACCTCAGGGTTCCTTCCTCACTCATCTTGTCCCATCTCTGAGCCTGGAAGCATAGACCCATTGTCCCCCATGAGCAGCAATCTGTAGGAAGATGGCAGGGCCCAGGAGAACCCAGGCCTAGGATGGTGCGAGGGCCTTCTTAGCATTGAGGTGAAATAATTGTATTAGCTACCCTGTGCCGGGTGCATAATAAGGGTCAAATACTGAGCCCAGAGCTTTACACGCCTTATATCTCATTTAATCCGCACAACCACCTTGTTCCAGAAGGGGACACTTGAGGCGCTGCAGGTTAGGCGATTTACCTGACATCAGCAGGTGGGATTGGCATGCAGGTCTTTAATTCCAGAATCTTTACCTCCCAGGCTTTAGGGAATGTGGCGGCGAGGGGGGTCCTGAAGGGGGACCTTCAGGTATTAAGCCAGGAGATGCCCCTCAAGACAGCACCCGCTCCCCGATCGCCAGGTCCTCATCTCCGGAGAAAAGGGGCGCTGAGCTCCGGGGGTGAGGGTTGCTTCTTTCGGGACCTGGGCGGGGCTTGGCGAGCCCAGGGGAGGCACCGAACCGGTGGCCCCGGCTCACAAGCCAAGATGGCTGTTAATTAAAGTGCTGGCACCAGCTCCTCTCTGCAAAGTTTGAATCCGTTATTTTCCACTCCAGCGAAGCGGGGAGAATCCGGCTGGGCTGACGGAGACGCCACACCGCGTCAGGGGAGCGGGCGCTCTGTCGGGGCGGGAGACCGGGCGCTGTGCAGCGGCCAACACACCTCTTGGACGCCCCGGCTAGCGCGGGGGTGGGTGCTCCCGCCGGCGGCCAGCTGTGGTAGCGGCCAGCTGCGGTGTCCCCAGCGGGCTCTGAGAGGGCTGTGGGTGGCGGGCGAACCCCAGCGCGGTAGCGGAGGAGGGGTCCGTGTACGTGCGTACCCGGGAGAGCCGGGTCTGTACAAATCATGTGCTAATGACTGCACACATGGCCCTCGGGTCACTAGCCCTGTCGCTCGTGGGGGAGGTCACACTGAGGAGACCGCCTTGGGGGACCAGGACGCTGGACTGACTGACAGCAGACAGCTGAGGACTACTCAGCCTGGGGAGGTCCAGCTGCGCTGAGCCCCCCTCCCCCTGCACTTCGGGCAGTAAACAGCACCTGGAGACCCACTCTCATCGAGGTCGGAAGAGCTTGGAGCCAGGCTGGGGCTTTGAATCCCTGCTCTATCACTTATTGTGACTTTGGGCAAATCTCCTAACTTTCCAGAGCCTCAGTTCTCCATCTGTAAAATGAAAATAATGATGGGCTTTACCTCTTTGGATTGATGTGAAGATCAAGTGTGATCACCTATGTAAACCATTCAACACAGGGCCTAGCACACAATAAGCGCTGAGTAAATGCTATTTATTGATTTTTTTTTAGCTTCCTCCTTGGTGGTGGGGGTCACTCTAACCTGGACTCAGCCGTCAGTGCTTGGAGGGTCCTCTCTCACAGCCCCTCATTAAACGTCCCCATATCTCTTTCTATGCAGCCCTGGACAGAGGTAAGCAATCTCAGCCTTGGGTAGGGAAGGCCAGAGATCATATGGCCAGTGGCGACAGGTCAGCAGGGAGAGTGTGAGCTGGGAGGGGGCCTCTCAGGAGAGAAGAGGCTGGGGTGTCATTCTTTAGCAGTAGCCAGAGTTCTCCGAATGGAATGGCAGAGTCCTCCCTGGTGGGCTGGATGAAGGAGGGCGAAGGAAGAGCAGTGGGGCAGCACTAGCTGGGTCTCAAATAATATGACAAATATTTTGATGGAAACAGACACATTTCAGTTTATGCAACCTAAACACTATTGCACTTGAGGAAGAGGAGAGCCTCACACAATCTGATGGGGAGAAGAGTTAGGGGTCGCTGAGGAGGCTGGCGGGGTGAGGGTGGAGTGGAGGGGCTGGGCGAGATCAACACCTCCTCCAGGCGGCTGGAAAAGGGGGCCACTACCCAGGGATATATCTGTACCTGTCAGCGCAGAGAAGTAACGTGGGGGTGCCCACCTTTTTCGGATCCCCATTTCTCCCTGGCCTAGAGGCAGGGATAAGGGGATTGATCAGAGAAAGACGGAGGAAGGGGGCATCAGGAAAAAGCAGCCTGGGCGGAGCTCAGTGAGGAAGGGGCAGAGGCGAGGAAAGGAAAGGCGAGCACCTGGCAGAAGACAGGTCCCGGGAACAGTCAGAGCTAGAAAAGAGGAGGCGGCTCCTCAGTACTCGGGATCCGCCGGGCACGCTGACAGGTAGGTATTCGATCCCCGGATCTCCCAGACGGGAGGCCTGAGTGCGGAATGGCCCCTCTCTGTCCTTCCTTGGCCTTTCCTCTTTTTCCCCCTCATAACCCCCTTCTCATCCTACCTACCTTCCCGCTTCCCGTTTGGTCCTCCCCTCAATGCCCTCTTTGTCCCCGGCAGACCCGGCGCTACCCCCTCGCTTCCGCCCCCTGCCGGTCGTGGCCCCTGGCGCCTCCCTCCGTCCCTCTCAAATTCCTCGTGACCGGCCCTCGAGGCTTCTCTCCGGATCCTCTCGGCGTTCTCCAGCTCTCCCTGTGACCCTCTCTTGCGTTCGCTCTTTGGTCCCTACTCTCCCCTTCCCTCTGAGAGCCTCTCCTGTTTCTCTGACTCTAGCCCCCTCCCCATTTCCGAGTCTCAGTTTCCTGCTTTCCCGGTGCCCCCTTCCTCTCCCGGCTCCCGCCCAGGTCTCAGCGGCCCCGCCCCCTGACGGCCCCGCCCCCTCGAGGCGCCGGCGGCCCAATTAGGCGCCGGCCCCGCCCGCAGCCCCACCCCTAGCGCTCCCCGAGCCGCGCGGAGCGGACGGGGCGGGGCCCTGCCGAGGGGGCGGTGGCCCGAGCGCGGGGCCGGAGGAGCCAGGCGGGAGGCGGGAGTCGGGAGGTGGGAGGCAGCTGCCGCCGCGCTCAGTCCGGCCGCGCAGCGGGAGGGAGGCGCGAGGCAGGAGCCGGCGGCTGGGCTCCGCAGCGCAGCCAGCGCAGCGCGGCGCCCGGGGCCCGGCCCTATGCCCGCAGCCCCGCTGGACCGCCCTTGAGCGCGGGCGTCTCGCCCGCGCCCCCCGCCCGCCGGCACCATTGCCCCGACGGCGCGGCCGGGAGGCCCGGCGCTCCCCAGGTTCCGCGCGGGCCGGAAGACGCTGCTAGCGGCCGCCGCGGGCGTGGTGATGCTGCTGGTGCTGGTGGTGCTGATCCCCGTGCTGGTGAGCTCGGGCGGCCCGGACGGCCACTATGAGATGCTGGGCACCTGCCGCATGGTGTGCGACCCCTACCCCGCGCGGGGCCCCGGCGCCGGCGCGCGGCCCGACGGCGGCGATGCTTTGAGCGAGCAAAGCGGCGCGCCCCCGCCCTCCACGCTGGTGCAGGGCCCCCAGGGGAAGCCGGGCCGCACCGGCAAGCCAGGCCCCCCCGGGCCTCCGGGGGACCCGGGTCCTCCGGGCCCTGTGGGGCCGCCCGGGGAGAAGGGTGAGCCAGGCAAGCCGGGCCCTCCGGGGCTACCGGGCGCAGGGGGCAGCGGCGCCATCAGCACGGCTACCTACACCACGGTGCCACGCGTGGCCTTCTACGCCGGCCTCAAGAACCCCCACGAGGGTTACGAGGTGCTCAAGTTTGACGACGTGGTCACCAACCTAGGCAACAACTACGACGCGGCCAGCGGCAAGTTTACGTGCAACATTCCCGGCACCTACTTTTTCACCTACCATGTCCTCATGCGCGGCGGCGACGGGACCAGTATGTGGGCGGACCTCTGCAAGAACGGCCAGGTGGGCCAGGAGGGGGCATAGGGCTGGCCTGGGGGCAGGGCACCCAGAAAGCCTGGGGCAAATGGGTACCCGATCAGAGTTGGCGGGCGCGCCAGACGGACGCAGGTGGAGATCCCACGGCGGCCCCGCTTAGGCATTACATGCGGGGCTGGTCGAAGCCAGCGAATGCCCCTGACTCCTCTCTTCCTGGGCCCGGACTCCAAACAGACGCTGCTGGGCACCGGCGGCATGGAAATGCGGCTGATAGAGCCAACTAGTCAGAGCGCAGAACTCCGGGGCGCGCGGACTTGCCCTTGGGGGCTTGGCCTTTGGGAGGCGGATTCAGGCTGATACCAACCGGCAATAAGGGGAGGGCAAGGATGGCTCTAGGGCACCGGCTAGGGAGACGCATCCTCGGCGCCCGCGGGCGCCTAGGCGCTTGACTGCGTGCATGCTGGAAGGCGGGCTGCAGGAAATGTTTGGGGCACAAAGGCAAAGGGAGCCCAGCGCTCAGAGCCCTAGCCGCAATACATCCCCCGCCCTCGGGAAGGGACCATTGAGCCAATCTGACACTCTTTGCAAAATCTGGGACTGGGGGCGGGGGCTTCCCACTGTGTCAGGGCTACACTGCGCAAGAAGGCTGCCTTGGGGGTGATAAGTTTTTCCTCTGAGGCAGGGCAGAGACAGAAACTACCCCTCTTCTTGGTCTCCCCGCTCCAACCCCTCCTGACTCCTGGAGTGTAGGGGGATCCTCTCTGTTCCCTGTCCCCATTCCAAACACTGGAGCTGGAAGGTGCCCAGTGTGCGGGGAGTCAGGTATTGAGACCACGAGTGTGCCTAGCTCACCTTGGAATGGTTTCTCCAGGACCAACCTAGACCCAACCCTGCCCCAGGGTGACAACAGGGTCACTCAGCTCCCTTGATACCACCTCCTATCCCAGTGCTTCCAGCTCACTGAGGCCTGGGGGCCTGGCGGTGTGGCCAGGCTGAGTATTCTCTTGAAAGAAGGGGACCCCTGGTCAGAACTAAAGCTGGGAATTGGGAAAAAATCTCCTGAGACTGAGACCCAAGACCTTGTTGGAACCCTTCCCACCACAGCACTACCCTCAGGCTCTGCTGGCCTGCAGGTCTGCAAGGCTTTTGGACAAGGGAAGGGGCAGGCAGCGGGTGTCAGCAGACCACCTACCAGGTGCTTGTAAGTCTGCCCCATCTTCTCTTTCCCCTGCCTGGCCGGTCCCCACCCTGTTTTCTGGTTTCTGCCTCTTCGCTTTCTCTCTTTTCTGTCTCCTGTGTCTGCCACTTCTGTCTGTCTCTCCCTGGATTTTTGGCCTCTCTCCCCTGTGGCTAACCCCCCTCTTCTCTCTTCCTTGTGCATCTCTCTCCCTCTGTGTCTATTAGGCTTCCCGATGTCTCTCCTCTTTGTCCTTGGTTCCTGACCAACTGGGAGGCCCCAGCATCCAGCAAGGGCTCCTTCTGCAGACAGCCCCAGAATTCCCTTATTAATCACCAATAAGAGATGAAGCAATGTCACCTTCGTCAATAGAGTTTCTTCCTTTACCAAAGAAGTTTGGGCTGGCACAAAGCTGAGTTTTCAGGGGGTTGGGGCTTTGCCTGGATAGGGCAGCAGTCACCAGGCCAACTGTAGGCCCTAGACCCTACCTAGTCCCTGCTGGGCACTACCTCAGGAGGTCCCAGAAGGGCCCCAGAGATGAGGCAAGAGGAGGCCTGAAAGATGCTGTGTGCCTGGGGCAGGGGCACTTGCTTTAGCCACTAGGAGGTGAAACTGTCTCAAAAGCCCCTTCTTTTCCCTTCAGGAGGGGAAGGGTGTTGGCAGAGTCGATGAAGGTGCTCACTATAGGTGGCACCACAGGGTAATAGAAAAAAAGGAGGTGGCTTTAACTAGGGGTTTCAAAGACTCAGCACTTTGTTACTCAGACCATACCCCCAAAAAAGCCCAAGACAAATAATGGGGCCTACAGCCCCCTCCCCTACATCCTTCATGATTTCTCTATCCAGATTGCCCAAGAGACTCATTTAATCTCACTAATCATTCCACATATTAGTTTTGAGCCCCTACTAGGAGCCAGGTTTGGGGCTTGGTACCAGGGGTTTGGTCCTCTTGCCCTCTAGGACCTCATGGCCTCTGCAGGGGGAACAGTAATAACCATACAATAACACACCCCAACAGTGCTGTGTTAAAGGTGGGCTGGGAGCCCAACTGGTGATGTCTGTCCCCAAATGTATTGGCTGGGAGAGAGTGATTCAGAGGGGCCTATCTTGGCTCCAACCAACCTGATGGGTGCAGAGACTGGTGAACCTGGGTCCCAAAGGTAAGGAGACACAGCTAGGGAGAAAATGAAAGGTCAAGTGAAGGGAAAGGCTGGCTCAGAGGTGGATGAGGACATTCAAGTAAGCAGAGAAAAAAATGATAAGACTGGGAAATGGACAGGAACAGGAGGGGAGCTTGTGTTTCTCATGCCTTCAGAACTGGGGGCAGCTCTGGGCTTTTCCTTCTTGGCTTCCTGCCTACAGAGAGGCTTCCAGAATTTCTTTGGGAAGGCAGAGCCAAATCTGGGCCTTGGCCCTTCCCTGGGCAAGATGGGAGTGGGGGGACACCACCTTCATGCCTGGTGCTGAGGCCCCCTCTGTCCTTGTCTGAGGTCCACTGGCCCCTGTCCTTAGGGATGGCTTTTAGTCAACACCCCTCAACCTGAAGGCACTGAGCCCTCATTATTAGGACATGAAGAGCCTGAGGAAAGGGCTCTAGGTTAGGGGTGGTACCCAGGGTCAGGTGAGCTGCCCGCAGCGGCCTCCAACATCCACAGTTCAGATGGGTCAGGGAGGATACAAAATTGATAAACTGAGCAGGGGGCCATGTGGGGACCTGCCAGGGCCTATGGTCAGGGTGCTGCTTGTCCAGGGTAGGAGGCTGTGGGGAAGTATTACAAATGGGCGAGGGCTTAGACAACAGAGTCTAGTTGAGGTGAGAGGTGGGGTGTATATAAATTGAGGGCTGCAGTATACAGACCTAACTGGAAATCATCCTCTCACCTGGAGGTGGGAAGTGGCCCCCAGCCAGCCTCTCTGGCCACTAATACCTTTCATAACACAGAGCACAGGGCCTGGGCACAGTAGGGACCCAATAAATGTAGGAAAACACAAGTGTCCCCTGTGGGCCAGGCTGAGGGCCTGTGGGAGCCACACATGCACATCCAAGACCCCAGCATTGATCTGGGGGCAGGGACATGATTCCTGGATAACCCCTCACCCAGTTCTCCTGGTCAGACCACTGCCTCAGTTTCCCTTCCTGGCAGCCCTTGAAGAGGTGGTTCTACAGTGCCCCCTGGTGACAAGGCCCAGACCTGCTTTCCTGCTTCCATGGCAACCTCAATTCCCAGACTTCCCCTTGGACCCCAGGAGGATCTGGATGCCTCAGTTGTGTCCAGTCAGGCAGAGAATTGGGACCTCTAGGTTCCATTCCTGGATCCCCCGCCATCTAAGGATGGAAGGGCATAAATTCTCCCTGCCTCCTTGGATAATTAGGATAATTACAGCAACAATCATGGTGATGAATAAATAATAAACATAAGCATAACAATTCTGATGCCTGTCACATCACCGGGAGATTCCTGATGACAGATGACTGTATTCTAATGGATTTGGCTATTAAGGAGCACAGTGTTTTAATGAGTTAAGGCTAAATTAATCTGGGTAATAAAAATAATTGTTATTAGTAGTAATTTATTAGCAAAGATAATGAAATGCATGTGTAATAATAAATACTAGCAAGATTAGGGCCCAGGGAACAATATAGGAGTTGGCTGCTTGCTTTCAGCTGTTCCCTAATAGCTCAAGATTTAAATTTTTTTTCTTCACCATCAAAAGGCTTTTACAAAGGTGGCAGTGGTGAGGCAAGGTCTTCTCATCCATTTTTCTAGACAGAGAAACTGAACTCCTTGACAGACAGCATCTCTCTCATTTTATCCCCCCCACTTTAGCTGGACCAGGAGTTTTCCCAGTTAAGTGCCCAAATAGTTCCTTCTTGGGTTGGGGAAGAGATGTTGAGTGGGGAGAAGGGGCTGGAGGAATTTGGGCTTTAGATGGAGGATCGCATGCAAATATGTCGGGTCCTCTTCATTGCAGCATTGCGGCTGAGTCAGCAGCTTCAGCACAGCTGACCTGCAGTTCTGCCTCCAGCCCAGGAGGGAGGATGGGCCCCTCCCCTAATTTGGCTTGGTTCTGCCCAGACATCAGCCTTGGGGGGAGGGGGAGCGGTGAGCTGCCTTCAGGGAAGGGACAGGATAGAGGGGCCTTTGAGAAGCCTGGCTGAGAGAACCCAGCTCAGTGCAGCCTCCCAACACCACAGGCCACAATCCTGGAAATGGCTCTTCCCCTCCCATTCTCCACCCAGGGTCCTGGAGAGGCTCATATCCTCATGCTCAGCCCTGTGTCAGTCTGAGAGAAGTGTCTGGAGATCATTTTTCCACCATAACACAATAGCTACAATTGGTCAGAGTCCCCAGCGGTTATAGCAGGCTTCAAACCACAATGCTGGTGCCCCCTTGACCCATCATCCTGCCTGTCCCTCCCCACTCCCATCAAGGCAAGGACCAGCAAGGATGTCAGATCAGACTGAGCATCACAGAGGGAAGGCCTGGATTCCCTTCTTCCTACCCAGTTCCTTTCTGCCACCCTGGGGTGAGACAGGAGGAGCTAAACGTTCTCTTTGGGTGGGGTAATAGTCACAGGTATATAGCTACAGCTTCCTGGAGGCTGGTACCCAGCCCCAATCTAAGTCTTGGGAGGGGAAAGAGGTACCAGCCTTCCATCTCACTGCTGCAGTGTGGGAGACCCTGGCATGAACTTTAGACAAGGCGTCCACAGACCTGCCCTTGTTCTGGGATAGTTGCTTACTAGCACCCTGGCATTGGTCCAGACGCCTGACCTGTTGGGCCAAGGTGTGCCCTTGTGTCCATCCACTGACTGAGATCAGGTGGATGTGACTGAAATGTATGTAAGGCATCATTATTATTAAAGCAGAGAGAAAGGAATGATGAGAGGAGGGAAGGCCTTCCATCCCCTGGGGTTCCAGAGAACTCCCCTCAGCAAGGAAGGACTTCCAGGCTTGGACTTCCTGGAGGCATTGAGGTTCTCCAAGGCCAGATGGGAACACCTAGAGGAGTTAAGGAGGAAGACTCTACCTTGACTCCAAATTCAGGCCCAGATTAGACCTCCTGTAGAAATCCAAGGCTCCCCTGTGACCCCCTCCCAAAATGCGTCATGTATAATTGGAAGCGGGGGCGAGGGGGTGGGTGGTGGTGATGAGAGAAGCAGGGGGAGAAACAAGCTGGGTGCCCTGATGGGGCTGGAGGCCAGGCTTTAGGGCCTCCAGATCCTCCCCACCTGGCTGCCTCACCTCCCTACCCTCTCACCTTCTCCCGTCTCCGCTCCCCACACCTGCCTCCGCAGGTGCGGGCCAGTGCCATCGCCCAGGACGCAGACCAGAACTACGACTACGCCAGCAACAGCGTGATCCTGCACCTGGACGCGGGCGACGAGGTCTTCATCAAGCTCGACGGAGGCAAAGCGCACGGCGGCAACAGCAACAAATACAGCACGTTCTCCGGCTTCATCATCTACTCCGATTGAGTTCCCCGCGTCTGCATCCCCTGTTCCTCACCCCTAGGGCTCCCTTTCGGGGCGGGGCAGGTGAAGACCCGTCCCCCGCCCACCTCCTCGCTGCCCGACCCGGCCATGACGCCCTCGGCCCGCCCAAACCACCGCCTGGGCCGCAGCTAGGCCCTCCAGCCGGCTCGCAGCAGAGCCGGGCCCTGCGCGCCCGGTCCCCGTACCTGGGAGGCAGTGTTTGCCGCCCCCGTCCGCGCTGTATATTTGTACAATAGGACTGTTTACTGCCCACCCCCGCCTGCCAGCCCTCCCCAGCCTGGGGGAGGGTCGGTGGGGCTGCTTCCTGCGCTCTAAGATGAGCTGCCCTCGGCTCCTCCGGGGTGGCACCGCCTAGGGGAGGGGTGAGTTGGGAGCTGGATAGCTTCCCAGCACCCCCAGAGCCCCAGCCCGGCTGTGCCCCGTTTGACCAAAGCTATAATAAAAACATTTCCATCCTGCGTGGGTTTCAGTATGTGCCCTGGGGAGGGATGCAGGAGGAGACCGTGGACCCTGCTCTTCTCCAGAATGGGAAGGAGTATAGTGGAAGCTTCTGGGAAAAACCAGGTGCTAGAGTCAGAGTTGCTCCAGGGAGATTGGCTAATGGGTCCAACGTCCACCACAGCCCAAGTGGGCCTGGGAAGCTGGAAGGGGAAGCAGCCCAGTTACATCATCATTTCACATGGTGGACGAGTTCCATTTTTGCATTGCTGAAAGTGGCTTCAGCATTCCAAAGCCAGAGATGATCCTTAACTGGGAGACCTAGGTTCTCAACCCTGGCCACTCACTGTGTATGATCCTGGGCAAGTCACTCCTCTCAGACTCAATTCTGGGTTACTGACAGCCATAGAAAAGAATAAGCTTTGCACTATTAATAAAAGCTGGCTGACCTTGGTCCAAACACTTCACCTCTGGGCCTCAATTTTCTCAGCAATACAATGTAGGTAAAGAGACCTACCTCACTTGATTGAGGATTAAAGAGGTATAATGTCCGTGCTCAATAAACATAGCTTTTATTATTTATGCATAACTTTAAAGTTTGCAAAATGCTTTCAGGTATTTATCTCACTCAAGTTTTCCAAACGGCCCTGGCAGGTTGAATGGGCAGATTTTATTCTTCCAGGGAGGTGTGACAGTTGCTAAGTTCTATGATTGCACTTCAGTCCAAGACGTACTAAATCTCTTTGCCCTGCCACTGCCTCCCTCACCTCCTGTAATTGGGGGCTGTGACAGTCACATAGAGCATTCCTAAATAATTATACCCATAATTTAGAGAGCACCCACTACATGTCATACTATGTAAGAACTTTATAAATATTATCTCATGGATATGTGTGGGGGTTGGGGAGTGGATATGCAGGAGAGCTCTCATGCAGTTTAACACAGATGTTATTTTATCCGTTTTAGGTAAAGAAACTGAGGCTCAGAGAGGTTAAGTAACTTGCCAAGATCACAGAGCTAGGGACAGGCAAATGTCAGTATTTGAACCAAAGACCATGCTGTTACCTAGTACCCCATATTTCGTAAAGAATTGAGATCTCCAAAGCAGAACTGAGGATGGCATTAGGGCAGCCTGAGTCCAGCCCTTCCTTTCCCACCCTGGCCCTGCAGAGATTGATGTATTTATAAGCATCTGCCCTGAGCAACAGCCATGGGGTGAGCCTCTTGGAGAATCCCAAGGCTCTACATTGAGGAAAAGTCCCCATCTGGCCTCCCACCCAGTCTGGCTCAGCTGGAGAGACAGGAAGGAGGGGTGGCCTCCCTCCTGGCCAGGCCCCATGTATGGACCCTTGTCATGGCTGGCAGACTTGAATGACTTTCTTTATCTTCTCTTCTCTTCCCCACCTCCCCCACTGCCAGCTGTGGCCATTTAATAAAATTAGCTTAATGCTTGTTACTTCCCTGTGGGGTCTGGAGATTGAAATCTGCGGGTCCCCACAAACCCAATAAAACCCCTGGCAGGTCTGGCTGGATTGAGAGCCTCCGTTGAGAAGAGTGATTAGATTAGAAGGCACTCCTCCTGCCCCACCGGTGCTACCCACAGCGCCCTGTGATTCTTTAATGGCCACACTGGCCTGGAATTACCCAGGCACCACACCTGACGGGCTCCCCACCGCTCCCCAGAGGCCACAGGGACTGGTCCAAGACCTCTGTTACAATGAAAAAGCATGTTTGTCATTTCTATAGTGAGTGCCTGGCAGGCCAGCTGGCTCGCTTTCTTTCTGGTGACTTGACACTCCTCCTGTCATTTTGAGAAATGGGACTGAAATTTCCATTTTGCAGATGAGGAAATCATAGTCTGAAGAAAATTCGTGACTTGCCCATGGTCATGCAGTAAGTTTGGGCACAGCTGGGACTGGACTGAAGCCAAGGATTTTTTCTACCTTTGCAGGGCACAAGGAGTGTCCTGCAGCACCAGCTGCCAGCTGCTTGT
The DNA here is from genome assembly GCF_000956105.1 of Propithecus coquereli. Lineage (NCBI taxonomy): Eukaryota > Metazoa > Chordata > Mammalia > Primates > Indriidae > Propithecus > Propithecus coquereli. The sequence goes on along the minus strand of NW_012153219.1, from coordinate 324,191 downwards.
CACTCAGGCAACATCCCAGCTGCAGGAGAACCTACTGGGAAAGTATCTCCCCCATCAAAGAGGGGCTCCCCAAGGGCAAAATCTGTTTTTCCTGTCAGACTTGGGACACCCTAAGGCAAGAATTGTTTTTACCATCAGATTGGGAAGCTTCCTGAAGGCAAGACCTGTGTCTCCTCCATCAGACTAGTGGGGCCTCAAAGACTGTACTTTCTCCTCAAATTGTCAGCTCTTTGAGGGTGGGGTATCACTGCCAAGACCAGAGATTTGGGGGTTTCTCAATGCAGAGACTGTGGCTGCCATTAATGGTGCTGAGGGTAGATATGGCGCTTTTTCTATTAAACCAGGCCTTGCTGAGAGCAGGGGACAGTCTCCATCCTTGGACTGGGGGTTCCCTGAAGGAGAGACTCTGTCTGCTTATCCAACTCGGGCCTGAGAGCAGAGGCTGTGTCTCCCCTTTAGACTGGGGGCTCCCTGAAAGCAGGGCATGTGTCTCCCCTCCTCCTCAGTGAGGAGCTTTTCTGGCACAGGAACGTTCCATGGGCAGGGCTGGGTGGGTGGTGGAAAGGAGGCTGGACAGGCAGAATGGCAGGTCTGCTTTGGAGGAAGAAAGCAACAAGCCTCCCCAGGCTGCCTCCCCTTTAGAAAGATGTGTGATTAATTAGTGAATAATGTCCCTGCCAAGAGGGGTGTGAGGACAGATGTGCCCCTGGAGCTCACCCACATGGGAAATGCCAGGCCATCTTGTGCCCAGGCAGCTGCCAGCCCTAGGGGCTGGTGTTGTGCTGGCTTCGGGGTTTATGGGGACCAGAGAGGGCAGCAGGGCCCACCACTGGGGGCTGCCCTAATTGGATGACTTTGCAGGTTGGCCAGGCAGGTGTGTTTGGCTCTTCACTTCAGCTTGCTACAAACACATCTGCCGTGGTGAGGTCCAAGGGTTAATTGCCTCCTGCCTCACTCCTGGTAACCAATATTTCATTTACTGCTTAGAGGGAGAGCTGCCCAGAGAATCAATCCTGGACAAGCATCCAGGAGACAGGGGAGTTGGGGAGGCACAGGAGCTGTTTCCTGGAGGAGCTCTGAGCACCAGAGGAGGAGTAAAAGCACAGAGAAGGCGGCCACTTGCTCAAAGCTATTCTGGGCTTTGCCTAAGTTCTGCTGAAACTGCCAACAGGACCCCCAAGGGCTATGAGAAAATTCCAGGGGTCCAGAGGCTGCACTACCCCAGCTAGCTGTGTTGTTTCCCATGTCCTGGTTCTTTCTGCATTTATTTATCTGGGTGCCCCCCCCAGATAAAGCTGTAGCAGGTTAGACTCTGTTAATAAGGTTATTTTCACAAGTGATGAAGGTATATTTGAAAAGTGGAATTGGAGGTGTGAGTTCCTCGCTCCTTTTCAGGTAACCTTAAAATCCCACAAATGAGGTGATAATAAAGTGGAAGTGAAAAGTCTACACATGTTTGGAACTGGAAGGGGGTGGAGGGGTTACTGAGAGGTGGCATCTGGGGGCTGGAGGAGAAAGGGACCAGAGGGCTGCCGACCCCACACTTTCCACATCCTTCTCGCTTTGCCCCATCTGCCAAAATTGAGAATCAAAGCCACAGAATGGGCAACCGCCATTACGCAGCTGGAAAACTAAGTACCAGAGAGGAGCCCAAGCTTGCTCAGGTTGGTTGAGGGCAGAGCTAGAACCAGAAACAGCAGGACCCAGGAGACATACAGGAAGTGGACACAGAAGAACTGGGTTGAAGTCCTGACCATACTCAGTGTTTCAGGAAAAGACCCATCACCTCTCTGAGTCTCAGTCTCCCTGTCTACAAAATGGGGCTGAATAATAAAATTATCTACTGGAAGGGCTGTTGTGAGGCAACAGATGACAACCTGTTTTGTAAGTTATAAAGCAAAATGCAAATGCACCCAGGGATTCAAGATACCTGCAGGGATCATACAGATATATCCAGGACTCAGCGGTATTAGAGGGCAGGGAAGGCTTCACAAACCGTTAGCAGGGTTTACCTCCGAGGGAGCTGTACTAAGTGGGGCTTACATCCTTTCCTTGTATGTTTGGAAATGTTTTACAACAGCATATACTCCTCCAAAATCTAAGCCTCCATCCCTGGAGTTGTTGCTGAAGCTGCCCTTTGGGGGATGGCAGTGAGGGGTAGAACCCAGGCAGCTGGTGGATTTCTCTCCTCTTGTCCAAGGACTTGGGAAATACTGAAACTGGAGGAACAGCATATACTATCTCATCTCTGTATCAACAGCAATGTTATAACAGTAGCTTATATATCACGCATTGTTCTAAGAATTTTGCATTTATTCATTCAAGTCTCACGACGATCCTGCAAAGTAGTTACTATCATCATCCCCATTTTTTCTTTTTCTTTTTTTTTTAGAGACAGGGTCTCATTCTGTTGCCAAGACTGGAGTGCAGTGGCGGAATCACAACTCATTGCAACCTCCAACTCCTGGACTCAAGCAGTTCTCCTGGCTCAGCCTCCCAAGGAGCTAGAACTATTGGCAAACACCACCATGCCTGGCTAATTTTTTAAATTTTTTGTAGAGATGGGATCTTGCTATGTTGCCCAGGCTGGTCTCAAACTCCTGGCCTCAAGTGATGCACCAATCTTGGCTTCCCAAAGTGCTGGGATTACAGCCATGAGCCACTGTGCCCGGCCTCATGCCCATTTTTTAGATGAGAAAACAGGCACAGAGAGGTGAATTAACTTGCCCAAGGTCACATGGCTAACCTTTTCTGGGCACAGATCTTTTGAATGGCCATTCCTTATTTCTGTCCCTCAAGGAGGGGAAGGGTTGAATTTCACACTCTCCCAGTCAGAGCAGTCTTTCCTCCCCTAAGTCACCCCGCACCCCTTGTCACGATGCCTGTTGCCCGGGCAGCTTGTGCAGAGGTTGGGGGCTCCTGCCTCTTCCCAGATGGTGAATGGCTCCTTCTCAGGCCCTCAAGGCACAGGCCCCTTTGCTCCCAGAGTGAGGAGCACCAGCCTGGACTAGGAAAACTGCCTAGGCTGGGAGAGTTACAGACCTCTCCCTGCCCGACCAGAGCCATATGAACACCTGCTCATTATTAAAGTCCAGGCCTATTGCCTGCTCTCCCCTGAAGCCTTCCTGGACTCCCCCAGCAGGTATATGCCTGTCTCCAAGGCTGGACTGAGAGCATCTTCCAAGTAGGACAATGTCTCACTCAGTACGTAACACTGTGCCTGCCACATAATAACCATCCTACCATATAGCAGCTATTTCAAACAGCTCTCACTCTCCTTAAACTGTCACCTTTCCCTGCTGTGACGGACACTGTGATGCACTGCCCAGGTCTCCTTCAGGACTGAAGGATCCATTCCCCCAGCTGCAGGGAATGCTGCCAGCAGATGGCTCTCACCTACCAGCCCCCTTTTGGGGATTTCCTCTGCTGATGTGAGCTGCCTTGCTCTATGTCCTGCCCCTTTGCAGGGCAGCCTGCTTCCCGTGACTGATCAGCATGGGGGTTTAACTGTTTAACTGGACTCAAGCAATTCTTCTGGCTCAGCCCCTACTCAGGACAATTCTGAAGTGTCTTCCCAGCTTCAGAGCTCCCAGCTGAACTTCTCCTTCAGCCCAATCCTGCTTCCTTCCCTTCTCTTCCACAGGTGTTAATTCCAAGAGCACTCCCCAGTAAAGTTCCTGTACGCTGATCTCTGTCCCAGTCTGCTCCAGAGTACCCAGCCTGCAATGCCTGCAATACCTACCCCCGGCTTACTCATTGACCGATCCTTTCAGCCAGTATTTACTGAGTCGCTGTTATGTGTCAGGCCCAGAGCAAGGGCAGGAGATAGAGCGTAAAGCTAACCGTCCAATGGGTAAGCTCATCTACCTCACAGAGAAGCCAGAAGTCACAAGAGGGAGATTCTGTCAACTTTCCACCATAAAATTCACAAACTTCCCTGCCCCTTCTGTGCCCCTCTTTTCCTCCTCCTTTCTTGCCTGCATGGAAGATACTCCGCATCCTGTGCTCTCCCACCAGTGAGACCTACCTATCCTCGTTTGCTCAGGGCTGCCCCAGTACTAAACTGAACATTTGTGAAACCCCTCAGTCCCAGCCAGTCACATTGGGATGGTTGATCACTCTACCTCCCACTATAATCACACCTCTCTATTAATCTTCAGCTGCTCACTCTATATCAGCTCCTTCCCATCATCATTTAAATCTCTCCTATCCCTAAAAATCCTCCTTTAACCACTTACCCACTCCAGCTACTACCTCATTTCTCTGCTCCCTTTAGCAGGCAAATGCCTTAAAGAGTTGTCACTACTTCCTCAAGTCCCACTCTCATCTAGCGTTGCCACTCCTGTCAAGGTCATAGCTACTTATTGATAAACCAGTGGGCACTTTTCAGTCCTCATCATGTTTGACTTCTGTGCTAGGCCAGACCTTGAAGTTTGGCCTGGGTTTAAGACGACAAGAATGATGTCTTGGACTTGATTCAAGGACCTTTTTAAATTGGTCTATATCTGAAGTAGCTAATGCCACACCTCAGTGCAAAGAATGTACAGTGATAAGGGTGCAGATGGGAGGATATGCCTCCCCTCTGCTTCCTTTGAGCACCTAGGGTCTCGGAAATCATAGATAGTGAGATGTTCACATGTCTCACTAGAGCACAGAGCCTGCTGCCCAACCACATCAGCCCAGAATCACCTTGTCTCCACACAAGGGAAAAGTTCTGCACCCATCCCTCAGATCAGGGTTCTAGGCCTTGAAATTCTTGTTGGGCCAGTTCCAAACCAATCTTCCCTTCTCAGCATCTGTGATGTAACCTCCCCAAGTTTTCCATTTGTGTCCACTAAGGCAGGCCTGGTCAGGCCCTACTAAGGTCTCTCAGCATCATTCAGCAAGGTTGACTCTCTTATCTGTGAGATTCTCTTCCCTTGTCTTCTGAAATCCAAGGAACAGCCTCTTTGACCAGGCTAGCTCCCAATCCTCCTTCATACCTCAGCCAGCATCCCACTCCCCTGGCCCCCAACCCCCTGCATGTTCTCATTATAGCCTGTATCTCACGTAATTGTTCATACTTAATTGTCTAATTTCTTCCATAGACTGCAAGCTCCATGAGGGTAGGATGAGGGTGTTTATCACTCACTACCCTATCCTCTGAGCCCACCTGTCTCATATCAATAAACAGTTGTTGAATGAGTGAGTATGAGAATACCCATTACCATTTCATTGAATGTCTGCAAGGTGCTTCACCTACATTATTTCTAGTCTTTGTAACAAGCTAAGTATTATTTTGTTCCCTATTTTATAACTTCAGAAACTGAGGCTCTGAGAGGCTAAGTGACTTGCCACAGATTATCCAGCAAGTTAGTGCCCCCTTTCCACTGCTCACAGCAGGGACTGCCTCTGCCCCTTGCTTCATTCTGACTCACCTCACCTCCAGCTAATTGTCTGATCCAGAGCAGGACCAAGGCAAGACCTGGCTTGTAGCACACAAGAGACACCTGCTCCCCTGAGGGCTCCTGGGGAGCTCAAACCTCTGTTCAAATACACATCCCTATAAGGGGGAGGGGACCCTTATTCTGTAAGCCATCCTTTAACAGTTTTATTTCTCATGGTTAGTGGAGATGGCAAGAGTACCCTGGTTTTCTTGCAATTTTACAATGACAGCGCCTTTGCATAGTTTTCTTGTTTTAACCTCACCAAACTGGCAGTGCCATTCTATTGTATAGAAGGCAACTGAAGTCCAGGGAGGTGGATAAAGAGTTTGGGTCAAGTCAACCAGTTATTAAATAGTGACTCTATTAGCATGATGGCTGGTCCAATGAGGGAATTTTGCCTTTCTTTGTCCTACATGCCCCAGATCTGCCCACAGTCCCAATGTGGGGACAGATCAAGTTTACTGAAAGTGGTGACCAACTGGCTTCTTGTGCAGCCTTCACCTGCTTGGTCCTAAATCGAATTCATAGAAAGCTATCCCCTTACCTATGCTGGAGCTTTGGAGGCTTTCATATCCATGCTGTCCTAGGTAAGTAGGAAGGGCAGGATATTTGCCCTGTTTTATAGATGAGGAAACTGACACTCAGCTAAAGTGCCTTCCATAGTCTCAGCACTAGTTAGTGATTGGGCCAGGACTGGCAATTCTTGGACACCCACAACCTCCGGTGTTGGAGATCAACATGAGGTTGGCCCACAGAATCCAAGCAGCAGGCAGCTGTTCAGGATGGAGGCAGGGAAGCCCATTGGTGCCACACGGGGCCAACCCTCATATAGGACATTCAGTCATGATGCTCCTGACACTGTGTAAGCCACGTGGATGGAATTGCTTCTCTCTCTGTCGCCGGGCTAGAGTGCAGTGGCGTCCTCGTAGCTTACTGCAACCTCACACGCCTCGACTCAAGTGATCCTCCCGCCTCAGCCTCCCACAGTGCTAGGATTACAGGCGTGAGCCACCGCGCCCGGAATTGCCATTCTTTACGTCCGTCGGCTTTGCCACATCAAGGAGGTTCTTGAAGTTCATTCTGGGGATGGTCCCGAATCTGGAAGAGACGATAGACAGTGGCTCTTCCCTCATATAAACGGATGCCGACTTAGTCCAAGAAAAAGCAGCTTAAAAATCTGTTGGATGTCTGGTTGCTGTAATTAACGATGAGCCCAGCTCCAGGGGCCACAAAGACGGGTCGTGGACTCCCGTATCCCAGCCCTGTACTGGTTTCGGCCGGCCACTCTGGTCTGTCAGCCTCGGAGGCGCTGCCTCAGACCCGCCGGCACCTGGGAATGGGAAGTGCGCAGGCGCACTTGTGAGCGGCGCCCGCCACCTCGGCTTACTTTGTTACTCAGGAAACAGCCAATCAGCGATCCAGGCGGTGGCCAATGGGAAGCGCGGACCAGCGGCCCGGCTAATTTGAACGCGTGGCGCCGGATGGAGGTTGGCGCCGGCGGAGCAGGTTGTGGGGCGCGCGCTCCTGTGGTCGGGGGCTCCTGTCTGTGGTGAAGGGACCTGCGAACGAGCGGCGACACCAGCGGCGGGGAACCGACGAAGGGTAAGCCCTGGCCTACGGCGGAGCCAGCCCCGCGGACTCCTGCGCTCAGGTCTCGGAGGCGCTGACCCTGTTTGTTGCTCAGGGCGGAAGCCTGAGCCAGGCCTTTTTTGTGCTAGACTTGAAGGTGCAGCGCGGAGACCAAGCAGGTTCTGGGTGATCCTCTCTGAACTGGGCGAGCAGCTGGGCGCTTCCTTGCACATCTGTACGGGAGATCTGGACCCTCTGCTCATGCGTGCAGGGCCTAGACTGGGCCTGCACATCTGCACTGAGGCCTGGCCTTCTGTACGTCTGCTCTGCGAAAGGTCCTTCTCGCGTGTGAGGAAGAACTGGGTCCTCCTGAACACTAGAACTGGAGACCTGAGACCCCCTGCACGTGACTGTGGAGTAGCTAAGCCTCTCTCCACGCATCTTTACAGAACTGATTGCAGAGTTGTACGTGCCTGTGGTTGTAACTCAGTTACTGGGGCACTCAGTAAATATTTAATTGAATGAAAGAACTTCTTTATGATAGAAAACCAGGCCTCTGCTACTGTATCTAAAATGCTTCTCCTCTTAGCTTTGAAACTTTAGGGTACTGAAGAGACATGGAAAAGATAAAACCAAGTCTGTGCTTAGGGAATTTAATCGAAGACACTGGGTCTTCTGGCATCATGGGAAAATGCCATATCATATAATTCTAATAGTGATGGCTAATAATTACTGAGCATTTATCAAGTTTATATGGACTCATTTAATCTTCACAACCCTGTGGGATAGATGCTAATATTATTTACAATTTACAGGTTGGGAAACTGAGGCACAGAGAAGTTAAGCCTAGCTCAGAGGAGAAGATCTACAACATTTTCCTGAATGAGCTTCTCCTCAATGTACATTGCTTTCTCCAATCTCCTCCCTGTTCTGTTTCTTCTGCCATCACGGCTTCCTGTGCTTCAACAACTATAAAGGTATCCAGTCCTTCTCTGCCTGTTTCATTATTGAATTCCCCCATCCCCAGAGAATTATTTTAAATGTTGGTCTTTATATTATCCAACCCAGCTCGAATTATACTTTTTTAAAAAACTGTATAAGTATTAATAGCATATTTTTATAGGCATTTATATTTTTGTTCTACCTGGCCACAAAGCAAATCTAAACAATCATCAGAGTATTATAGAAACCGTATTCTCTTTCCACAAGCAATTGAGTTATAAATACCAATGAAAAAGAAAATTAAAGCAAATCCACATTTGGAAAATTTTTAAAAATATACTTAGTCAAATAGGAAATCATAATTGTAATTAAAAGATAATTAGGGCCGGGCGCGGTGGCTCACACCTGTAATCTTAGCACTCTGGGAGGCCGAGGCGGGAGAATTGTTTGAGCTCAGGAGTTCGAGACCAGCCTGAGCAAGCGCAAGACCCCATCTCTACTAAAAATAGAAAGAAATTAATCGGACAACTAAAAATATATATAAAAAAAAAAAATTAGCCAGGCATGGTGGCTCATGCCTGTAGTCCCAGCTACTCAGGAGGCTGAGGCAGAAGGATCACTTGATCCCAGGAGTCTGAGGTTGCTGTGAGCTAGGCTGACACCACAGCACTCTAGCCCGGGAAACAGAGTGAGACTCTGTCTCAAAAAAAAAAAAAGATAATTAGCATGGAGCAATGATAAAAATCTTATTTGTAAAACTTGTAGAATGCAGTTAAAGCAATACTTAGAGGGTAATTTATAATCTTAAATGCTTACATGATAACATTTGGTTAAAAAGCTGAAAATGAAGCAAATATCAAACTTTAATAAGATAGAACAGAACAACACAACACATATGTAAAATATGAACAGAAGAAGAAGTTAAAAGCAGAAATTAATGAAATATGGAATGCTGAATGGATATTTTAAAAAAAATTAATGAAATAGCATTTTACTATGTAATAGAGAGGATTAACTTAGCCAAAAGCTGTATCTTTGAAAAGACTAATAAAAAAGCCAATGCTCTGGCAATATTGATAAAGAAATAAAGAAAGGGGCCTGGTACGGTGGCTCACGCCTATAATTCTAGCACTTTGGGAGGCTGAGGTGGCAAGATCACTTGAGGCCAGGAGTTTGAGACTAGCCTGAGCAACATAGTGAAACCCCATCTCTACAAAAAATAGAGAAATCAGTGGACACACACCCGTGGTCCCAGCTACTTGAGAGGCTGAGGCAGGATAGCTTGAGCCCAGGAGTTTGAGGCTGCAGTAAGCTATGATTGTGCCACTGCAACCCAGCCTAAGCAACAGAGAGAGACCCTGTCTCTGAAAAAAAGGAAAAGAAAAAAGAGCTGTGGAGATCAGTGTTTATTTTCCATGGATGATGAAATATTTTGCTTTTTCCTTTTTCTGAGTGAAGGCTGTAACTTGTGTAGCCAGCATTTGGTTAAGCTCACACCCGTCTCTCAGAGTCAGTGGGCCAGAGGCTTGGTGGACTCTAAGAGTGAGAAGCAGAACTGCTTTCAACTTCCTGGGCCCTTGACTGTCCTATGGATCCACATAGTTCAAAATATCAAATTACTATATAATTTGTAATTACTAATAATCCTATATAATAGAATTAATTTAGACAGCGAGACTCTATCTCCTAAAAAAAGGAAATACAAAAAATGATTTTAAGAATGAAAATAGGAACATAACTTCAGTTACAGAGATTAAAAGAGAGAGAAACTTCAATGGAACATCCTTTTGACAATGCTTTTGGCAATTTTTCTAGGAAAAAACAACTTACCAAAACCCACTCAGGAAGTTATGGAAGGTTTGAATCGACTTAAGAGTATTCGGTTGATGAATTCAATTTTCCATTAAGGAAATTGAATTGGTTTAAAATCTACCTTCACATACATTAAAACCCCCCACCGTATTCCACCAGAAACTTACAGGCAATTGGAAAAGACGATTCTACTCTTATAAAACAGTCCCTAAGAAAAAAGAGAAAATAGTTTTGGTCTACTTTATGATACCAAAAATGAGACAAAATTATAAATCAGTCTCTTTTATAAATGTAGTTGTAAAAATCTTAAAATATTAGCAACTAGAAACCAGCAATGTATAAAAACAAACAAACATAACCAAGTTGAGTTTATCCCTGGAATTCAAGAATAGTTTAACATTACAAAATCTCTTAATACAATTTACACATTTACAGATTTAAAGAGAAAACAATATCCCATTAGGCACAGAAATAGAATTCAATAAAATTCAATGGCCATTCATGATTTTTAGAAATATATATATATTGGTAAACTAGAAATGGGAATAAATTTTCTTAAACCAACAAAGCGTAAAATAATAGGAGTGTTCGTTATAAAATCAGAAAAGAGACAGAATACTCAACTATTACTGCTTTTATTCAGTATTATACTGGAGGTCCTAGCCAGAACTCTGAGACAAGAAAAATAAATTAAAATGATGAGATTAGAAAGAAATAAAACTATCAATTACACCCTTAAGATTGTCTATTTAGAAAGCAAAAGAACAAAACTCCTTCTTCTGCACAACCACACGTAGGAAGAATCAGTGGTCCTGGAATGCTGTTCTTTTATGGGTACCAAGGGGAGGGGAAGGTGGTAAAGCCCAAGTGCTGGGTGGAATAGCCTAAGGATGGAGTAGTGCCTCTGGTGACACAAGGTCAAGTTCTGGCCTTGCTACTTACCATCTGGGAGACAAGATCATGTGCCTCCTGTTTCCCTTGTAGAGTAGGGATGTAACAATTCTTGTGAAAGTTTAACACCGTTTGTAAAGCACTTAACATAATGTGTGATACATAGTAAGCACTCAGTAAATGTTAGCTATAATAATAATTATTTTTAGACTTTTGGATTTAGACTCTGCTCTTTCCTGGCCTTTATGCATTCACAGGACAAATTCAGCGTCTGCTGCTTGCTGGGCCGGGTGCCCAGGCACCTAGGGTGCACAGACTATGTCAGAAGAGGGTCCTGCTCTCTTGGAGCTTAAGGACAAAAAACAAGTGTTTGAGGGTTGTGAGGGAGGGATGAAGGAGACTACAGCGACCTCTATAACGGCTACCCCTATAAAAGTAGGACATCGGAGGGCTGGGCTTTTTCCCCCACCTTTCCCAGCTGCCAGTGTCTGCAGGGGGAATCCCCTCAAGTCTCTGAAATTCTTCTCCAGGGGCTTCTGAAGAGCTCGGGTTTGTTGGGCCTGTTCCTACGAGGGTGGGCAAAGAAGGCCATCCCCAAAACAACTGAATCTTGGCTTCTCAGGCCCAACTCAGCAGAGCACTAGCCTCTGGGTTTTAATGAGCTGCCCTAGGTTAGAAACAGGACGTGACTGTGGCTGGCTGAAAATCCCGAAGATCTTATTAAAGAATCATCTCCCTTGTACTTTGGGCTGAAATGCTCTTTCCAACCAAGGATCAAAGCAAACTTGACAAACGTTCTCTCATTAATCTCCCCATCCCTCTGGGGCGGGAGCAGAAATGTAGCTGTTTTTCTCTGGCTCTCAAAGGGGGAAGCTGACGCGACATCCACATGGTGTGGCTGGCGAAAAGACCTTCCTTTCAGTCAGATGCAGAACAGGGGCCAGGACCCAGGCATCCTAGCAGCGGCCATGCCAAGTGTCACCCGAATCCTGCACCTGTGCCACCAGTGCTGGCTCAGAAAGAAGGAAAACATCTCATTAGGCAAGCAGACTCAGCCTCACTGCCCTCAGGAGGCGGGGAGGAGAGAACTGTAAAGGTTACGCGCACTCCTTCACCAGTGCCCTTTTTAATTTCCTGCTTAGATTGTTAGGCTGTTCTGTGGCTCCTCAGCTGGTGCCCTCCCCATGGGGAGCTGGGACTGCCAGGAAGGTGGCCCATGCACACCCAGGCACCCTCTGCCTTCACTTCCCCAGCTACAAAAGTGGGGTTTCCCGGGAGTGGGAATGCAAGGGTGGGAGATAGGAACTCTCTCTGTTGAAAATTAGGTACAGTCCATATATCTGAAAGTGTTTGCAGAATACATAATGCTAATTCTGTAAAAGTGATTATAATTATTACACAAACATAAGGGACTATTACAACAATGTGATCATCATAGCATAATATATAATATCATAAAGCAGTATAGCAGGCTCTGCAGTTAGACTGCCTTGGTTGGAATGGAGCTCCATCACTCACTAGCTTTGGGACCTTGGGCAAATTGCTTAACCCTCTCTGTCTCAATTTCCCATTGAAAAATGAGTATAATAATAGTATCTATCTTGTGGGATTGCAATGGGGATAAAAGGAGGTGATATACGTAAGGTGCTTTGAAAGGTTTCTGACATAGTGAGCACGTAGCTAACATGTTTATTATGGCAATCCGATTGCTGGGATGGGAATAGAATTATACACATGTAAAAGGATTATCATTGGTTTACATATTTTTCTTGTTTTGCATGGTGAAGAAGAGAAGAAGTTTAGGGGTGAGGGGATAGGAGTTTCAATTTAGCTCTATTCTGCCTCATTCCCCAAGGAAAACCTGAGCTGTTTTCTGGAGTATTAGGTAGAAACCTCACTTTTCTTTGCTTAATGACCTTGGTAATTGTGACCCATCAGTGGGACTTAGTCTTTACTGGGAAAACATTCATCTATTCATATCCCCCAGGAAAAGCCCCTTTCCTTATCCCTGTTAATATATACTTAAAGTTAGGTTGAACTTTTCCAGAATATCTGTGACTCCTGAATTCCAAAAATTCCATCCCTATCCTCAGTAAGCTGGCTCAAAAGAGAAATAAAAAACCAGGGAGAGAAGTCTGGGAGAAATACAAGACAGAATGGGTAAATAAGTGTTTGGGCTGGGCACAGTGGCTCCCACCTTTAGTCCCAGCTACTTGGGAGGCTGAGGCGGGAGGATTGCTCAAGCCCAGAAGTTCAAGGCCAAACTGGGCAATATGCAAGACCACGTCTCCAAAAAAAATTTTTAAAAAATGTTTGGAATTATTACCTGGTTAACATTAGGAAATCTGTTGTGTCACCCTCTCTATTAACAGAATAAAGGAGAAATATTGTTGTGATCATTTCAGCAAGTGCCAAAAAGCATTTGATAAAATTCAGCAGCCATTCCTACATTCCTAATGGGCAGCAGAGGTGGTGAACTAAATATAGAAGAGTTAAAAATAGAAGTAACTGTCATTATTTGCAAACTATATTGCCATTTAATTGAAAGACCTAAAAGAATCAATGACAATCTATTAGAACCATAAGGGAGTTCAGCAGTGTGACCAGATACAAGATCCGCATATATAAATAAGTAGCATTCATATATTCTGGCAAAAATGAATTTTAAAATGTAATTTTAAAAGGAGCCTATTCACAATATAACAAAGGCTATATAATAACTAGTAATAAACCTATTAAGAAATATATAATACCCATGTGGGAAAAATTATAAAATTTTACTGAAGATTATAAAGTTGTGAATAAATGGGAAGAGGTACCAGTTCCTAGATGGGAAGACTTGATATTGTAAAGATGCTAATTCTCCTCATTAATCTATAAATTCGAAATAATCCAAATTAAAATCTCAGCAGGATTTTCATAGAACTTTATCAACTGATTCTAAAATCACATGCAAGACAAGATGCCAAAGAATAGCCAAGAAAAGGAGCAATGAGAGGATATATTATAGAACCACAGTATCTACAACGGTGAGGTACTGGAAATGGAATGGACGTATCCATGAAACAAAATGGAAAGTCCAAAAACAAATTCATGTTTCTATGAGAATTTAGTTAGGTTCAATTTGGCATTTCAGGCTGGGTGTGGTGGCTCACGCCTGTAATTCTAGCAGTACGGGAGGCTGAGGCGGGAGGATCACTTGGTGAGGAGTTTGAGACCAGCCTGACCAAGAGCAAGACCCTGTCTCAACTAAAAATAGAAAGAAATTAATTGGACAACTAAAAATACATAGAAAAAATTAGCTGGGCATGGTGGCTCATGCCTGTAGTCCCAGCTACTCGGAAGGCTGAGGCAGGAGGATTGCTTGAGCCCAGGAGTTTGAGGTTGCTGCGAGCTAGGCTGACGCCATGGCACTCTAGCCCGGGCAACACAGTGAGACTCTCTCTCAAAAAAAAAAAAAAAGAAAGAAAATGTTTATTACTTTGTGGGGAAGATGGAGTCTCACTCTGTCGCCGAGGCTAGAGTGCAATGGTGTCATCATAGCTCACTGTAACCTCAAACTCCTGGGCTCAAGTGATGCTAATTTTTCTGTAGAGATGGGGTCTCACTCTTGCTCAGGCTGGTCTTGAACTCCTGAGCTCAAGCAATCCTCCCGCCTTGGCCTCCCAGAGTGCTAGAATTATAGGCATGAGCCACTGTGCCCAGTCATGTTTGACCATTTAAATGTTGAAAACTTCATTATGGCCAGGGTAGGATTTTTTTCCAGGAATGCATGGTTGGTTTGATACCAGGAATAATATCAAATAACTTGCCACATCAACAAAATAAGGGAGGGAAAAAACCCATAAACATATCTGGAGATACTGGAAAAGCATTAGATAAAATTCTACATTTTCCTAATAACAACTATGACTAAAATAAGAATAGAAATTACTAATATGATAAAGACTATTTGTCCAAAACTAATTTCTAAATACTGAAGCACTAAAGCCATTTCCTTTAAGATCAGGAGCAGCACAGGGATGCCCATTATCATCGTTACTATTCAACATTGTTTTAGAAGTTCTAGAGGCTGCAATAGATAAGAAATGAAATATTTGGTGTAAGTGTGAAAAAGATAAGCTAATTTTTTTTTCTTCTGATACGTAATTGTATACTTAGACAACCCAATAAGCCCTAATAAAAACAACTGGAATTAATAAGAAAGTTTGAGAGTGGTGGATATAGGACAAATATATAAAAATCAATTACGTTTCTCCATACTAGCAATTACCAGCTGGAAATGGAAATGACGGAAGATGTTCCATTCATAAGAGCAATTAAATCCATAAAATACCTGGCAATTATATTAAAAGAACAATCACAGAACCAAACTGAAAAGAGAGAAAACTGTAAAATCTTGAGGGACATAAAAAATATCCAAACAAATAGAAAGGCAATAGCCATAGTCTTGCCTGAAAAGGTTTAATATAATAAAATAAATGTGTAAATTCGATGCAAGTCCAATTGTAATCCCGCTAGGGTTTTTTTGAGGGGAGATGGGGCTGCTGGGTTGGGGGTAGAATTGATATTAATAAAATGTTCTTAAAGTCAAATAACATAATAAGTACCTGAAAATAACCAAGAAAGTTATGAGAAAGAAAGATGAGTGACGTGGTTCTTGCTTTACTAGCTATAAAGCATGCTGTAAAGTGCTACAGTGGAAACAGGGTGGTATTGGCACAAAAATAGACGAATACATCAGAGGAACATGATAGAAGGCATAGTAATAGACGTCTGAAAATATAGACATCTGAATATGACAGAAGTATTTCAGGTGAGAAAGAAATATTTATTAGTAACTGGTGCTGGCACCAACATTCTTACTGTCTTGAGGTATAAAATGGAGACCAGACCTTGGGAAAGGGGCAGAGGTGACCCTTGAATGCTGAAGGGGCACTTGGTCAGGCCTGGGGTCAGATTGGTCCTCATCTCCATCATGTCTCTGCCCAGGTGTTGCCATGGTGATGGCAGTGGAGGACAGCATGGTGCGGGTGGTGGTGCGGGTACGGCCCCCCACCCCTCGGGAGCTGGACAGTCAACGTCGGCCTGTGGTTCAGGTGGTGGACGAGCGGGTGCTGGTGTTTAACCCTGAGGAGCCCGATGGAGGGTTCCCTGGCCTGAAATGGGGCAGCATCCAAGATGGCCCCAAAAGGAAGGGCAAAGACCTGACGTTTGTCTTTGACCGGGTCTTTGGAGAGGCAGCCACCCAACAGGATGTGTTCCAGCACACCACCCACGGCATCCTGGACGGCTTCCTCCAGGGTTACAACTGCTCAGGTGAGAACCTGCACCCTGCCTGGTAGTGGCCTTGCCTCCTGCCTCCTTCTAAGGGGAGGGTTTCGTGTGTCTTCTGACACGTGCCCACCTCCCCCCAGCTGGGCACAACTTGAGGAGAGCTCTGGCCCTTTCATTCTCTGTGGCGCCCTCATTCACTCATTCTGCCTGGCCTAGGATACAGTAGCAAGCCAGACAGACCCTGTGGTTCCTCCCTCTTGATGCTTCCAGTCTAGAGGGGGAGCAGACACGAATCACAAAGTCACAAGTGTGTTACCAGGTAAGTGACAAGAGGGAAAGAATTCCAGGCCTTCAGCAGAGGAAGCTAACCAGACTGGAGAAGGAGGGGCTGGCCCCAGCATAATGGAGGTCCCATGGCCCTCAAACCCACAGGCCTGCGGGGAGCCAGGACAGACGGAGAACGCAGAGCTGCAGTGGGAACACAGGATGTGGGTGGTAGGAGCAGCAGACGGGTGGACACAGAAGGCAAAGGAAAGGGGCTCGAGGAGGAAGGAAGGCTGAGCTGGGCAGAAGTGCACTGGGGGCCAACCTGGCGAAGCGGATCTGGCCCTGCTGCCACCCTGCTCCCTACTCTGTCCTCTGCAGTGTTTGCCTATGGGGCCACCGGGGCCGGGAAGACACACACCATGCTGGGAAGGGAGGGGGACCCTGGCATCATGTACCTCACCACTGTGGAGCTGTATAGGCGTCTTGAGGCCCTCCAGGAGGAGAAGCGCTTTGAGGTGCTCATCAGCTACCAGGAGGTACGGCTGTTCCCTCCCCAGGCCCTGTGGCCTCACCCCTCCTTCTGACAACCTGAGGGGGAAAGTGAGCAGGTGGGGAGGGGGAGTGGGGAACTGGGCAGGAAATGGAGACCTGGGCCCCGATGAGAGCCCAGGGCCGCAGATACAGCCCCGTGAGAGACTGTGAGAGAACAGTCCACCCTGCTCGCATCACTAACATCGTCCCTCAAAGTTCCGCTGGTGGCCTGCTGGGTCCTCTCCCTGAGGTCTCCTTCCCACTTCTTTTCTCTGCAGGTGTACAATGAGCAGATCCACGACCTCCTGGAGCCCAAGGGGCCCCTCGCCATCCGTGAGGACCCCGACAAGGGGGTGGTGGTGCAAGGACTTTCTTTCCACCAGGTGTGGGGCTGGGCTCAGGTGGGATGAGCAGCCCCTTTGGTCCTCTGGGGTTCCCTCACAGGCCATTCGGGGACACCCTGGACCCTGTGGTGGTGGCGGGGTGACACTGGTTCTGAAGAGCAGCCCTTCCTGTCAGGGGAGAAGCCCTGGTGGGGGAGACCACAGCCCCCTTCCTGGGCATCTCCTCTGTAGCCAGCCTCAGCTGAACAGCTACTGGAGATGCTGACCAGGGGGAATCGGAACCGCACACAGCACCCTACTGATGCCAATGCCGCATCCTCCCGCTCCCATGCCATCTTCCAGGTGAGAGGGGTCATGGGTCAGAGCCTGAAGCCAGGGTTCCTAAGGCCTGGCTCCCCCTCACCCCTGCTGCCTGCCCCAGATCTTTGTGAAGCAGCAGGACCGGGTTCCAGGACTGACCCAGGCCGTTCAGGTGGCCAAGATGAGCCTGATTGACCTGGCTGGCTCAGAGCGGGCGTCCAGCACCGGCACAAAGGGAGAGCGGCTGCGGGAGGGCGCCAACATCAACCGCTCTCTGCTGGCCCTCATCAACGTCCTCAATGCCCTGGCCGACGCAAAGGTAAAGCAGCGCTGACCAGTGTCCTGCCCAGGACAGCAACTGAGCACCCAAAACCTGGGCGAAAGGCCACCAGGCCCCAGCCTGGGTCAGCCTTGTCCAGCTACCTCACCCCACATCTGCTCGCTGCCCCCAGGGCCGGAAGACTCACGTGCCCTACCGGGACAGCAAACTGACCCGCCTGCTCAAAGACTCCCTTGGGGGCAACTGCCGCACGGTGATGATCGCTGCCGTCAGCCCCTCCAGCCTGGCCTACGAGGACACGTACAACACCCTCAAGTATGCCGACCGGGCCAAGGAGATCAGGCTCTCGGTGCGTGCCAGCCAGGGAGGGCCAGCCTAGGCATGGAGGGAGCTGCAGCCCGGGAGCAGGAAGGGACAGACCCAGATCCCCAAGGCAGAGGAAAGAAGTTCCCTAGGCTCTGTCTCCTGGGAGATTTTCTGTGATAGAAGCCACACAGTCCCCATCCTTGGGTGGGAAGACTCCAGCTGGGGAGAGACAGGATGGTCACCAAAACTGAGGGGAGCAACAAGGTGGGTAGCCGAGTGTTGGCCAGCAGAACAATTCAGGCTTGTTTTTAGCAGTAGGACCATATTTTCAGCAAAAGAGACACGTGTTTTCTGCCACATCTGCTTGGCGTCCCCCTCCCTGCTTCCTCCCCCTCCCTGGCTCTCCTGGGGCAGCTGTGGAAATGCCTATGCCTGGCCAGGATGTCTTGGTTGGGGAGTCAGGGTTTTGGGTTCAAAGGCAACCGTCTGCCTCTTGCAGTGGGGTCTCAGGCATGTTTCCCCACTTGCGAGGGCACGTCACAGTAATGTGAGACCCCCAGTGCAGAGCCCAGCCGTTGGGGTGGTTGATAAAAGTTGCTTTGAATGAACAAACAAATCTCTCCCCTGTGCCCCCTTTCAGCTGAAGAGCAACGTGATCAGCTTGGACTGTCACATCAGCCAGTATGCCACCATCTGCCAGCAGCTCCAGGCTGAGGTGAGGAGCCCACCTGGAGTGCAAGCTTGGCAAAAAGCGAGGGACAGGAACTTTGGGGTGCAGCCAGGACTCTAGGCCCACCCCTCTGCTCCTGTGCTCAGCCAGGGCTCTGAGGGTCTGGGCTGCTTCTGTTCCAGGTAGCTGCTCTGAGGAAAAAGCTCCAGGTGTATGAGGCAGGAGCCCAGCCCCCACATCAGGACATCCTAGGGTCCCCCAAGTTGGGCCCACCACAACAACAGTGAGTTCTACTGCCCATGCCTGCCCCCACCATTTGGCTTGGCCAGGATGGAGAACTAGCCCCCCTTCCCCAGCTTCTGCTCCAACACCTAGAGTCAGGGGTTCCCAACCAGTGCCCAGCAACCAATTGTCACCTAGAATGCCCTATGTCAAAGGAGCCAATGACACCACAGCCCATAGAGGCAGTATCTACTATTCCAGAGCAGATGAACTCAGAGGCTGGGTATCATTGTTTCTTAAACCAGAAAAATCCCTGGCTCCTTCTCCCACCCTCAGCTACTGCCCATTTGTCACCCAAGCATCCGTTCCTTATGGAGTCTATATCACCCGGGGGCCACAGAGATCCTGCCCCATATCCTGCTGCTCAGACTCTCGCTTCCCCCCTCAGCCTTCCCAGCTCTCCCTTACCACCCTGCCCTCCCAGCCAGCCCTGCACCCCGGAGCTCCCCGTGGGGTCCGGAACCCTTCAAGAGGAGAGCCTGGAGACAGAGGCCCAGGTAGAGAGGGTCGTGGAAGGGAACTCTTCAGACCAGGAGCAGTCCTCAGAGGACAAGGACAAAAGCCCAGCAGAGGAGGTAGGACTTGAGGACGTGAGGCCTGGGCATTGGGAGGGCTTAGAGCTGGTGAAATAGTGGAGAAATACCTCTCCCTGAGGGGGCCCCTCATTCCTGGCTCTCCACCTGGATGTCTTCCACCTTAGTCATTAGGAGGCATGGTGGCTCACACCTGTAATCCTAGCACTCTGGGAGGCCGAGACAAGAGGATCACTTGAGCTCAGGAGTTCAAGTCCAGCCTGAATAAGAGCGAGACCCCATCTCTACTAAAAATAGAAAAATTAGCCCGGTGTCATGGCACGCACCTGTAGTCCCAGCTACTCAGGAGGCTGAGGCAGGAGGATCGCTTGAGCCCAGGAGTTTGAGGTCGCAGTGAGCTACAATGACACCACTGCACTCTAGACAGGGTGACAGATAGAGACTCTGTCTCAAAAAGAAAAGAAAGCAGGGGGGAGGCTTTCAGATCCTGCACAGGAAGGAGAAATATTCTATCAGATCCTTGTGTGTTTGGAAGTGACTGGGGGGATGAAAGCCTCTCCCAGGACCTGGGCATTCCAGGAGCTACCATTGCCATGCTTGGAGGAAGGAAAGATTTTAGGAGTTGCTTTCGTAGAGGCAGAGTGGCCACCCTGGCTCTTCCAGCTGTGCCTCCTCTTTCCTCTTTAGGTTCCAATCCAGATGCCAGAGCAGAGCCTCAGGCATCCACTGCCAGGGCCCCATGGCCTGACCTTGCAGCCCAAGCCCATCGTGGGCCACCGCTCACCACAGAAGCTGGACAGGGACCATCCTATGCAGTAGGTGTCTTCTCCTTCTACTATGGAGTCCAAGGAGGGAAGCGATGGGGTCAGCTTCCTGGGGTGGGAGTGGGTGTGAAACGCATCTCAAAATCTCTGGTCTGTCCAATTTGGAGTCTAGTCTCTTTTCATCAACACTGTCCCTTATCTGCTTTCAACGCCTTGATATTATCACCTACTCTATTTACTTATCATCATCATCTCTATTTATTCCTCCACACGGCCGGCAGCCCAGCAGGAGAGGGACGTGAAACACCAGATTCCATCCAGACAGCCAGCAGGCATGGAGTTAGGGCAGGGTTGCTTGGGCTAGAGCTTTGTTTTCCAGTCTGAGGGCAAAGCGGCCTGTCCTCAACAAGGAGGGAACAGCCAAGAGGAGTTGAAATTAGGGACAGCCTTCCTGAGTCAAGTGTTTGTCATGCATCTTCATCAACAGATTGACTGTGGCTATTTTTTCTCAGTAGTAAATACAGACCACCACTCAAAGCCAATGAGAAACGGATTTTGGACCATTCTGTCTATGCTTAATAGAGAGATACTGCTTATATTTTTTCCTTGGCCCCCAGCACATAAATCCCTTGCCACTTGGCTTTGCTACTGCCAACCCCACTGTTCCCTCCCCAGCACGCTTCACGCTAGGCAGTGTATTTAAAGCTTCTGGACAGAAGGGCCTGTTTAATTTTATTTCTTGTTGGGGAGTGTCTGTTCCCGACTCAGCAAAAATGCTGCAGCCTGAATAATCAGCGGTTCATTATCTGTCTCCTGCTGCTGACTCCCCGGGGCCCTGGAGAGGCAGGGACGTACTGGTAGATGTCCCCCCGGCTACCAGGGAACAACCACAGGCTTCCACTGATGATTCAGGCTCTCTCTCCTTGGTGTCCCTTGTCATGAGCAGAGAGGACACCAGGGTCCTCATTTCTGCTTCGCTCCAGTTTTGTGGTCTCTGACAAGTTGCTTCAACCTTGGCTATGATTTAGGGATCATAGCCCTTAGTCTCCCTACTTCTTGAGGGTGAAGTACTAATAAAATGTGACAGAAGACCCCAAGTATCAGGGGTTGTAGGACATTCTAGATTGTTTCCATATTTGGAAACATCCTAACTACCAGATAATCAGAAATAATTTACCTTTGGCTTTGGAATTTAGAATCTTGGACCACTAGGGCAATGAGTAGATCTTAGATTTTCCAGTTCAGTGGTTTTTCCAGAATTTTTTTTAACTGCAAAGTCCTTTCTTCAAATGAAATCTTGTGCTGAAATCTAATGTGTAGAACAGACAAAACAGAGTTGCTCTGCCTGATGGATTTTTGAAACCTAATTTGAAAACCCCTGATTTAGACCAACTCCCTATCTGGCAGATGGGTTACTGAGGCCTTTACCCAGGGCAGGAAGGATGGGGCCAATGCATTTCCCCCGAACACCCCCTCTTCTCCATAGTCTAATCTTCCTTATAATGTGTGGTTCAGGCAGGTATAGAATGAGTCTACTGTGTCCTTTTTAATTTGCATCCTGCCTTCTTTCAAAAAGGCCTTGAGGCTGCTTTATAAAAATGAGTTTTTGTTCCCGGAGCACACACTGACTGAGGGCAGCAGAGGGGGTTCAGAGATGTCCAGGCAGGTAGAGCTACCTGAGGATAAATCATTTTCCACAAATAATCCCCACCGAGATAATTGTGTTTGTTCTTTTATCATAGGTGTGCCTTACAGAAAGAAAATTTGCTTTATTAGAATCTAAATTTAGACCATCAATAATCACATTACCCTCATAATTTCCTTTAAATAGCCCCCCAGTGCATGTGAAATATGCATTGGTTCACAAATACTTTTCCAGGATCCCAAACATTTAGCAGGGGGCACAGACTGGATGCACTTTTGAGGATCTTCTCAGAACCACGATGAACACAGCCTGTCTTATTTAATTTCCTCTTACCCTAACAAGGTAGATGGTGTTATTTTACAGAAAGTAATAGTTAGCTAAACTTATAGGCCTTACTATGTGCCAAGTATCCTTTAAACATTTTGTATGTAAAATAACTCGTTTAATGTTTCCAACAGCCCTGTGAAGTGGGTGCGTTTTTTATCCCCATTCTAAGGTTGAGACCGAGGTTAACCAGTGCAACCAAGATCACGTCACTGAGAGACGTTGGAGCCAGGATTTGAGCAGGAAGCTGGCAGTCTGACTTGAGCTGGGTTCTTAACTGCTACCTTACATTGCCTCTAGGGTAGATTAACTTGTGATCACTGCACTAGTAAGTGGCAGAGCTGAGCAGAAACTCAGACCTTCCCAGGCCAAGGCCACTTAGTTCCCTTTCACTACTTCCCAGGTCACTGTCATGGGACATGCTTAATGGTGACACCTCCCACCATTACCTGTGGCCATCTTGGCCATCCTTGGCCTTCAGCAAGGGTAGGGCAGAACAGAAGCCATGGCTGGGAGGGTGGCGAGGCTGACCAGCCAGTCTCAGGCAAGGCAGGAGGGAGCCGGGGTACCAGCCTAGCTGTGCTCCTCAACCACCTGGAGTGACGGGGACAGATGCACAGCACAGTGGATCCTGGTCAGGCTGGTCTCAGGAGCGGTGGGGATCCCCTTCCCTCTGTTCCAGGTTGGCCCTGAAGATGCTGTGCCTGGCCCAGCGGCAGTACTCCCTGCTCCAAGCAGCCAACCTCCTGACCCCTGACATGATCACAGAGTTTGAGACCCTGCAGCAGCTGGTGCAAGAGGAAAAAACTGAGCCTGGGGCGGAGGCCTCCAGGAGTCCTGGGCTGGCCGGAGGGACACCTCTGGCTCAGGAGCTGTGTTCAGAGTCAAGTGAGTCTCACCCTGTCCTACCCTGTCTATTGCTACCATCTCCAAGGCCCAGCTGGGGCAGAGTGCTGCCGGGGGCCTCAGTTGCTGGGTTATACTGGGGTAGGAGGCTGGCCCCCTGGGATCGTGGACTTCTGTACACAGAGAGGCCCCCGACACCTGAGGAGTTAGGGGGTCCTTCATGTCTCTAGTGTCTGGCTCCTCAAGTTCTACAAACTCACCTTCTTCTGACCCATCCCTGATCCCTGTCAGCACCCCCTTCTCTCTGCCCAGAGTCTCCAGCGTACTCTGGCCCCGTGACCCGGACCATGGCAAGGCGACTGAGTGGCCCCATGCACACTCTGGGCATCCCACCTGGGCCCGAGTGCTCCCCATCGCAGGCATCCCGATGGCCAATGGAGAAGAAGAGGAGGAGGAGACCAAGCCCCTCGGAGCCAGACAGTCCCCCTGCCCCAAAGCAGAGAAGCAAGCGCCAGCGCCGGTCCTTCTTGCCCTGCCTGAGGAGAGAGTCTCTGCCTGAAGCCCAGCCATCATTTGGGCACAGCACCCCCAAAGGGGGAAGGGCCTCCTCCCCCTGCCATTCCTCTCGTGTCTGCCCAGCCACAGTCATCAAAAGCCGGGTGCCCCTCGGCCCTTCTGCCATGCAGAACTGCTCCACTCCGCTGGCCCCACCCACTCGGGATCTCAATGCCACCTTTGATCTCTCTGAGGAGACCCCCTCAAAGCTCAGTTTCCATGAAGGCGCTGGCTGGGAGAAAGTTCCCCAGGAGCTGAACAGGCTGGACCAGCCCTTCTTGCCCAGGTGGGTCTCCCCTCCTGCCTTCCTCCCACCCGTCCCAGTGGGGGGGTCAGTGGCCAGCAAGGGACAGTGGTGCTGCCAAGCAGAGTGGAGACAGCCTGACTCAGGAGCCAGACATTTGCCACCTGTTTCCCTTTGGTCATCATCAGCTTCCCTCCCTGGGCCCAGGAGGGCAGGGTGTAGAGTTGCCAGGGAGACGGGGCGTCTCTTGGGGGCCTTTGCCTCGTCTGTCCATGCTGCAAAGCTACTAGCTCTGTGCTGGCTTGTGGCACGCTCATGGGTAGCTAATGGGACCTCAACTTGGGAAGAGTGAGCGAGAGCAGGAATGTGTGAGTGAGGGGAGGCCAATGCCATCTGCTCCTCTGCCTTGTGTGGGCCCTCTGGCCCGGTCTGAGTTCTGTGTTCCTCTGGGAAACACCTACTTCCACCACTTCCAGCCCCAGATTTTGCCCTCCAGCCCAGCATTTGGAATGGGGGAGGGGGTCCCCAGAAAACTTTATTCAGGATTTTTCAGTGAGAAGATGAAGCTCTCACCCTTGCCTTCCACCCACGTGGCAGGGTAGGGGAACAGCAGCCAGCTCAGGACAGTCCAAGGCTAAGAATGAGTGGTAGACCGACCTGGACTTGTGAGACAGAGGCCAGCAGCTGCCCGCCTGCACCCCTGGCCCTGCCACAGCCCGCAAACCAGCTCTCAGTAACAAGCTCAGAGCCGGGCAGGTGGAAGGGTGAAGTTGTTTGAACTCCAGTTCCCAGGACGCGCCAGAAACTGACATCTGGACATCCTCCCAGAGCAGGCCTGTCACTCAGCTGTCAGCCTGGGCCAAGCGAGGCAGGGAGAGGACTCCACCTTGTAGTAGGAAGAAACCTCAGAGGTCATCTCGTCCACCCCCCCCCAATTCCCTCCCCACCCCAGCTGAGGGCTAGAGGGAAGAAGTGGCTGGCACCATTTCTGGTTCCCTGCCCATGCGCCTCCCTTCCCCTTCCTCCCTCCCCAGCGGACCCGTGCTGTTCACCATGAAGGGCCCCAAGCCGACATCTTCCCTCCCTGGGACCTCAGCCTGCAAGAAGAGGCGCGTTGTGAGGTGAGGCGTGCACGGAGACAAAGCGCTCTCACCAGGGCGGCGAACACCTGGGCCAGCTCTAGGCCCCCAGTGTATCTCAGGACCCCCTGGAGCAGCAGCCGAGGTCTATGAGCAGGGCCAGGACCTAGTTTTCTGCCTGAGGTTTCCTTGGCCCTTGCTATTCCAGGATCTCCTAGAGCTGAAGGGGATCACAGGCCCCCTGTCGTCAAGGGAGACATTCAGCATTCATTGGTTAATCCAGTGATTGGACTACCCACCCCGACACCGCTCCTTCCCTCTCATGTCCCGAACCCCACAAGCCTCTCCTCCCACCACCGCCTCTCCCTCCCTCAGATTGGGGCCCCAGAAGCTCCTATTGGTGTTCAACCTCCCCTGCTCTCAAGGCTTAGTGTTTAGCGCCTGCCCCCATCCCCAGCACACACCTCCACGGCCCAGAGGTAACCTCCCTCCTTTCTTCCTTCCCTCCCTCAGTTCCTCAGTCTCCCGGGGCCGCAGCCGCATCGCCCGCCTCCCCAGCAGCACCTTGAAGAGGCCAGCTATGCCCCTCGAAATCCCAGGTGACCGGCACTGGGGACAGGGATGGCCCAGGCCACGGTGGCGGATGAAGACAGAAGTAGGAAGGGACAGGGTGGCCTGAGACCTGGTAACAGGAGGGCCTGGGATGCTGCCAAGGATGTCAGGGACACTGATAAGACAGGTGAGAGATGAACTGGGGTACAAGGGGAAAATGGGACAGAGCCTCACTTTCCTCCTTCCTCCCTACAGCTCTTCCATCCAACTGGCCTGTAGAGCTTTCCTTGAGCCCCCTCCATGCTGGGGACAGGAGGAGCAGGAAGGAACTCACTGGGGTTGGGAGAGTGCTGTCAGCTGGGAACTGCATCGCCAAGGTGTCCTGACCACCAAGGTGTTCTGACTCACCAGCCGCTCTAGGCAGGCCACCCCCACTTGGTCCCTGAAGCCACCTACACCAGGAGCCCCGACCTGCCTGCCTTACCTCGGAGCAGTTAATGCCCACACGCTTTTCCTTTATTAACGCCCCTTCCCCAACCATCCATTCTGCTACTCACTCTCTCTATTAATCTCTTATCATCACACTCCGCTTCTCAGCAGGTACACATTCATTTGTGAGTGTTAACATGTTGCTATTTTAAAGGGTGCTGCCGTGTTCCCCTCTCATTTATGATGCCCTCCAAGCAGGCAGGGGGCCCTTTTGGACTCTCTTCCTGGCCTGTGTCTAATACAGGGCCCTGCAGAGTGATGGCCACAGGCAGTGGAGGAGGAGAACGGGATGGGGCATCCCAGCTTGGTTCTTCCTGGTTTCTGAGAGAGGGGCAATTTCAGCTCCACTCCCCACAGCCCGGAGCAGGAGCCCTAGTCTCTGGCCACAGTCCTGGTGATGATGTGGGTGATGGTGCCTTGATTTCCAAATGAGGACAGCTTTACCGTTTTTGCCCTGTTGTGGTCAGGATGCACATTTGGTGTAAAAGGAAATGTAAAGAAGAAAGGGGAACTCAGCCTAACGCTACCACCTGGATATAAATGCTAGTAATACTGAAGTTTATAAGCCTCCGATCCCTTATTTCTGCATATATATGTATATATAAATACACATGTAGATATAGATATATTTTTTATAATAATTAATAAACTGTCTCCATCCTTGGTGTATGTGGGTTTGGTTTTTGTTTTTGTTTTTTGAGACAGAATCTCTCTCTGCCACCCTGGGTAGAGTGCAGTGGCATCATCATAGCTCACTGCAACCTTAAGCTCCTGGGCTCAAGCGATCCTCCTGCCTCAGCCTCCCAAGTAGCTGGGACTACAGGCACACCATCATGCCCTGCTAATTTTGCTATTTTTAGTAGAGATGGGCTCTCACTCTTGCTCAGACTGGTCTCGAATTCCTGAGCTCAAGTGATCCTCCCACCTTGGCCTCCCAGAGTGCTGGGATTACAGGTATGAGCCACCGCGCCTGGCCCCTTGGTGTGTGTTTCTCTGTACACCTAGGAAGAATGGCAACACTTTTGCTTTCTCATCTTCCCACTCTTCAAGCCCTCAAGAAACTTCTGAGTATAGAAAACAATCCCCACTCTGCCTCCCCCAGCAACCTTACGTCTGGGCCTGGGCTGAGCCCTGCTCTTTCCTCCACAGCCCAACCCACCCGCTCCTCAGCGGATTTAGAAGCAATTATACCTAGAGTTCTGTCCATCCTCCTGCAGCCTTGGGGGTGGTTGCTAGGAGTCCTGCTGTCAGGGAGAGCATTTTTAGTGGTCCCCAGGTATTAGGTGAGGCTCTGAGCTAAGCCCCCACCAGCTCGAGCCTAGTGCAGGCTGGCCCTGCCCTCCCCCACCCCTCCACCTGTTAGTGGCTTCCATCTCCACTCATTTGAATTGTGTGACAGTTCAGCGCCAGTTTACCTCTGCTCTCCCCGTGAAGACATGGGTGGCTGAACGAATTAATAGTGTAAACAAAATTACAGGAGTCTGTGTTTAACCTGATTCTGAAAACAAACATGTTAAAGGTATTTATCACATTGCGAGTAGTGTATAAATAATGCTGCTAATTTCAAGTGAGTCCTAGCTGTTCTGGGGGAGCAGCCTCCTCCCCCTCTGCCCGGTGAGCCCCTCCATGCTCAGTTCTGAGCACGTGTTGGAGTGAGGAGAGAAGCATTGAGTTCCTACTAGCTGCTGGGCCTCTTCACAAAGCTTCCTGACCTTGTGGGGTCAGTAATGAGGAGATAGAGGGGAAAAGGCTTCCGAAACTCGCCCAGAGTTAAACAGCAAGTGTTCAGCATCCAGGGGCTGGTTCTTTGCATTTCACCAAGCCGCTTCCCTTTGGAAGTGAACAGATATCATTTCTTTTCGTGTGCCTGGGGTTCCCTCCTCTCCAATTAGTCTTAATGAGTTTTTTTGCCCCCTGCGTTCCGCGATTTCCACAGAAGCAATCCCAGCTTCACATCATCTGTAGCCCTCAGCGGCCTGGCATGGTGCCTTGACCTCAGGAGGCCCTACTGAATGTTGGTTGGATTCAAATTGAATAAGTTCCCCCATTTCCTGGAGCCCTCACATATATTATCTCATTTGATCATCGCCGTCCCCCCTGCAAGTGCAAGGCAGGAGGCACAGGGCAAGGCAGCTGGTAACTAGAGCCGGGAGGGCAACCTTCACACAACAGGGTCCCTTGCACGCGGCAGAATTTGCTTGGGCTGGGGACAGCTTGCAAGTGGAAGGGGTCACTCCTGACAAGGATGCTCTGCAGCCAGCCATTCCCTCGGCAAACATTTGTGGCTCTGTGGTGCAAAATGTGCTCTCGGGTGATCCATTAAATGTACAAAGACTCTGTGCTGATAGAGTTAAGCACGTGTGGCTCCTGCCCTCAATCACAGGAGGTCAGGCTGAGAGCGTTCGCTGGGTGATGGCCCGCACCGAGAGGCAGCCTGGCTGGTCTGAGCTTCTCAGGGAGCTGGCAGTGCTCGAGGGGGCAGTGAGCTGACAGCCAGCTCCCAGCTGACCTCTGTGGGCGGCGGTGAGGCTCTGAGATTGGATTGTTCTTACACGAAGAGAGTCGACCACAAGACATGGCAATCGATGGCTCCCCCATCCACTGCAGGCCCAGCCGGTGTAATGCCCCCTCTCCCTGCCTGGTCTTGCCTCTTCCACCTTGAAGGCCTGGGCAGGGCCCCTCACTTCACTTCTCTCGGTTCAGAAGTCCTGTCTCCCCAGGCCCTGTACCCCCACTTCCTTGCTTGCCTTAGTCTCCCCAGCTCATGTCTGGACCCCCACCCTGGGGTACAAATTCCTGCCCAGTTCACAGAACCAAGGTAAGTACCAGGGGCTGAAAACACAGAGAACAAGACATGGTCCCTGCATGCAGAGAGTCAGGACGGCACCTGTCCCTGTCACCTGAGTATAAGACCAAACCTCCATCAATGTCGGTACCTGTCAAGGAGAGAGCACCAGGTCTTCTTTTTGGGTCCCCTCCTACCCACAGCCATCAGCTCAGCCCCCCAGGGGACTTCATCACCACCTAGGGAGCCTCCTTGGCAGCTACTGACTCAGGAGTCCTGCCTCCCAGACCCCAGATTTCCCCAGGAACGTCCCTTTGGCTATGTTTGGGGGATCCTAGTTGTCTTCCCTTCCTTCAAGGTTCTTTGGTGAAAAGGGATTCAGGAGGGCTTGGGATGAAGGTTGTCGGGGGAGGGGAGTCACCTCAAGGGCCTGGAGATGGTGGCTGTGTTTTCTAGCTCATCCCAAGGGCTCCCCCCAGCTTGCCTGCAGTCCCCCTGTCCCCACCTCCGTTCTCCGTTCTCATCCTGTCTGTTGGGAGGACTCCTGGACTGGAAATAACAGGCCACTCGCCAGACCTCTCCTCCCACCAGGGCCACATCTGGTCCCCGCCTTTTGTCCTCTGGAGGGACCCAATCAGACAGGGAGACAGAGGGGAGCAGGGAGCAGAGCAGATCAGGGAAAGCAATTAAAAAGCTGATCTCAGGGTTAGAGGCTGGGAGATGGGGGGCAGGCTGGAGCGGGCCTGGCTGGGCTGGGGAGAAGCCAGTGAGAAAGGGCTTGTTAACCCCAAGGCAGCAGCCTGGCCCCCTGGGGTCTATGAAGGGGAGTGAGCTGATGCCCTCAATAAGTCGAGAGGGGCCAGGGAAGAGCAAGGGGAAGGAAGGATCTGGGCTGAAGCCAGGGACCGTTCTGCAGCCACAGGAGTCGGTTTCCAACCCACGGAACCTGGCTGGACCCAGGCTAAGGACGGGGAGAGGGGATGGTCCCTGCTCTGAGGCAGCCCCTCCAAGTGAATAGGGAGACGGCCCCTGCCCTCAAGGAACATCCGTCTGACGGTGAACTGTGGGTTCTCGCGTTAGGGGGCTCCCATCCAGGATGGAAGGATGGCTCCTGTCCTGTGGGTGCTTCAGTCTCGGGGGCAGCCCTGTCCTTAGGGAGAATCCAGTTTATGGGAAGACATAGGTCCTAACATCAGGAAGCCCCCATCATGGTCCCCTCCTCAGGAAGCCTTAGATGAGACCCACACCCACAGGAAGTGGTGTTGGTTTCCCAAGAACTCAACCTGTGTGGACTGTGGGCTCAAGGTTGGGGGTGGAAAAGAGAAGGGGTGGAGGGAATAGAGCCCATGGGGTCAGGGAAACAAAAAATCAGGTTAACAAACAGCCTCTACTCAAGTCCAGAGCAGTTGAAAATTATTTACACATATCCCCTGGGAGACCTGTAGCCACCAACGACTAGCGGTCTGGGGGTGAATGGTGCCGACACACCCTCCCTTCACTGGCTGCAGCCCCTCTGTCCTGTCCACACTGCCAGGTAACTGCCTTTGAGGGGGGTGCCCACCTATTCTCAGTGGAGTCAGTAGGACATGGCAGCCCCCCTAGAAGACCCAGCTCCCACTCCTACGGGCCAACCCCATCACCGATGTGCTAATGTTGATAGGTAAGGCACATGGGAGGTGTCGTTATGTGGAAGCTATGACTTGTCAAGCACCTGCCATGCACAGCCTCCAGTGATTTTATCTTCACAACTACCTTGCTTGGGAGTAGGAATGGCAAGTCCAATTTTGTAGATGGTAAATGGAGATTCAGAGAAGGTTCCTCAAGTCATCCAAGAGTTCACAGCTACTGAGTGACAAGGCTTTGCTCTCTCTCCTAGAGGGCACTGCATAGCAGTCAGAGGCAAGGCTAGAGAATAAAGGGGTAATGCCTCTGGGTGATACAAATTTGGGTTTTAGAGAACCCGCCTACAGCTGTGAGACCAGCTCTCTCCCGGCCTCTAAGCAGCTGTAGCTAGTGGCCACTGGAACCTGGGCAGCTGAGCACCGCCATCTAGTGGCCACTGGGCTCAGTTCCCTTCCTCGGGCATGGACGGACAGACCAGTGGTTGCCAAGGGGTTGGTTGGCCAGAGAGACTCTCTTCATCCCACCCAGCTTGGTGACCACCATGCTGTTCCAGGCACTGGGCGAGGAGTGGGGGCACAAGCAAAGCCAGTGAGCAGCAGCCAAGTGGCAAAACCGCCACTTGAATTAGAGGCTGGCGTATTTGGCAAACAGCAGGTACGTTATGTGGGGGTTGACGCCAGATGTGGCGTTGGTCTGTCCTGGGAGGCATTTGGGCTTTGCCCTGTAGACAGAAGGTTATCTGGCAGATTCTGACACAGGGGAGGGACATAGGGAGGTCACCTAGTCCCCATCTGGGCTTGAAGTGAGGCATGACTTGGCTGCAGGCTCCTTAAAGGTGTGTCTGGGCACCCCAATGCATGCCAGCAGCATCCAGCTGTGTAGTCTAGAAGTCAGTCTATGGTTCGGCTTGAAGCTTTGGATGTTAGGGTCTTCTTCTTGGGGAGGTGGGAGAGGAGGTCCCCCCCAGAGAATGGGGCCTGAGCCAGGCTAGGAGAAGGGGTGGCGGCTGGGAGGGCTGAGGGCTTGCCCGAGGGCTGTGTCTGCCTGGGGCAGATGTGAATCAGAGTGTGGTTTAAAACAGAAAGAGAGAGATAGACAGAACATACTGTCCAATGACAGGGCTTGGTTAAATGAATGCATATAGTGGAAAACCATGCAGCTGTTAAAACGATGATGTAGATAAATATTTATTGATATGGAAAGATGTTCGCAACATATTGTTGAGTGAGAAAAGCAAATTGCAAAATAATTTGTACAGCATGCATGCACTTTGAAGAAACTGAGTTTATATGTGTGGAAAAAATCTGGTAGTGTTTATCTCCAGGTGGCAAAATTATGGCTAATTAAACTTTGTTGTATTGCTTATCTGTCTTTTCTGATTTTTCTACAATGCATGTATAACTTAAAAAATAAAGCAAGTTTGGAAAACAACCACAACCAAGTCTGTCTGACTCTGGTTCTCTGTGCTGACACCTTTAGGTGGTTAGGGCTGAGTGTGGAGATGGGTCTAAGGGGCAGGGCTGGGGTTGAGGATGGAACTTGGGCCTGTGACAGGGTCCCA
Organism: Propithecus coquereli; assembly: GCF_000956105.1. Lineage (NCBI taxonomy): Eukaryota > Metazoa > Chordata > Mammalia > Primates > Indriidae > Propithecus > Propithecus coquereli. Next base: position 292,294 of record NW_012153219.1, on the reverse strand, counting down.
GGCAGGTGGCTGAGGGACAAAGACTGGGAGACTTCATCTGCTGGTGCTGAAACAAACTGGTGTCTCACATACACAGGGACAACTCGCTGAGCTTCGATGACAAGTGCCTCCTGCTCTTGTCGCATCTTTTCTCTCCAGGACTGCTTTGCCCTCATTTCAATGAGATTTCACTTGAACCAAAAGGGAAGACTGTGACTTGCTGGGCAATGTGGAAGGGCGGGCCACTGCTAGCCACAGGGATGAAAGTTAGGACAGGGGCTCGTCCCTAGTCTTGCTCTTCCCTGAAAGCCCCCTGTCCTTTCCCAGCTCCCCAACCCACAGCAGGATCAAAGGTCACTGGGCGCCCCTTCCTCAAGATTGCCCTGCCCTGCTCAGGCCAAGGGTCAAATGTGGCTAGAGGCTAAGGGGCTCTCACCTCCCTCTCTGCACCGGACTCACGTGGGAAACCTTAGCAGGCAGCCCATGACGAACCCAAATGAAGAACATCCCCCGGTGTGAAGCAGGAGCTGTTGCTCCGATGGGGCTCGGGGGCCCGAGCTGGCTCTGAGAGCTGGGGAGGGCCAATCAGCCAGCTTTGTCTGCAGGCAGAGACCTGGTAATGCTGGCTGGCCGCCCCCCAGGGCCCTCTCCTCATGCCCACTGGATGACTCACCTTGGCACAGACACAATGGTCAGGGGTGGGCACACTGCCTACTTCCCGCTGCACCCCAGCCCCTGTCAGTTGCATTCCGAGAAGCCCATTGAGCAGGGGGCTTGTGTCGCAGCCCAGCCTGGCAGCCGGGCATCTTGGGATAAAAGCAGCATAGCCCCCTGGGGGCTGCCCTTGCTGTGTGGCGCCCTCACCGGCGGTGGAGAACAAGGCTCTATTCAGCAAGTGCCCAGGAAAAGTGATCAGAGGCCCAGGCATGGGCAGTGGGTGGCAGGGAGGCGGGGGGGGAGAGGAGGGGTGTCTGCTTCCCAGAAGTTGGAGGACACAGATGGGTGAGGGGCCTGGGTGGGGCTCTGTCCCTGTGGGACCAGAGTGGAGGGGGTGGGCGGACCTGTCTCAAGGGGCAACAGGGTCCAGGCCCCAGGCTCCCAGGTGGATCCATAGGCTCATGGGTTCCCAAACCCACCCACCTACCCCCAAGGGCCTTTCCTGTCTTCTCAGGCTGATGTGCAGGAACTCAAAGGAAATAAATCTGCAGTGGGAGAATGAAGGTGACCAGGGAAACGGGGTGCTGCCCGAGCAAAGATTCGAGCCGGCACAGCCAGCTCATTCATAACTGCTTTGTGGAGCTGTCAGGGCCCGGCTCTGGGAGGGGGTGCAGGGAGGCCAGGCAAGGGAGGGGTGTCTGGTGGGACTGACGCAGGGGGCTAATGAGTAGCCCAGGGAGAGGGCTGGAGACTCTGCCCCTCTTGCCCTGTTAGGGCTTCCACATGTCTCTGCCATCCCTCCACTGCCAGATAGAGGCTGTGATCCCTCAGACCCTCAGAAAGGGCTGGTGTCCAATCCCAGCCCCCAGCGCCCAGAACTCCAGGGAACCAGCAGAAAGCAGGAGTGTGGGATGTCAGTGTTCAGAGCAGAGGCTTCCAGGAACCTGCTGGGAATGGGGCTCAATAGGAAACTATAACATAGGCTGTTCCTTGAGGGTAAGGACCAGGTTGTTTCTCACCAAATTCCCAGCATCTAGCAGAAACTTAGAGGAGTTCTGAGTGAGTGAGTGAGGCTGGGTTTGGAAATCTAAGAGTCAGAAGTCAGGTCAGGGGTCATCTGACCCAGCCCTTCCTTCCTTCTTCCTTCCTTCCTTCAGTGCTTCCATTTTCATTTTTATTTTTATTTTTTTTGAGACCGAGTCTTGCTTTGTTGCCCAGGCTGGAGTGAGTGCCATGGCATCAGCCTAGCTCACAGCAACCTCAAACTCCTGGGCTCAGGTGATCCTTCTGCCTCAGCCTTCCGAGTAGCTGGGACTACAGGCATGTGCCACCATGCCCGGCTAATATTTTTTTATATATATATTTTTAGTTGTCCAGATCATTTCCTTCTATTTTTTAGTAGAAACCGGGTCTCGTTCTTGCTCAGGCTGGTCTCGAACTCCTGACCTTGAGCGATCCACCTGCCTCGGCCTCCCAGGGAGCTAGGATTACAGGCGTGAGCCACCACGCCCAGCCCATTTTCATTTTTAATTGCTGCATAATAATTGTACATATTTATGTCCAACCAACCCTTTCTCGACCCGCCTTCCTAGGGCGAGGGTCTGCTTGCTCAGTGATCAGGGCCCCGGCCCCAGCATCCGGCCCCAGGCACTGCCCTCCTCAGGCAGGGGCTGGCATGCCCAGAAAGCCCTCCCTCTGGGCACAATGACCTCGATGGGGTGAGAGGAGCTCTCCCCATGGCTGGGCTGCGGTCCAGCCCCACCCCCTCAGGCTATGCCAGGGGGCGTAGCCAGGAGCAGCCAGGCAGCACCAGTCCAGCCCACTCCTCCATAAAGCCCTCGCACCCCAGGAGCCAGCAGAGCCAGGCAGGATGGAGAGGAGACGCATCACCTCGGCTGCTCGCCGTGCCTACGTCTCATCCTCTGCGGAGATGGTGGGGGGCCTGGCTCCGGGTCGCCGCCTGGGTGCTGGCCCCCGCCTCTCCCTGGCTCGAATGCCCCCTCCTCTCCCGGCCCGGGTGGACTTCTCCCTGGCCGGGGCACTCAACGCTGGCTTCAAGGAGACCCGGGTCAGTGAGAGAGCAGAGATGATGGAGCTCAATGACCGCTTTGCCAGCTACATCGAGAAGGTTCGCTTCCTGGAACAGCAAAACAAGGCACTGGCTGCTGAGCTGAACCAGCTGCGGGCCAAGGAGCCCACCAAGCTGGCCGACGTCTACCAGGCTGAGCTGCGTGAGCTGCGGCTACGGCTCGACCAACTCACCGCCAACAGCGCCCGGCTGGAGGTCGAGAGGGACAACCTGGCACAGGACCTGGGCACCCTGAGGCAGAAGTGAGGAGTGGGACAGGGAAGAGGGCCCTCGTGAGCAGAGAGGACTGAGCCTCAAGAGGAAGTGCCTGCAGGCCCGCAGAGGCTGGGGCAGGGGCTCCGCCTCCCTGCTTGCTGGGTCTTTCCACCTTGGGGGGCTCTCCTTGCTCCCCAACATAATGGGAAGGAAAGGGAAGAGACCCAGGGCCTCAGGGATCTGACTCCCAGACACCTTCTGCCAGGGAGCTGGGGTCCTCTCAGCAGCTCCTGACTGGGGAAAGTTATGGGGAACAGTCGGGACCCCAGCAGGAAGGGTCTTGGTTTCATTCATGGCCGGGCCCTGTGACTGTGGGCGGGGGCTCACCTACTCCGAGCCCGGGTCTGTATAAAGGAGGAGTCACAAGTAGAGAAGGCTGGTGTCCACGAGGCGGAATGGACACTGGGGTAAAGGAAGTAGAGGTGCAGAACACAGGTGACTGCCTGTCACCTGCTTATGACCCCAGCCAAGTCACTCTGACTTGCACAGCTGTGAAGTGGGATCATAATAAAATCCATTTCCAAGGTAGTTGCCTGGGATCAGAGGAATCTCTGAGGGGGTGGCGCTTTGCTGAGCTGGCAGGGCACGTGTGAGCCCTCAAGTGCAGGACGTGTGTGTGCACACGCAGCGGTGAGTATATGTCGGTGGATGCGCCTGTGTGAGCAGGAGCAGGTGCACCAGCCCTGATAAGGCACCTTCGTAATGAGTTAAAGCGAAAGCCTTCGTCTGCTCACCCTCCCGCCAAGGCCTCTGTCTAAGGTCCCCCTGAACCCTCACTCCTCCTGTTGCTCTACTGGTCCTGGGGGGATCTCTGTGACAGCCACCTCCAGGGAGACTGGGGCAGGGATCCAAGTGTCCTCAGAAAAGCCTGGACCTAGGAATGTGTCCCCCCACCCCAGGCTCCAAGATGAAACCAACCTGAGGCTGGAGGCCGAGAACAACCTGGCCGCCTTTCGACAGGTAACAGAGGTAGAGGGCAGGGGCAAGGGCAGGGGAAAGGGTCGATGGCAGCCCACCCAAACACAGCCCCCTAGCTCAGCCCTGCAGAGCAATGCACTGCTCCCCCTTGCCCCAGAAGGAGGGGTAGGGCAAGGCTGGGGAATGGGGGAGGATGAGTCTGAGGTCAGAGTGGCCCTTTGCCCCTCCCCACTCCAGGAGGCAGATGAAGCCACCCTGGCCCGTCTGGATCTGGAGAGGAAGATTGAGTCCCTGGAGGAGGAGATCCGGTTCTTGAGGAAGATCCATGACGAGGTGAGGCCAGGGCAGAGGGAGGAAAGCTCAACACAGAGATTGCAACTGAGAGACAGAGACAGAAAGACTGAGACTGAGAGAGATACTCAGAGAGAGAAGGAGAGAAACAGATTGTCAGACAGAGAAAGAAAATGAGAGAGAGAGAGAGAGAGAGAGAGCATTCCTAACCCCTGGTGAAATGCACACAGACACACACTCCATTTACTGAGAAGTACAACAGGCCTTGCTGCCTCACAGCCCAGTGAGACAGGAGCCCTCCCAGTACTCACCTCCTTTCACAGAGGAGAAGCCCAGAGAGGTTAAAAAAGGTGCCAAGGTCACACAGTCTCTCTGCCTCCACTCCCTCTGCCATCTGTCCCCATTAAAATGAGAGCCATTCATTAAAAAAAAAAAAAAAAGGGCCCTGCTGAGCTCTGACCTCAGACCCTGGACTCAGAATCCATGGCCCCACTCACCCATGAGAACACCAGTGCATTTTCAGCACCTGGCTCGTGCCTATCCAGCCCTTGGGGGAAGGATGCTGTGAGACCCTCAAACTATCCCCTGCCTCCTTTAGCCTGAGCAAATGCCACTTCTTCCAACAAGAGCTACAGCCTTTCCCTCAGCCAATGCCCATGGCTGAGGGGCTGGCAGAACAGTGCATGACGTTGTGGGGAACCTCAGCTGTGGCCTGGGCTCTGAGCCCTCGTACCCCTTCTCTTCCCTCTGCCAGGAGGTTCGGGAACTCCAGGAGCAGCTGGCCCAACAGCAGGTCCATGTGGAGCTGGATGTGGCCAAGCCAGACCTCACAGCAGCCCTGAGAGAGATCCGCACGCAGTACGAGGCAGTGGCGTCCAGCAACATGCATGAGGCAGAGGAGTGGTATCGGTCCAAGGTATTGGCCTGTGGGCCAACCCACCTCCTCCAGGCAGCCCTCCTTGCTCCATACAAGATAATGGGGGAAGGAGGGTATAGGAAGCTGGGAGAATATCCTCTCTGGGTAACTGATTTTCACCAGAGAAGTGAGATAACTTGTCCAGGGTCACACAGACACTATGATTTTCAAAAGTACTCATTATTATTACTGCTACTATTACTATTATTATTATTGGCCAACTCTGTTGTGTGCCAGGCCCTGTGTTTTGCATGGATTGTTTTACTATGAAGTGGGTACCATTCTTTGACAGATAAGAGGACTGAAGCCAGAGAGGTTAACTAATTTGCTCAAAGTCACACAGCTCCTAAGTGGTAGAGTTGGATTTCCAACCCCAGCCCGTCTCACTTGGGAGCCTGAATTCTATGCCTCTGCCAGCCTGTGTTCTGGGTTACCGAGCATCTGCTGTACGCCAGGCACTTCCTGGGACACAGAGAGGTGTTGGACCGGGAAGACGTGATGTGCACCCAAATATGGCGCCCACAGAGACCACCACAGTGTGGAGTTAATATGCAGTGTCGGAACCAGGGAAGATGTCACAGAAGGGGGCATTTGGGCTGGGCAGGGCAGGCAGGCTATGGGCACGCAGAGGAGGGGGAAGGGCATTCCCAGTGCAGGACAGAGCCTGTGTAGAGGCCTGGAGGCAGAAAAGCAGAAAGCAGGACCCAGAGATGCTGGCCCAGCGTGCCAAGCTGAGGAGCGTGGGCAGCAGATGCCACTGACAGTCTGAGAAGGGTCGAGTCCTGAGCAGCTGTGAGGGCCTCCCTGCAGCCTGGGGGAGAAGGCGCTGTTAGAACCCAGGGCTCTGCTTGCCAGAACCCACCGTCCGTTGTGCGGGAGGACAGGGTTCAGTCCCACAGAGGGAGCTGCCTGTGCAGAAGGTTCTGGATTCATTGTTCATTCATTCGTTAGCTGACCAGGCATCGTGCTAGGTGCTGGGGCCCAACAGTGGCCACGCTGCCCCTGGGTCACAGCTGCTAGGATTGATGCCAGCCAGGGCCAATGCCCTGGGGTCCTGCCCACCTCCCTGATTTCCTGGACACCGTCCTGCCCACATAGCTTCCCCATAGGTGCTCCCCACCCCTGCAGCCCCGAGACCCCAGGCTGCCCTCAGCCTAGGACCCTCTCCCCATCTAGTTTGCGGACCTGACAGACGCTGCCGCCCGTAACTCGGAGCTGCTCCGCCAGGCCAAGCACGAGGCCAACGACTACCGGCGCCAGCTGCAGGCCTTGACCTGCGACCTGGAGTCCTTGCGCGGCACGGTGAGCGTGGGCAGGGCTGGACGGAGCGGGGGGAGGATGTGGGGACCCGCCATTCCAGGAGATGCTGGGGAGAAGGCCCAGGCGAGGACCAGGCTGCGGGGGTGGGGGGTGGGGGAGGGCTCTGAAAAGTTACCCTGGGGCTAGAGGCGAGGCCTTGGGCCGGGACTGAGCCTCGAAGCCTCTGAGTCGTGGGGTCCGAGCTCCGGGCGGGGCCGAGAGACCTGCCGGCTGGATTCCGCAGAACGAGTCCCTGGAGAGGCAGATGCGCGAGCAGGAGGAGCGCCACGTGCGGGAGGCAGCGAGCTACCAGGACGCGCTGGCCCGGCTGGAGGAGGAGGGGCAGAGCCTCAAGGATGAGATGGCCCGCCACCTGCAGGAGTACCAGGACCTGCTCAACGTCAAGCTGGCCCTGGACATCGAGATCGCCACCTACAGAAAGCTGCTGGAGGGCGAGGAGAACCGGTGAGCCCTGGTCACAGCCCTAGGGGATTCTCCCTGCTGCCTCTCCACAGAGTGGAGCGCGCTCCCTTCAGGGACTGAGTCGTATTCAGCCTTGTGTCCAGCCCTCCTCGCACCGCAATGCCCAGCACAGTGCATGCCCAGCGCACAATAGGTGTTCACTAAATGTTTGATGAGTGAATGAATGGATTCAACCCATACTGATTAAGTCTCAGGGCCAAGGACTTGGGTCACCCCCCAAACTAAGAGGCCCACTCCGCACCCTCCAAACAAAGATTGGACTTCTTTTCACCTGACCCATCTCTTCTGCTCCTTGGAACTTTTTTCATCACTTTCCCCTCCCTCTGTCATCTTCCTTTGGATAGAGATGCTCCCATTGCAGACAACGCCCAAGCCCCTTGCAGACTTTTAGAGCTCTAGAGAGCATGTTGGCTGCCGGGGAAAGCTAGGAGAGGGAATCAGACTTTCCTGGCAAGGAAAAGGGCCTTGAGGTTGTCATGATGACCCTGGACCAGGACCCAGCCTGAGAGTGTCCCTGGACAGCCTGGTCATCTGTTTCCCTCCGCTTTCTTTCAGCATCACCATTCCTGTGCAGACCTTCTCCAACCTGCAGATCCGAGGTCAGTAGAGCAGGGCCTTGTGGGAAGGGTGCTGGAGTCCTGCCCCTTCCCCAGGCCTGGTGGGCTGCTCTGGCCTGGGGCCAAGGACCAGGGCAAAGGGGTCTGGGCTCTCTTTGGGGGCCTTCATGATTCACCACAGGGCTCCTAGCCAGAGCACACCATCCCAGGGCATTTCCAGGTGGGGCTTGCAGCCACCCCTGTCCTGCTGTTCCCTGTGCCCCACTCCCCCTCCCTGCACCCCCTAACCCTGCAGAACAGGGTGCAGCCTCAGCCTCTGCCCTGTCTGCAGATCCCTGAGCAAGCTCTGCCCTTCTGAGTGTTTTATGTTTTTGTTTTTTTAACTGCTTGTCACTACAGGGGGCAAAAGCACCAATGAAGGGGAAGGTCACAAGGTCACAAGACATCTCAAAAGCCTCACAATACAAGTTATACCAATACAGGCTCAGCAGATTGTAAACGGAGCCCCGCCGGCTCTCGGTTAGCTGCCTGCCTCTCAGCTACAGCACTGGTCTCAGCTTGACAGGGAGGGAGCCTCACCGGCCCCATTTTCCCCATCCTCTTGGGCCCCCTCCTCCCGAGCTTCCCCTTTAGGTCCAGGACTGTGTCATTTTTCCAGGAACCTCAGTGCCCAGCCCAGGACCTGGCACAGGGTAAATGTAGATTAAGATAGCAGAACTGGTTAGTGTTAAAGGTGGTGTGTCCTTACATGCTCAGATGAGATGCTCTGGAGACTGTGAGCAAACACCAACCTCTGTCTCACCTCTTCCCTGTCACTGGGAAGGCCCCTTGGGTCTCTCAGTGCTGGTGGCCAGGCTCTCTGCTTGATCTGTTTGTCCCTGAGACTCCGCCGCTCAGCTCAGCGCTGATTCAGTCTAGAGGATTATTTCCCTCTGGGCCGCTGCTCTTGTAGTGAATAAAGTTTTATGTTCCCTGCTCTCAATTTTAAATATTAGCGAGTGTGACATGTTATATTTTTCTCTCTGAGGGGGGAAGAACTAAATTACTTTTTATTTGTATGTGGCACTCAAATGGTTCTCAGCTAAGGAAAAAAAATCCTCTTCTGGGCTAGAATATTTAGGAACACTAGATATACACGTCCCAGGGCTTAATTTGCATCAGAAGGGTTAACCAGGCTGACCAGGTACAGGTAATGCTGCCAAGTGCTAAACAGTCAAAGGTCACTTGGGTCCAGATAAGTGGCAGAAGGAAGGGGAAGGGGGACAGGAAAAGGACCCATGTGTATTGAGCACTAACATGTGCCAGATGTTTAACACACGTTACTTGACTCCTCACTCCCATTTCTAGAAGTAGACACCATCATCCCCATTTTGCAGATGAGGAAATGAAGCTGGAAGAGGTCAGTTAACTGGCCCACAGTTGTGTGGCTGGTTAGTGGCTGAGCTGGGACTCGAGCTCTGGTCTGCCTGCTTTCAAAGCCCATGTGCTCCTTCCTTGGACAGCGCTGGGTTGTCAGAAAACCAGGTTCCAGGCAAGAGCTTGTGCAGGGGCTGAAATGAAGCCAGGCCAGCAGACAGAGCAGCCAGGACCTGCCCAGCACTGTGGGGATCTGAGGGGTCTCCAGCCCCTTTGGAAGAGCCTAGGCTCTCCCTGCCTGGTTGGATAGGCTCTCATACTCATCACTGGGGGTGTGATGGGGAAGCTGGGGGTGGGAGAGGATGTCTAGTACTCCCAGAGCCCATGGGAGGCCTCCTCTCCTCACACCTGCAGAAACCAGCCTGGACACCAAGTCCGTGTCAGAAGGCCACCTCAAGAGGAACATCGTGGTGAAGACTGTGGAGATGCGGGATGGAGAGGTGAGGGGGACTCTGGCCCAGTCCAGCTTCAGCTGCTCCCAGGAATCCTCAAGGCCAGGCAGTGGAAGAAAGCCTGGAACTGGCACACAGAAGGTCCCCAGTAACTCCCAGGAGCTGCCCAGGGAACTGTGGACAAGGGGAAGGAAGTTCTAAGGGGAGCCTGGGCCACTAGATGGGGTCCTAACTCAGGCTTTCTGCCTCTCCCACCCTCAGACTCAGGTGTTCTCAGTGTCAGGCCTCGGGGATGGGGGAAGAGGATTAAAGTTAGCAGCTCTCACTCCCAACTCCAGCCAGGACAACTGGGGAAAGGGAGAGCTTTCAATTTCCAGCTTAGTGAAAGGACCCTGGCAGGGGAATGGGAAGAAGGGATTTGGCGTCTCCTCCTCCCCATCACACCAGCAACAGTGACAGCTAACCTCACACCACCAGCTGACCATGTGCCAGGCATGGTGCTGAATGCTTCACAAGTGTATGTCACTACCCGCTCTGACCACCGCGCGAGATAGTTGTGATTACTATTAAAAAAAGAAAGACCCAGGAAGACTGGGGACTTGCCCAAGGTTACGCAGCCTGGTAGTGGTGGACCTGGGGTCTGTGTGAGCTCCTAACTGTTGCCCTGTGCACCTTCCCTGTGCCCTGCAGGTCATTAAGGAGTCCAAGCAGGAGCACAAGGACGTGATGTGAGGCAGGCCCCACCTGGTGGCCCCTGCCCCACAGCATGAGGAACCTGCAGCAGGAGCAGGACAGTTGCCCCACTTCTGATAGCTCATTTCTCCAGACCTGAGTTTCCATCCACCCCAGCTGCTCCCCTTCTTCCGTCTCTACCCAGCTTGCTGCCCTAGGCTCCGTCAGCATTAGGCCTGTCGGACAGCACCCACTCGGCACCCAGCAGCTCCAACTAACAGGGCACTCACCCCAAAGGGGCAGCGTGGAAGGGCATGGCCAGCAGCTTGGGTTAGAATTGGGAAGAGGAGAAGCAGTGGGACCTAATAAATCACCCTCATATCCCCATCCCTGTTGTTATGGCAACCGTTGCCGGAGTTGGAGGTCTCCGGGGTGTCTGGCAACTGGGCTTTTGAGTTTCCTCAGGCTGCTGGAGGAAAAGCAAAACCCAGACAGGAAGGGGAAGTCCCCACAGGCAAGGGAGGCCTGGCCACAGGCTTGATCTTCTAGACTGACCCTGACCAGTCTGAGAGTGGGTGGTGAGGTCCTGCCAGATCCCAGAGGGACCTCCTGAGTAATAATCCAAGTGTCTCAGTCCCACTGAGCCACCATCCAGGGCCCCGTCTGTGGGCATGCCATGGGCACGCGGGCACCTTATTCTCAGCACTTGGGGAATCTACAGTGTATGTGGAGAGGGAAGGGGTGCTGGGAGGGATAGAGGGGGGCTGCCTGGCCCCCAGGTGTAGGTGCAGAGAGGTCAAGCCCCGGAGGACTCCCCCATGCAGACTGGAGGGGGCGCTAGCAGAGATGGTGCAGGTGGTGGTTGGGACGATGCTAGACATTACAGTCGGGGGTTGTGAGTGACCAGTTACACTTGGCCTCTGGGTTGTGGGAATCAAGGAAGTGACTCATCCTCTTGAAGATGCTGAAATAGGAGAGAGAGAGGGGCTGCTGTACACAGGGGCAGGGCACAGCTTTGTCCCAGTTCTAAAGGCGTCTTCCTTGCTGCACAATCCCATCCACCCAGGCCCCTGAGCCCTGGGACTGCTGACCCCCTCCCCCCATAATGACCAGCTGCTTTTCCCTCACCCAAGGGCCTCTCGTGATCCCTTCTTGCTCATACACGGTATGTACCCAGTAATTTAGGTAGCACCCTATTTTACAATTCAGGAAATTGAGGCATGAACAGGGTGATGACATTGGCTTGTGTTCCTGCAGCCTGGAGGCCAGCACTTGGGGCTGACGCTTCCGCCCCAGAGCACCCCTCTGCTTTCCCTGGGCAAGTAGTGGGTATCTGTGCCCAGAAATGGGGCCAAGAGGGCCCACCCCAGGGTCCTCCTCTCCCCTCTAAGGCTGAAAGGAGAGGTGGGGGTCCCTCCCCCTTCCCAAGACTTGGTGCCCTTTCCTGTGACTCCTTCCTGCCACCTGCTGCTGCTGCTGCTAACCTTCAGGGCACTGCTGCTGCCTTTAGTCACCGAGGAAAAATAAAGACAAATGCTGCGGGCTTCCCCAGAGTGGACTCTGATCTGTTCTCAAGAGGGTGGGACTGGGGCCAAGACGTGGCCGTGGACAAAACCGACTTGCTCCTTACCACTGACCACCCTCACAGCCCAACCCTCACGGCAGCAGCCACATGTCGAATCCCACCCAACACTGCTCTGCCACAGTAGAGCCTGTGCCTGGCAGCCCCAGGTCTTTGCTCCCACCCCTCTTGTCACCCCTAGTCCCTAGCTTGGGTACATTGTCTCAGGAAAGTCCTGAATTTGAACTCCACTTTCCTCACCCATTTCCCCTGTTCTCATTTTTCACCTTTATTCCCAGACCTGCTATTTCTACCTGTCAGTGGCAGAGCAAGGCTGGGGAGGAGGCCAAAGCGGACACGCACTAGCTCCCGCCACTCTCTCCTTCCCTCCTCTCCCCGCTACCCTCAGTTTCACCAACCCTCAGTTTCACCACTCGGCAATGCTCCAAGGCAAAAGGTAAAGCACCTCAAACCCTGTTTGGCACTGGACAGGCCATTTGATCATGCTCAGCTCATTCCTTCCTTCTCTGACCTGAGCGCGAAGTCAGGACATGTGTGCTCTGTTCCCTCCCGACTTTGCTCCCCAATCTCCCACCTGCCCCAGGATCCCCTACTCCCAGATCAAGCCCCAGACCAGCCCACGAAAACGGGGAACAGGCTGTAACTAACAGACTTGTCCATACCGTCTCAGTTCCAGCCCAGGGTGTCCACCCAAAGGCAACTGGTATTATTAACAAACACATTGAAGCACAACTGGTCTTCAGAGCTGGGCAAGAGAGCGCCTAGCGGGAGAGGTTGGGACAGCAGCGAAATAGGTAACAGCAGCAACGACAGAGGTGAATGGTGACAAAGACTGCTGTGATGAGCAGGTAGCCTATCAGGGTGAGCGTCACAGCAGAGCGAGTCTCCGGGTCCGAGAATGAGGCCGGGTAGTGCCCTCGAGATGTCACACCCAGCCGAAACCCAGCGACCCGCACCCCCTGCCGCCAGCAGTAGTAGATGCCCCGGTCCTCCAGCTGCGTGAAGCGGATGTGGAGCTGGTTGCCATGGTCGATGAACACCCTCATGGACCTGTTGACACCCTTCAGGTACTGTGTGCGGTAGAGGTACTGGCGGTCCTTGTCCCAGGCCACAGCATGCTCCGGCCGGGCCCCAGGACAGGAGATGATGAGTCCGTGGCCCAGTCTCTGCTGGTGGAACTGGATGGGCACCTGGGGCACCCAGGGCCGGCTGCCCACTTTGGACACGTAGTTGAAGATGGCCAGCACACCCTCCCGAAATGTCGTCTTCTTCTCACAGGGCACTACACAGCTCTGGACCAGCAGCTCGGGCGTGTGGTCCCTGGCTCTGGTCCGCAGCTTCCTCGGCACGGCCTGAGAGCCGCAGGACACCACGTCTGGCACTGTCTTGTGGTAGCGTGGGGAGAGGTCTGGGCTCTGCAGGTAGCAGAGGCCGATGCGCCACTGCTCCCCACGCACCCCGCAGCGGTCACAGGGCGTCCACTCCCAGAAGGTGGTGAAGACATGGAGGTTCCCATGGTACTCGTCTGCAAAGGGCTCCTGGCCCTGGTCCTTGAAGGCAGCCACCATTCCCTCACTGCTCTGGATGTCTACATCGTAGGCGTAAAAGTAGTCCCCCTTGCGGGTGCCGCAAAAGTACAGGCCTGAGTCCTCAGGCTGGGCGCGGAAAACCAACAGGCTGAACATGCGGATGCTGAAGCGGACGAGCATGTCGCTGCCCACACGCACCTGAGCCGCCTCCGTCAGCACCCGCCCGTCGAAGTCCGTCAGTACTTTGGTGTGGCTGCTGCCTAGGTGCTTTTGGTAGAACCAGACCACAGCCGACACCTCCTCAGGCTTGCAGCGGCAGGGAAGCTCGAAGCTCATGTCAGCCAGGTAGGCTGCATTGTCAAACATCAGGAAAGCGGGGCAGGGCGTCTTCTGAAAAATGTTCTCCTTCTCTACGATTTCAAAGGCCTGGAGACTCCCCCACGCCCACAGGAGCACAGTGGTGTGGGCCAGGCTCATGCCTGCAGGAGGGAGGGGACAGAAGGGTAAGGCGAAACCAAGGCACTAAAGGCCTATGGGGCTTCTAGAAATCTGCTGAGAGGAAGCCTCTATGTGAGGAAAGGATTAAGCTGCCAGGAAAAGAAGCAACGATCTGCAGGGGAAGCCGCCAAATGCAAGGCAATTTATTCCCAGTGGATGTACAAGATGCCCTTCTAATGCTCCAGGCCTGATCTCAAGGGGAAATCATTCTAGAACCTGACTCTCACTTCCCTTTCTAGAACACTGGCACTTACCCAAGAATGGGCCAAGGGAAACCGGAATGAGAAGGGCCCAGGTGCTTAGGCAGGGAACTCTCTGCCTCACTGCTCCAGGCCCAGCCCTGCTGGCCCGGTGGAAAGTCTTCCCTTTCATCAATCCGGGAGATGAAGGAAACCCACCTTCCTGCTCATCTGGCCATACAGGAGGCTGGCTAGACCTAAGCTGATGGCGTAGGGCTTTCCTAGGCCCAACCCACACAAGAACTCAGTCCCTGGGGGAAGAGTCTGTACCTCAAAATGGGGAAGCATTTTATCATTTGTTTATTAAAAGTCCATTTATTGGTTTTGGGTTATAAATATTCTTGTTAAGAGCTGTGGGGGCCAGGCACAATGGCTCACACCTATAATCCTAGCACTCTGGGAGGCTGAGGGGGGAGGATGGCCTGAGGCCAGGAGTTCGAGACCAACCCGGCAACATAGTGAAACCCCATCTTTACAAAATAATAAAAAATCAGCTGGGCATGTTGATGTGCACCGGTAGTCCCAGCTACTTGGGAGGCTGAGGCAGGAGGATTACTTGAGGCCAGGAGTTTGAGACTAGCCTGAGCAACATAGTGAAACCCCATCTCTACAAAAAATAGAGAAATCAGTGGACACACACCTGTGGTCCCAGCTACTTGAGAGGCCGAGGCAGGATAGCTTGAGCCCAGGAGTTTGAGGCTGCAGTAAGCTATGATTGTGCCACTGCAACCCAGCCTGAGCAACAGAGAGAGACCCTGTCTCTGAAAAAAAGGAAAAGAAAAAAGAGCTGTGGAGATCAGTGTTTATTTTCAATGGATGATGAAATATTTTGCTTTTTCCTTTTTCTGAGTGAAGGCTGTAACTTGTGTAGCCAGCATTTGGTTAAGCTCACACCTGTCTCTCAGAGTCAGTGGGCCAGAGGCTTGGTGGACTCTAAGAGTGAGAAGCAGAACTGCTTTCAACTTCCTGGGCCCTTGACTGTCCTGTGGATCCACACAGTTCAAAACACTGAGACACTGAGGGACTGGAGAAGTGGGGAAAACTCAATTCCTGCTTTTGCTCTGAAAATTCTAAGTTGAGAAGGGAATTAAGTGTAGGTTTCTCCTTATAGTTCTGCAGAAACCCCACAGCCACAACCAAAAAAATGCCTCCAATGACCACTGGGGCATCTGAGGGCAGCTGGTTCTATCAATTGAGCTGGTACAACCCTAGCAACTCCTGCAAGAGCCTCTCCTCCTCCTGGGGCCCACCAGACTGCTCCTCTAGACCCTGCTCCTCCTGGCTGAGCCCCTCCTTCATGGGTCTGGGGGCTCCCATGGCCTGCAGCTTCTGAAACAAGGCTCTGCAGCGCTCTCTCTCTGCTTGGCTCAGCAGGCTCAGGTTCAGGGTGAAGCGCCCGGTGCTGGCCAGGCTGCGCAGGATCCCCAGCACCGCTGCCCGGTGGACCGGCCTCACGTGATCAGCCAGTGCCACCAGCAGCTCCCCAAGAAGTCCAAACCCCACATCTGTCTGGAAGAGGTGGCCCAGCTTGGGACCCCCGAGCTGCAGCAGGGCCTGATAGCGCTCGGGCCCACTCCGCAAGTGACGCCGCCAATCTCGGTAGAACTCTGCTGAGGTCTCAGGCTGGCAGTGTACTTTCTCCTGGATCACAAAGGAGGGAAAGAGAGTCCTGAGCTCTTATGTCTGTTCTGGGACAGTAAGAGTGAGGGGAGCCTGTAGGTTTTCATCTTAGCTCTGATACTGCTCTCTGAGCATTGGAAAGGCTGTGGGCCTTGGGGGCCTCATTTTCAGATGGGAGAAATGGGATGGGAGCAGGAGGGAGGGCAAGGAATCCAGGCCATGATTTGAGATTCTCATTTATACCGCGATTTTCCTAGTGATGAATGGGGACACAGCTCTGGTCTTCAAGAGTAAGTTAAAGTTTACTCTGAGTTGGGTGGAGGGATTGACTGGCAATCTTAGGAAGAGAGAAAGGAGCCAAAAGTGAATGTCAAGGATCTGAAAGGCTGGGTCTCTCTCTCAACACTGCCAGAGGATCATTATACCATGTATTATATAACCCAGAGGCAGAGCAACACAAATCTGATCTGAGTGTTAAAGTCAAAGGACTGATGGAAGGGGACCTGCCTAGCCAGCCTTTCTGACTCAGTCTGCCCGGTTCAACCCAGCCTCACCATCTGAAGAAAAGCTGGTTGCTTTTCTTTCTGGAATTGGAGGCAGAAACTTGTCTCTGTTGGCTTAACATGACAAATAAGGAAGAGGTATGTGTTGTAAGAAGACAGGACTGGAGCTTTAGGGCAGAGAATCCTGCTGGGCTAAAGAAGCTGGGCCTCGCCTACCTGGGAGATTTCAGTGGCCACATCCTGGAAAGTCCTTCCCTGAGTGGTACAACAGTTCCAGGACACAGTTCTCTTTCCTCCCATCTTGTCTTTCTGCTCCAGTGGCTTCAGATGTGATGCAAGGACAATACCCCTGCGAACAAAGGACAGAGATTAGGGGATGGACTTAATGCTGTGTCTGTGGGTGTCAGGCAGCTGGTATTTGCATGATATAGGCTGAACCTGTTACAAGCCAATATGATAATAACAACAGCAGTGACAGCTGACCACTTTCAAGCACTTCCCATGTGCCAGACACTGCTCAGAATCTTATAAGCAATAACTCATTTAATTATAACAAGTTAATGTCTTTTACAGATGAGGAGTTAAGGCTCGGAGAGATTAAACAAATTGCACAAGATCACACAAATAGCAGAGGGTGAGGCCAGGACTGAAGCCCAGAATGGTTTGATTCCAGAGTGTTCGTTGTTAACCACTATAATATACCAAACAGGAGGGCCTAAGAAAAATGTCAGTAAGCCAACCTGAACTCCTCATAGGAAGCCACCCTCTGTTCCACTGCCCGTAATTTGGCAGCATTCTCCCGTTTGTACTTCTCATCAGCAGTGAGTGCAGCCTGCAGCTCTTTCTCCAGAGCCTTGAAGTCAATGATGTCATTCCTTTCCATGGCCTGGGAAGGCAAAGGGAATGCACATCAGTGGAGGGTCAAGATCAGGGGAAAGCGGGTGCCTCTGGATTCTTTGCCAGAACACAAAATAACCCTAAAGCACTCTGAATAGCACATCACTTATTTTGGGGGGGGGGTTTACAAAAATCTAGTTTTCTACTTTACAGAGATAAGCAGAGTTACACAGTGAGGACTTAAACAAGACTTGTCACTGAAAATAGAATAGAGTCCTGACTTCCAGTTTGGAGCCGTCTTAATTTTGCTTTCTGCTTCTAAAAATACTTTTAATTTTGATTCTCCAGCAGAGGAGGCATTTGGATCCCAGAATTCAGTCCCTTCACTCTTCACACAAAAGCAGAACTCTTCAACCTGAAAAAGCTGATTGGAAAAAAAAAAGCAGAACTCTAAGCCCAGGGAAAAAATTTCATCCTTCATTAAATGTCTTTAATGGGGAAGGAAACATTCCATTAAACCAACCAGATACAATGCCTGTGCAGGAAATTCAGTAGAAGTGGCAGAGGAAGGAGTTTAATGATCTTCACCCATTAATTCACTCTGCCCAGCCCAGGGCTGGAGCACAGGTTCCCAGGTATCTGGGCAACGCCTTTAGTTTTACCACTCTATGTCTGCAGCCTCTGCGTATCTGAGGCTCATTGACTATTTCTACAGAGAGATTATCTATTAATATATGGGTTCTAGTCTTGCCTCTGGCATTTATTTGTGAGGCCCCTCTGAACCTCAGACTCTTGGTGGTGAGTTGAACTAGATTTTTGTGGCAGAGTCATCATGAACAGCTCTAGGGCAGGGAAGCAGGAGATACACAACCAACCCCATAGCCACCCCCCACCCCAATATGGGGAAGCCGAACACCAAGAAGGGGGCTGAGCTGACCAGCAACTAGGGTGTTGTGGCTCCTGACCAGTTCTCAGCCCTCCCCTCACTGAATAACTAGAACTAATCCTACTGTCCCCCTTACTCAGCCACCCAGATCTCCACCCCAGCAGCCCCTGCGTTGGTCCCCTTGCTTTCTTTGGGGATCCCCTGATATGCCAGAACAGGAAGGCAGCTCAGCGCAGACAATGCACAGCAGCTGTGGTTGCCCAGCAACTGCTCCAACAGCCGCCCACGTGATCTAGCCGAAGGCCCCCCATTTAGGGTGGTCCGAGGCGCCTGATCAGATTCATGCGTCCTCAGGCGTAACTCTCTTTGCAGTAGCCCACGCCTTGGTTTGGGGACCCACAGCTCCACCTGGCCGGTTCTTGTCTTTGCGGCCGGCATTCCTTGGAGCCGATCCTCAGGCAGAGGGCTGTCCTCCCGAGCAGAAACGCGACTTTGGCGTCTGTGGGGTCCTTCCTGGCGCCAGGCGCAGGTGTTGCCGTGGCGTGGGGCGGAAGCGCGGTCTCCGGTGACGGCCTTGGCGCTCTTGGCTGAGCGAGCGGGAGGTGAGCTGGTGCGGGTCAACGGCGTGGGAAGGTTGCTCCGGGTGGGATGGGAGGTTAACGCCTAGAAGAGGCGTTACGTACTATATCTGTCCCTTTCGCTTTACAGATGAGGCCTGTAAATTGAGGCCTGGAGCAGGAAAGGGAACGAAAGAGTCCCCCGCCCCCAGGACACACTCACCCCGATTCCGGGGTTCCCTCGATATCCTCCATCCGTAAAATCCCGTCCCAGGGCCAGGGGTCGTGCTCTAACTGTCCAGCCCCCTCTCTCACTCCCTCTTCCGTCTGTGCCGCCTTCACCCCTTCTCTGCCAGCCTACCTCCGTCTTTATTCGCTATTCCTGTGAGAGCTTGCATTGTGGCGGGAAGTTGCAGTGAGGTTTGGTACCAGGAGTCACTAGTTTTATACAATTGTGGGCAAGTCAGTTATCTTTTCTGTGCCTTTTTGGAGTCATCCATTCATTCATTCAACAAGTGTTTATTGAGGGCCTGTTTTATGCCAGGCACTGTTCTAGGTGAACAAAACAAAGTCCTTGCTTAAAATGTAGTTGGGGAAATGAACAGTTAAACAAATGACTAGGTGTATGTCAGCTAGTGATAAATGTTAAGACAAACAGAACAGTGCAAGTGGGGGTTGGAGAGAGTATGGGGTGTGTGTGTATGTGTCTGTGTGTCTGTGTGTGTGTATATATACCTATATATATATAATTTTTAAATAGAAACAGGGTTTCTCCATTTGCCCAGGCCGTTCTCAAACTCCTGGACTCAAGCCGTCCTCCCGCCTTGGCCCTCCAAAGTTCTGGGATTGCAGGTGTGAACCACCGTGCCCAGCCTGGGGGACTTTTTAGAGTGACAGAGAAAGTGACATTTTAGTAGAGACTTGAGTGAAATAAAGGAACAAGGTATAGATACCAAAGGGAAGAGCAGTTTGGACAATGAATGGCAAGTGCAGTGGCCCCGAGGCAGAAATGAGCTTGGCTTCTTCCATGAACAACCTTCTACAAAAATTTCTGCAGTCGCTTGATGGGAATCTTGGGGGAATAAAGTGAGCACAGATATGATAGCTCTTTGGAAGTAAAAAGAATCTGTACCTATGAAAGTTTCCTTAATAATTTACATTTAGTTGCAATTCCTTGGAGCTCTCTCATCCTCTATTTTGTCTACATTCAGCACCTAGCAGGTGGCATCGAGGGAGATAGAGGTATTAGCCTAATACAAGAAATATCAGCATCTCAAAATTAAACATTCCATTCCGTTAACGTTTATCCAGTTCTTCCTCATGCAAGGTGCTGTCTTGGGCATTGGCAGGTGGGCACAAGAAATACAGGATTCTTGTATTTGAGAATGGCCAGAAATAATGCTAGCTAACATTTATTGAGGTTGGGGCTGTGTTAAATCCTTTACACAGAATATTTTCTTATGTGGTGAACCCATTGCTTTGGCCATGGTGGTCGGTCCTCTTGTGGTTTAGACTCTTTGTAGGATGACCTGGCTCTGGCCTTCTCCTGCACCTACGTCTGTGTTCCCCTTTTTTGACATCACCCATTATCTAGTGTCGGTGCTGGCTCTGAAGCATCAGCTGGGAGCAGCAGCAGTGGCATGGAAGAATCATTTTTCAAGCTGGTTTACAGCTATGCTCCACTGCTTTGGTGGAGGAATTATATGCTGTGTACTGCTTGCAGAGCCTCCATTGAGGTTTCTTCAAACAACACTCATATATTATGGGCATCTTCAATCAGGTATATTATATTTTTTTGCCCATGCCACCTAGTTTCCCAGCGCTAGTTATTCCTACCTGTTCAGCTCCTGGCTGCAACGAAGTGACCAGAACCTGGAAAATAGTAGATGGAGTCACACGTGCTGATAACTGTTACAAAAATGGCTTGATAGTCGCGATAGCTATTAAATGGGCCTGAGGTACAGCTGGTACCATTATCACAAATTTTGAGAGGTTGATAAAAGGAGATTGGAAACCAGAAGGTCATGAAGGACTGAAGATGTCCTGCCCTTCCAAGGTAACCCTGCTGGAGTCAGTTATCTCCCCATTCCAGCACACCAGTCATCTGGCAATATCAAAGCATAATCTTACGTTCCTTTTGTATCGTCTTTATTGTGGCCACAAAGGCAACCATGATGATTACACAGACTTCTACTATGACTTTTGCTCCTTTTGAGGATACGTTGGGTTGGATGCTGTTTGGCTAGCCGCAGCAGTTTTCATTGTGTGAAAAGAAAAGTAAAGCCAAATAGCCTTCTAATGGCACTCGGTCATTGGCCTCCAAACCTGCAGATGACACTCAGATAAGGTTAAAAAGAAACATACTAAGAAGACAATACATTTACTTGATGAGCTCTAGAAGGCAAAAAAAAAAAAATGTTTTTCTTATCTACGTATCAGATTGTGATAATATATTCATGTAAATGATGTGAAATAAAGATTATATATAAGGAATAGAGGTGACAAAAAGAAAGAAATTCTCTCTGTTTCAGGGAAACTGCCCCTTTCTGGATGGTAATTCGTGTTAGGAGGATATCATGTGAATTTGTTTTTCTGATATAAAAGATTCTGTTGTGATTATTTGAATAGTTTTATATTGATTGTAGAAGGCTGGATTTTTTTTAAATGTTAGGAAAAGTAAACCTATCATTACAAAATAACAAAAATTTCAAACTTTTTAAAAATGTAGGTATTTTCATACATATTTTTTATTTGACTCTATTTGAGCTTTAGTTCAGCAGAATTAAATTTTTACTTCATATTACCATTATAATTGCTAGGTATGGAAAATAATTCCTGTTTAATTTCAAACACTGAAAAGAGTAAACTTTTCTTAAAGCACTTCATATTATAAATGAAAATAAATGTCTAGTTTATTTTTTAAAAAGAGTATTTTATTTAATCCTCATAACCTTTTATGCAGTGAAGATGATTCCCTCCATTTTCCAGTTAAGGGAGCAGGTTTGGAGAGGTGAAATAACTTACCTGAAGTTACGTAGTGGTTAGTGACAAAGTTAGGATTTGAGTCTAGGTCTTCCAACTCCTTGGTACTTAAGCCATGCTCTAGTCCGTTGTTTATTGCTTATAAACTGTAGGGTTGTTGGTGAGGGTAATTAGTATAGTTAACTATTAATAGTATTCAAGATAGAATTAAATACCGATAAAGGTGCAGAAGGCTATAGCAGGATAAGAAAATAAGAAACTGAGGATCTAGAAAGTTTGAAGGAGGTGGTATTTGAACTGTTTCTTTGAATAGAATTTCAATAACTGAAGAGAAAACTCACAAAGTAGTACTTAATTACAGTGGAAAAATGAGTGACTTTACAATGGAAAAGCCTGGCAGATACCACATGAACCAAGTGATGAAAGTTAACATCACAACTAAGGTACAAATTGAAATCATGTCTGCCCTGATAGAAAATGCACTAAAAAGAACATAGCATCACTTCTGTGATATTCCTGCCAAAAATGTGTAACCTGAATATCTTCATGAGGAAACACCAGACAAACCCAAATTAAGGGACATCCTACAAAATCACTGGTTTATAATCTTCATTGTCAAGTTATGAAAGTCAAGGAAAGATTTAGGAACTGTTCTAGATTGCAAGAGACTAAAGACAACTAAATGCAAACATGTGATCCTGGATTAGATCCTTGGGTGTGCAGGGTATTATTGGAACAATTTGTAAAACTTTAATGGGGTCTGTGGATTAGGTGGCAGTAATGGGTCAACATTAGTTTTCTGATTTTGACGGTTGTATTATAGGTGAATGTCCTTGTTTGTAGGAATCACACATGCTGAAGCCGGGGTTCAAAAACTTTTTATATTAAGGAGCATTTAATAAGCATTTTAGACTTTTTGAGCCATATGATCTCAGTCCCAACTATTCAACTCTGCTGTTGCAGTGCGAAAGACAATATAAATGAATATGCATGGCTATATTCCAGTGAAACTTTTTTTATAGACACTGACATTTGAATACTAAACGATTAATTTTTATGTATCTGGAAATATTTTTCTTTTGACTGTTTTCCCAACTATTTAAAAATGTAGAAAGCATTCTTAGCTTGAAGGCCATGCAAATAGAAAAAATAGCCCTGGAGGGGCCAGATTTGGCCACAGGCCGGAGTTTGCCAACTCTTGCACTAAATGATTACAAAGTGATAAGACGTTGTGTCAGCAGCTTACTCAAATGATTTAAGAAAAAGAAGGTTATTTGTACTATTCTTGCCACTTTTTGGTATTGAATTATGTTAAAATTAAGTTTAGTATTAAAAAACAAGTGGAGGGAATGGTCTGAAAGTAGAGACAGTGAACAGGGCAGAGAGGGGAAAGTACTGGGCTTTTGGGGGAGCATTCAGTGGGTTGATGTAACTGGAGAGGAGGTGAGTGAAGGGATGTGCCCAACCAGCAGACTAGAAAGATGGGGCCACGTCATGGAGGCTTTGATTGCCTTGCCAGAATCTAACTCTTCTCCTCTCCTTGAATTTTAGCATCATGGACACTGACTTGTATGATGAGTTTGGGAATTATATTGGACCAGAGCTCGATTCTGATGAAGATGATGATGAATTGGGCAGAGAGACTAAAGATCTTGATGAGGTAAAACAAATATATTATTGTTTTCATCTCTTTTTTTTAAAAAAGCAATGAAAGACTGAATCCTCTGTGTTCTCATAATACGCTGTGTACCTCTCTAACATTGCCTTTTTTATAAAACGACCTAGTGGGGTCTTATACTGCCCCCAAGAAAACTTAGCAGCTAAGGTTCCAGAAGGGAATATATAGTTTCATTGATGAGGTGGCTTTGTAATCTGATCTCTAGTTCATGTGGTAGTAGCTGTGCTTCCATTTGCTTGAAGTGTCTTTTGACAATCATGAATAATTCCAACTTAGAAAAGATATTCAATTATTCCAGGTGCAGCTGCACTCGGAGCTTCCTCACAGTTCAATTTGTTTGTTTTTGGAGACAGAGTCTCACTCTTGTAGCTCAGGCTAGGGTGCAATGGTGTCTTAGCTCACTGCAACCTCAAACTCCTGGACTCAAGCTATCCTCCTGCCTCCGCCTCCCGAGTGGCTGGGACGACAGGCGTGCACCAGTGTGCCTGGCTAATTTTTTCTGTTTTTAGTAGAGACTGGATCTCACTCTTGCTTAGGCTGGTCTCAAACTCCTGAGCTCAAGCAGTCCTTCTGCCTTGGCCTCCCACAGTGCTAGGATTGTAGGCGTGAGCCATCACGCCTGGCCACAAGTTCAAGTTTTTAAAGATGCATAAAAACAATAGAAAGGGAAGGTACAGATCCGGTGACTCCCCTTCAGGAGAATTATGGAAGGAGAAGTCCAGAATGATCGGAGATTTGCAAAAGGCACGAAAGGTGGCTTTTATGTTTTAGCATTGTTCAGAATAAGATGAACAAAAAGCAGATAGTCCGACTGCTTAGCAATGGATTAGTCCGTGTATTAGTGATACTTAGCGATGGAGGTGTGATATTAATGGGGCGGCTAGAAAGCAAAACAAAAGTCCTGGCTGCCATCTATCTTTTCTATTGGGGAAAACGTCCTTCAAACTAGAAAAAACAATAAACACTGGAAAAATAAAATTGAAGCCATTTAAGTAGGGCGAAGGAGCATCTTGCAGCTTTAGATGTGTTTAAGCCTCCAGGCCCAGGTGAATTATGCCCTGGCTAGGGTGGGGCCCTTGCAAAGGGAAGCTGAGAGCCACTGTAGTCAACCTTTAAGAAAATGTGGGGAGTGGCCATAGTGCTACAGAGGAAATCAGGCAACTTGTCCCAATTTTCAAAGATGGAGATAAGACACTATATTTCAGAAATCACATATTAGTGTTTTTTTGTTTGTTTGTTTGTTTTGAGACAGAGTCTCACTCTGTTGCCCAGGCTAGAGTGCTGTGGCGTCTGCCTAGCTCACAGCAATCTCAAATTCCTGGGCTCAAGTGATTCTCCTGCCTCAGCCTCCCGAGTAGCTGGGATTACAGGCATGCGCCACCATGCCTGGCTAATTTTTTCTATTTTTTTAGTTGTTTGGCTAATTTCTTTCGATTTATAGTAGAGATGGGGTCTCGCTCTTGCTCAGGCTGATCTCGAACTCCTGAGCTCAAGCAATCCTCCCGCCTTGGCCTCCCAGAGTGCTAGGATTACAGGCGTGAGCCACCACGCCCAGCCTTAGTAAGTGTTAATAATATGCATCCATGGTAAATTTATGGGATGAATTTTAAAACAAGTGACTGTTGAACACTCTAGGAAGCTAGTATGAGTTTTATAAAAATAATTTTCTCTTGGTAGGATTATTGGGTTGAGCTCCAGCTCAAGGTCTGTGGCCATACCACCCAGAATGTGACTGATCTCGGTCTCATCTGGTCTTAGAAGCTAAGCAGGGTCGGGCCTGGTTAGTACTTGGATGGGAGATACAGCTCAGGGGTATGCTGTGGACATGAATGATGTATCTTGATTTGGGCAAGATATTTGAAGTTTTTTATTGATGTCTTGTAAACCACTTTTTGAAACAATATTGTTTTAAAGAGATATTTTTTATTATATAAGTGATTCACAAGTACATTCTCATTCAAACCATATGGATAGAAAAGTCTTCTTTCATCCTCATTCTATTTCACTCCCCTTCCCAAGTTAACCTCTGTGACTCATGATGTCCTTGTGAAAATAACGTGGCCTGAGTCATAATACAATTAGGGTAGGTTACAGCTGATTGAACAGTGGGGCCCAAAGAGTGTTGATTAATGGGTCACCACCAGAGCTCTTGTGATGTAACGTGACGTGCCCTAGGTATCTGTGCTTGGTCCTAAAAAGGTTCTTTTCTGTGTTTTTGGTAATGACTTGGGTAGAGATAGAGAACGGAGCTTTATAAAATTTGCGCATGACATAAAGCTTATATATTGGATAGCAGAATCTAAATTCAAAGTGATCCCAACAAATCTGAATTCTGGACTGCAAACTCAATAATTCGTTCTTTCATTAAGTATTTATAGGCCAGGTGTAGTGGCTTATACCTGTAATCCCAGCACTCTGGGAGGCCAAAGTGAGAGGATTGATTGAGGCCTGGAGTTCCAGACCAGCCTGGGCAACATAGCAAGACCTCATCTCTACAAAAAAACAAGAAAAATTAGCCAGGTGTGGCGGTGAACACCTGTAGTCCCACCTACTTGGGAGACTGAGGCAAGACGATCACTTGAGCCCAGAAGTTTGAAGCTGCAGTGAGCTATGATTACACCACTACACTCTAGCTTGGGCAACAGAGTGAGACCCTGTCTCAAAAAAAAAGAAAGAAAGAAAAAAGTATTTATAGAGCACTTAGTATGTGCAGGGAATCATAGAGAGAGAGCCGAGGCACAGTCCCTGCCTTCCGAGAACCTACTGCCTCTCAAGGGAGATGAGGCACAGGTATTTATAATATGAAGCAGGGAAGGACAAGTGCCATTTAAGCGATATTAGCTTAGTGCTGTAGTAATGGTATGTAAGGAAGAATCATTCCTGGCTGGGACGACCAAGAAAGCATCTGAGGAAGTGACATTCGAAGTGGACCCAAAGAACTGATGGGCATCTGTAGAGACAGAAAGTGGAATGATTAGTGGTTGGGAGGTGATACCTAAAGGGTACACAGTTTCTTTTTGGGGTGACGAAAATGATCTAAAAATTGTGATGATGGTTGCACAATTCTGAATATACTAAAAACCATTAAATTGTGCACTTAAAATGAGTAAATTGTATGGAATGTGAATTATATCTCAATAAAGCTGTTAGCGAAATGATACCAAAAAAAAAAGAATGGTCAAGTGGTGTGCAAACATTTTCACCTCATTACAGATGGTTGAGATAATCATACTCTTTAGTTCATGCTACTTAGCATCATTGCCATGCAAGGCTCTGTTCTTGTTTAATTAATTTATTTTCCATTTATCTTGTTCCCATACCTGCCACCATAGTAATCTTTCTTATTTTCGTATGTTTCTTTTTGTTTGTATGAGTTATAAAATGCGTATAGTTGCATTGTGGGCATGTATTTTAAATTTAAGTCAATGGTATATTATCTGCATCATTTTGTTCCTTTTCCCACTCAGCGTTGTGATGAGTGGTGCGTCTTAGGGTCCATCCCTGTTGCTGTGTGTATGTCTAGCCTGTGGCATCTGACTGCTGCTCAGTTCTCCTTAGTGGCATCCCTCTCTTAGTGCTGGACACCCAGGTTACCGGTCCCGGCCTTCCCTTGCCACAAATAATACTGTGATGAAATTTCTCAGAGGTGTTCCTTGATAGACCATGTGAAAATTTCTTTGGGTTGTATTCCTAAAAGCAGAGTTGCTGATTTGGGGAGAGAATGTGTGTGTGTGTGTGTGTGTGTGTACTTTGTTTATACTGAATTAATATATTTATACTAAGTACTTTCAGATTGCTCTTCAGAATGACTGCACTAGTCTATCCTCCTTCCAACAGAATGAAGGTGCTGTATCTTCTTAGTCCACACGAGATGTATAGATTTATTTTTAAATGCTTTATTGTGGTATATGAGAGTAAAGAGATGCATAGGATTTTGATAATGAAGACAGGAAAGAAGGATGTCCATTCTACAGAGAAGGGATGCAGTGAGCAAGGGCCCAGAGGTCGTGTGTCAAGCAGGAATGATTTGTCCTCCAGATCGCCAAAGCACAACCCCTGGAGGACAGCTGTGGGTGTGAAGCACAGGCGGTGGGGCCACACGGTAGAGGGGCTTGAGTGGAGAGCTGAGAGTAAAGGCCGACATGGTCAAAACAAAATGCTGGGACCTTTGGGAGCTGGAATGTCTAGAGGAACGCTGGTTATTTACACACAAAAGGCAATGATAAAAGGGTGCTTGTTTAGTTTTATTTTAGACTTGTTGAGTTTGAGCTACTGTCAGGATGCTCAGGTAGAGGTAATTAGAGACAGTCAGAAATTATTACATAAAATCCTGCAATTATTAATGGATTCATAATGTATTCAGTAGTATGGGGCAGAGAAAACTGGCTTGATAGCTATTTTGGAGCTACCACTAGTAGGATATATGTGACTGCCAAAAGAGCTGGTGTAATCTTAGGCCACTTTACTAGAAGTAGAGTGTAAAGATGGTAGGAGCTAGCCAGTCTCACCACTGGAGGTTTTTGTGTTCTTTTTAAGGAAGAGGTTGGCCTGCTGGAATTTGTGTGAAGGAAAACAAGCGCCCACCACTACATCCACCCACCTGCCTGCATCTGTTCCCTTATATGATGCCTTCACTTCTGTTCTTACAGATGATTTTTTAATGTTTCTGTTTACTAGAAATGAGATCCCACATCTTCTCACCACTCAAGACCTTTACCCAGCAATTCTCCCCTCTCTCTCCTGCATCATCAGCTTTCCCTGTCTGCTGGATCAACCCCATCAGCGCCCAGACATGCTGTTATTTTATCTTAAACCCTCTCTTGACCACACCCCCTTTCGGTTACCTCCCATTTTCCCCGCTTCCCAGTATAGCACATCTCCTAAGAGTTATTGATATTCACTGTCTCCAAATCCTCTCTTCTTCTTTTCTCTCAAACTCACTTCCATCCTTTTGCCTCTCCCACTTCACATAGCCTGTTCTTGTCGAGATCACCAGTGGCCACTGCTCTGCCAAATCCAAAGGTCGGTTCCCAGCTGTCATCTTACTTGCCTTGCCTGCGACATCTGACCCAGCTGAGCATTCCCTCCTCTCTAAAAAACTCTTCCCTCGGCTTCTGGAGAACCCTCTGGCTTTCCTCCTCACTGGCCATACCTTCTCAGCCTTTGCTGCTGGTTCCTCTTTCACTCCCTGACCTCCAAATGTCAACAGGCCCCAGGGCTCTATTCCTTATACCTCTTCTCTCTCTACACTTACTCCCCTGGTGAGCTCATCCAGTCCATCAGATAACTTGTGTTCACGAGGATGCTCAGATTTATATCTCCAACCTGTACCTTTCTCTCCAACCTCAGGTTTGGATATCCAACTTCCTACGTGGCATCTCTACTTGATGTCTAATAGGAAATCTCAAACTTAACTAAAACCTAACTACTGAGCTTCTCCCTGCCACCACCTACTCTTATCGTCTTCCTGATTCCTCGTCTCAATGAAGACAGTGCCATTCTCCAGTTGCTCAGGTCACACCTTGCCTCTTCTCTTTCTTCTCACACCTTCTTTCAATTGATTAGAAAACATTTTTCATCCCACCTTCAAAATATTTCCAGAGTTCAGCCTTTCCTCACCACCTTCACAGATCCTACTCTGGTCCAGGCCACCACCACTGTCTTTTCTTTGTTGAATTACTAGCCTCCTAACTAATCTCCTTCCTTCCAGTATATTTTCAGCATAGGGACCAGAGTGGTTCTTTTAAAACAGAAGTCTGACCATAATCACTCCTCTGCTCAAAACCCCTGGTGCAGGGGTTTCTTGAGAGCTTATTTGGAGGTTCTAGCAAGGGAGTGCAGCTACTCATATACCCTTGACTGAAGAAAGGTCCTCCTCTATTGGGAAGGTCGTCCTCTTTGACTGAGCCTGCAGCTTCAGGAGGGCACACATGGAGCAGTGAGGGAGGTAGGGCACACCCGCTTAGCCAGCTAGAGCAGCCAAATCAACCCTGGTTGTCGCTCCATGAATTAGTATTAAACGTGTTTTGGGACAGGATTTGTCTTAAGAGTTTTACAGAGCTTTGCCCTGAAAGAACATGTGAATGTGTTCGTTTGCATTTCGAATGCTGTTACACTCGGAAAGGCGTCTCTGAAAGGCAGTAGCGGCTGTATCCCACGAGGCGCGCGTTTCTCAGACTTAAAGAATTGGATTTGCTTTGTAAAGCACAAGCGAATCTGTTAAAAACTATAGGCTGAGAGCTGACAATGGAGTGCCCTCTGGAACAAACAGCTTCCTGGAAACGGAAATGATAGCTTCCTGAATGGCTAAAAGCAAAGCTTTTGTTTAAACCACTCTAGACTACCTGTCTCCATTCACAATGACCTAATAAACATGGAGCTTACATATCTCTGTTTAACCCCTCTGTTTAAATGATAAACTTATCTTAGAATTTAGAAATTAACCTTTGAAAGACTTTGTAACCGTTTGCTCACGTAAATAGAATTAGTTAAAGAATCTGTAGAAGCCTTCTGTAAAAGCCTTTTGAAAATCTGTTAACCTGAGAGGAGCTACCTGTTGTTATGTAAATCTGTTACCCCTGACAATTGTTCACTATTTCCTATAAGTTACCATGTAAGACCTCATTCGGGGCTTTTTGAGACCAACGGAGAGGTCTGAGCCCCCTGAGCTTCCGCTTTGCCTATAATCTTTATAAACTTATAAAACTATATCTTTGTCTCAGTGTATTCTTTTATTTCTTCCATTTTCCATTTCTCTCTATTATTTTCTCATCCCTTGCAACTCTACCAAAGGGAGCCGGTTTTTTGCAGGGAACACTGGCCATGTTCCCCGCACCTGGTGATCAGTGGGGTGACAGATGTCACAGCCAGATCGCCCTCACATCCTAGGTTTCTTAACTTTATCACCATTGACATTTGTGACCAGTTAATTCTCTTTGTTGGAGGTTCTGTGCATTGTAGAACGTTTAGCAGCATCCCTGGCCTCTACCTACTGGATGCTAATGATGGTAATGGCAAAACTCCCCTGCCAAGTTGTGGCAACCAAAACTGTCTGCAGGCATTGTCAAATGTTCCCTGGGGAGCAAAATCACCCCTCGTTGAGAACCACTGCCCTAGTGTAAAAGTAAAGTCGGAGGCAGGGCATAGTGGCTTACACCTGTAATCCTAGCACTCTGGGAGGCTGAGGCAGGAGGATTGCTTCAGGTCAGTAGTTCGAGGCCAGCGTGAGGAATAGCGAGACCCCAACTCTACAAAAAAAAATAGAAATTAGCTGGGTGTGGTGACATGCGCCGGTAGTCCCAGCCTCTTGGGAAGCTGAGGCCGGTGGATCACTTAAGCCCAGGAGTTTGAGGTCACAGTGAGCTATGAGGATACCACTGCACTCTAGCCCAGGCAACAGAGTGAGACTCTGTCTCAAAAAAAAAAAAGTAAAGTCAAATGACTTAGCACGATCCGGAAGATCCTGTGTGTTTACCTCCCATGTGATCTCAGCTTACTGTTCTCCCCATCATTTGCTCCAGTCTCACCGTGTTGATCTCCTTGCTAATCCTCAAAGTTGCCACATGCTCTTGGCTCTGGGCCTTTGCGTTCACGGTGTTAGCCAACTAGGATGCTCTTCCCCAGGTACTTATAGAGCTTTCTCTCTTCCTTCAGATTGTTACTCAAACGTCATTACCTCTTTTTTTCATTGTTGTATTACCAACACCTAGAACAGTGCCTGGCACATAGTAAGTGTCATTTTCATCATCCCAGAAAGAAGTCCCCCACCCATTAACCATTGCCCCCCCACCGACTCTCACCTCCACCCTCCCACCCCTGCCCTAGGCAATCTGCTTTTCTGGACATTGTCTTTTCTGTACTTTGTCATATAAATGGAATCATATAATAAGCAGCCTTTCATGTCTGACTTCTGTCACTTCGCATCATGTTTTCAAGGTTCATCTGTGTTGTAGCATGTGTACACAGACAGCATGTACATGTGTTAAATTTCTTGTCATTGCCAGATAGTACTCTGTTATATGGATGCACCACATTTCATTTGTCCATTCATCAGTTGATCGACATTTGGGTTGTTTTCACTTTTTGGCTATTATGAATAATGCTGCTATGAACATTCATGTACAAGTTTTTGTGTGGGTTTAAGTTTTCTTTTGTCTTGGGTATATACTTAGGAGTGGACTTGGTGGGTCATGTGTAACTCTGTGTTTAACATTTCGAGGAACTACCAAAATGTTTTCCAAAGCAGCTGCACCATTTTCCCACCAGCAGTGTATAAAGTTCCAGTTTCTCCACATCCTCACCAACACCTGGTATTATCTGTCACACGGAAGTGTGAACTTTTTCGTGGTTCCTACCTCGGGCTCCTGCTTTTTGCCCTTGGAGAAAGTTTTTTTTTCCCCTAACGGGTGCGATGAGCCATTTTTTTCTCCAGTCTCAATACACTTGTAATCAGTGGTCACATCCAGGAAGGGGCAAGTTTGAGTCAGGAGAGCTGTCTGTAGCCTTGGCTTGCAGTCGTCTTTGTGAAGGATCTCGCCCCACTGGCACAGAACTCACAGTGAGGAGCTATCTAGCACGGGAAGTCAGTGCTCTCACTCAGGTAAGGTAGTCTGTCATTGAGCAGAAGTGTGTGCCTCTTCCATCCTCCTTTCCTCTCTTGCTTGCAGATGGACGATGATGATGACGATGATGACATAGGTGATCATGATGACGATCACCCTGGGATGGAAGTGGTGCTGCACGAGGACAAGAAGTACTACCCGACAGCCGAGGAGGTGTACGGTCCTGAGGTGGAGACCATAGTTCAGGAGGAAGACACACAGCCTCTCACAGGTAAGTCAGGATGAGCTAAGTTGTGGTAGGTGAAATTGAAACCTGAAAACGTCATCTCATAGCCGTCAGCAGATGTTAAAAGTTCAGTGAAGCCAGGTGCAGTGGTATGCACCTGTAGTCCCAGCTACTCGGGAGACTGGGGCAGAAGGATCGCTTGAACCCAGGAGTTTGAGGTTATAGTGAGCTATGGTCGAGCCACTGCCCTCCAGTTTAGGTGACAGAGT
The DNA here is from genome assembly GCF_000956105.1 of Propithecus coquereli. Lineage (NCBI taxonomy): Eukaryota > Metazoa > Chordata > Mammalia > Primates > Indriidae > Propithecus > Propithecus coquereli. Next base: position 260,403 of record NW_012153219.1, on the reverse strand, counting down.
GAGACCCTGTCTCTCAAAAAAAAAAAAAAAAACCCAGAAGTTTAGGGAATGAATTGATCAGTTTTCGTTTACTATTTTCAGGTACCGTTTCTAGGTTGTGATTCAGTTAATCCTGTTTTGATATTCAATAAAGCTCCTATTACTAAGCAAATAAGTTATTTCTTTATCTGTATCTGTTTAAGTACATGAAGACTGTCAGTAAGTTTTCCCTGTGGCCTGATAGGTTTTTCCGTCCAAATAATTCCAGCCCTTTTAACCAGTCCTCACAATGCTTCTTGTCCGTCTCTTAATAGTTTTCATTGATCTTCTAGAAAGTAATGGCATCTTATAAATGCGAGGAGAGATCTTGAACTGACATCGATCTCATTCTATATCCATTCTGCCTCCCTTCCTCCCACCCTTCCACAAAATGAAGTTCAAATGCCTCGGTCCACAATTCAAGATCCTTCACTCTCTCATGCCAAACAGTATTTCCAGAAATTTCTCAACATGAGTGATCCTTGAGAATAAAATAAATTGATGGCATACATCATACATTCTAAAAGCTCAGTCTAATGGAATAGGGCTCTGTATTTTTATGTTTTATACCTACCTACACATCACTTCCTTTTTTTTTTTTTCTCTCTTCTAGAACCCATTATTAAGCCAGTGAAAACCAAGAAATTCACTCTGATGGAGCAGACATTACCAGTCACAGTATATGAAATGGAGTAAGTTATAAGGTTTCTCAGCTTCTCTGCAGAGGTAGTGTGGGTTCATCTTTCCATGGAGGTAGAAGGTGGTTCGTAGTTGAAGTAGCCGGTGGATTGTGGCAGCAGAAATCTCTCCACAATACCCCTTCATCTTATATGGCTGCTGGGATATTTAGGCTCTGTTAACTTTTCTCGTGGTGCTCATCCAGGTCTTAGCTGTTTCCTCTTCTTCCAGACTTGTATTTTGGTATTGGAAGCCAGCCTTTGAGACGGAACTGGGTATTATAATTATCAGTGTTGGGTCCACCAGAGCCTGTGGTGACTCAGGAAGATAGCCGAGTACCTTTAGGACCATATCAACTCTGTATTTTGAAAAGGAGAGCACAAGTAGGTAGATATATGTATAGGATCATTTAGGCTCTTCATACTGCAAACTGTTTCTGAAAACATTTTTACTGGCGAAATGCACTTGTGAAGCCCTTATGTGTTGAAGTGCTTGTGACTTGTGATTAGATAATGAAACTTTTTTGTTTGTTTTTAAAACATGTTGACCTCTGTGTGTCCAAAAGAGCAGGTGACCTTCTGAAATGGTCAGCTCATCTGCCATCATTCAGACATTTTTGAAACAACTTTTCAGTTGTCTGTAGAATTCGCTTCATATTCCTTTGCATTCTCAACGGTGACTTTTGAAATCTGCAGTCTTTGAATGGACTTGGTTTTTGTGAAGAGCCCAAGCTATCCGAGGGCTACCTGCCATAAGTAACATGGCTGATGAGCGAGAAGGACAGTGCTGGTTTGTTTTTTTTTTTTTTTTT
>NW_012153219.1:229998-257846 GCF_000956105.1 Propithecus coquereli | reverse complement strand
CCTCCCAGAGAGCTAGGATTACAGGCATGAGCCATCGCGCCCGGCCTCAGCCTGAAGATTTTTAAAGGGACAGTACTCATGTATATGTGTTAGTTCACGTATTATGTTTTTTCTTCTTTTTTACTCCCATGATATTTCATTGAAATGGTCACATTACCTCATGGGTAAGTCTGTTCCATTCCCAAAGTCAGAGCGGTGTAAACACAGACATTCATGTCTGCCTCTGAGCATTCTCCAGTTGGTCTGAAAGTTGTTCCCACCTGAAAATACCTGAAATGCTTTTGAACCACTCCCCGTTTGAAAGCTTTTGCCAGAGTCCCTTTTCTCTTTTCTTTTCTCCTTTCAGTTTCTTGGCGGATCTGATGGATAACTCGGAGCTCATCAGAAATGTGACCCTTTGTGGCCATCTCCACCATGGCAAGGTGAGAGAACTTTTGGCTACTTGGAACAGGAGTTCTCTTTGTTCCTGCTCATGTCTTGGGCCTTCAAGAGTCACAGAGGTTGAGGTTTGAGGTCATAAGGCTAGACTTCCTGACTTCCTGACTCTGGGCGGGAGGGAGCCTCCATGCCTATTATAAAACTGTGCTGTGAAATTCTAGCTTTTCCTGAGTGGCATGTGGATTGGAGCCTGTTTTTAAAGCCGCTTGTATGACTGAGCCTTGTGTCTACATCTGGACAGAAGGAGGAAAATTGAGCCTCACTCTGATTTTTATAAGTTTTCATTTCCTGGTGGATGCTTGTCCGAGAAAGATTTCATCTTTCATTTGAAAATAATCCTGTGGCTTCAGCATTAATACTTTGCTGTCCCATCATCCTCCTTGCTCTCCTCTTCCTCTTCTTATTCCTAAATTACATGGTGCATTGGGAGCTCGGGGGTGGGCACAGGAAATTTTCCTCTGTGGTGGGCAGGTCTTAACTGTCTCTTCCCTTTCAGACGTGTTTTGTAGATTGTTTAATCGAGCAGACTCACCCAGAAATCAGAAAGCGCTATGACCAAGATGTGAGTAGAACTTCTGCTGAGGGTTTAGGAGGAACCATTGCGAATATGTAGGGATGTCTCTCTCCTTCCCCTTCCTTCACCATTCCCACTCTCTTTATAAATAATGACACCTACGGAATGAGGCTTTATGATTGTAATCTCTATTAATAGGCTGTAGGAAAATAATTTCAACTTTCTCAGAAGTATAGAGAATATTAACCTGTATTATTTTTGGATGATCTGTTTTGCACTTGGGATCCCACCTCTGTTAGGAAATATCCTGACATTTATTTCCCGTCATAGTATTAATAGCCTGCTCTATAAATATAATACAATTGTACCTTGTTTTCATGGTAAATTTAAATGCCCTTGAATGAGGCCAACTGTGGCTGTAAGTCTCAGTGCAATAAATGTCCAATCTCTGCCAGATTGACTGTTTAGACATGTTGGCATGAAGGCTAGCATGTGTCTCCTTTTACCACTCCGAGAATTCGGTGCATTTGATTGGATTTAGCTCTCCAGCTATACCTAGTCTTCATTGACCTTCCCCTGCCCGGCCCCCCCCCCCCAGAAAAACCCCAAAACCTCTACACATCCAGGAGCATTTCCAGCTGGGAGGGTCTCATTGTCTGCAATTGCTGTGGGGACACCCTGCTGTGTTTAATCTATTCTCCTCCTTAGACAGAAATCCTTGAGCTGGGAGGTGGTGAGGGAAGGTGATTGATGGTTCATTTGTGGGAAAGGAGTCTGAATTCAGGTGGTCACGACAGTTAATTTTTTTCAGCTGTGCTATACTGACATCCTCTTCACAGAGCAAGAGGTAAGTATGCCTTCGGAAATCAGATTGTTGCCCACACCAGACCAACTAGTAATAGTTTTGCAGGGAACATAGGGAGGCTTTATGACAGCACTTTGGTCCATCCCCACCCCTCTGTACCCCACTGCCCCACACGCTTTATCTCCCAGCTTCTCCCAGTCATCCCAGGATTGTAACTCCAAAGAAAACTAGGTAGGCAAGATGTAGGGGGAGGGGGCCCTCCTGTCCTTGACTGGATTTAATTTGGACAAATAGGGCAAATACTAATAGATGATGTCTACATTTATGCTATAAGTGATACAGAAGCTCAGTGTGGTTTTTAAAATGACATCATCTGTAAAATCTGTAAGATGACTCCATCCATGTGATGATCTCTTTCTAAGAGTAGCTTCTCTTTGAGAATGGGTTCATGGGTCTCTGTGCTTCTCTTTGTCTTTCCCTTTGGAACTTCATCCCTTCCTTCTGACCCCTGTCTTTCCCTTCTCTTCTTTAGTTCTTTTTTTTTCTTTTTGAGACAGGATCTAGCTCTGTCGCCTGGGCTAGAGTGCAGTGCCATCATCATAGCTGACTGCAACCTCCAACTCTCAAACTCCTGGGCTCAAGCCATCCTCCTGCCTCAGCCTCCCAAGTAGCTGGGACCACAGGCACACACCACCACACCCACTAATTTTCTGTTTTTCTGTAGAGATAAAGTCTCTCTACATTGTTCAGGCTGGTCTCAAACTCCTGGCCTCCAGTAATCCTCCTGTCTTGGCCTCTCAAAGTGCTAGAATTACAAGCGTGAGCCACCACGCCTAGCCTCTCTTCTTTATTTCTGTCCTTTTTCCCTAAATAACAACACGGAAGACTCAATTACATAAGTTTGGTCAACTGTAGGACCTTGAAACAGTGCTGGCATATGATAGGCAATCAGTGAATGTTAGCTAATATATTTCTATGTTTGGAGTTTTTTGTTTTGTTTTTGTGGAGTTTTTTTTTAGAGACAGGATCTTGCTCTGTCACCCAGGCTAGAGCGTGGTAACGCGATCATAGCTCACTGCCCTCAAGCTGTTTGGAGTTTTTTAAATATTTATTTCCTATTATAGCTTTTATAATACTTCTTTAAAAAAAAAACAAAAAAAACTAAAATGCCCCAGATTGTTTCTTTTTACTTTTAAGATGCTCAGCTTTTTTGTTTCCAACATGTGAGGAGGATAAGATTCTAGGACCCTGGATTCTCTGTTAAGGTTTAATACTGCTTTGCTTGCTTTTTCATTTCAATTTTTTTTACATTTGAACCAAACGCCCCCAGAAATGCTGTCTGGCACCAAGATATTTCATCTTCAAGGTCATGATGGTTGAGTCCTAGATAAAAATCAGCCCACTACAAGAAGAGACATTAGTGTAATTTACCAGCAATTGACAAGCCCCAAGAGCAGAATGAACCCCTCTTGCATAGGAACAAGCCTTGACCACTGTCTCTTTGTGCCTTTCAGAGAGGTGTTGGCATCAAGAGCACTCCTGTGACAGTGGTCTTGCCAGATACCAAAGGAAAATCTTATCTATTCAATATCATGGACACCCCAGGTAGGACATTCTTTGACTTTTTACTATCAGAACCTTGTCCTGTTGGGTATTTGTGCTTCCACTTTCCAGAGCAGAAAGCACAAACCAGACATCCTTGTTTTTACATTTCCTTCACCTTCATTGAGACAGTTTTCATTTTTAACTCTCTCCTTTAGTTAATTAGCAAGCAGCCATGCTCCAGGCCTCCTATTTACTTCTCTTTATTCTCCTCTAGAATATTTAAATTTTAGGGAATCCTAATTCATTTATTCATTTCCCACCTGTGTCAGGCCCCATGCTAGCTGCTGGGGTGATAAAGGTGAGTCAGACTTGGTCCCTGGCCTTGACATGCTCAGGCCTTTGAAGGAGGCTCGTGGACATGTAGATTAGTGTGGGGGCAGCACCTCTTGCCCTGTGGATGACTCTTTCTTTTATGGAAAGGACCAACTTGGGGCAGAGTTTTTAAAAACTCTGGAAAATTTGGGATTTTGGCTGATTTGCCTTCATTGCACCATCAGGTGCCCAGTGCCCTGATACCTCCCAGCCCCTGTCCCCGAACTTCCTTGGACAGCACACTGTGCTCTAGACCTGCCTTTGCCCCTTCTTCTGTCCCCAGCTTGTCTTATGTCCCATAGAACTCTGGTCACTGCTGATTAGACTGAGTGGTGTGTGAGTGTGAACTCATTATGCCCTCCTGGGTAAAACACTTGCCTCTTTTTATGCATGGAGGCCTCCTGTATAAAAGTGTAATCCAAGGATGTGACTCTACTGAGGGGAATTTATACACTGCAGGGAGCTGTGGGGGTTGGAGTAGGGATATTTGGGGGTTCATAAGCTTTGCAGTGCCCCTCCAATCACCCTACAAGTGAGTTGTACCTCATCCTGCACCAAATGGCAACTTACTTTGTATCTCCTTTTCAGGACATGTGAATTTTTCTGATGAGGTCACAGCTGGCTTGCGCATCTCAGACGGAGTGGTCCTTTTCATCGATGCTGCTGAGGGGGTGAGTCAGACTCAACTCTCTTAGAACCTCTTCCACTGTTATTCCCTCCCACCCGCCACCCCTCAACGACAATGCCCAGAGACTGAGATAGCTGGGAGCCAGAGAACGTGAAAGACTGTGGGATTAAGGCTCAGAATTGCTATGAAGTTAGGGCAGTAAATGAAGTTCAAAATTAATTTTCATCCTGAGTCCCCTTGCTCCCTGCCCAGTGAAGCGCAAAATGATAAGACCCATTGTCATTCAGGAAACACAAAGATAAAACGACATGTGTAAATAAAAGGGAGGGAGGAGAGTATATTCATATAAATGGATTTTAAATGTTAATGAGTTTTTCTAAGAGATTGAAGTTAAAAAGGTGTCTAATATTTCTTGATTGAAAGGTTGAGTTGGCTGACCTCACTCGTGTTGTCATTGGTGAGATGGCCAGCAGAGGGAGCCAGAATTATCCTTTTTTTTAATTGATTTTTCATTTTGGAATAATTTAAAACTTAGCAAAAAGTTGCAAGAATAGTACAAGGAACTTGCCCTCATTTGCTGTGTAATTTTCTTTCTGTACACGTGTGTGTGTGTGTGTATTTTCCCTGTGAACCATTTTACAGTAAGAAATTTCAGAATGGATTTTCTAAGAATAAGGACATTCCTTTTTTTAACTGTAGTACAGTTCCCAAAAATCAGGAAATTTAACATTAATGCAATACTATTGTAGAGAGCTTTTCTACAGACCTTATTTAGTCTAATTGTACCAGTAATGTCCTTAACAGGATTTTTCCCCTAATCCAGAGTAGTTTAGTTTTCATGACTCTCCAGTTTTCATTTCTCTTTGAATTGAAGCTGTTCTTAGCCTTTCTGGATCTCTTATGACATTGGCACTTTTGAAGAGTACAGGGCATTTATTTTGTAGAATATCTTTCAATTTGGGTTTGTCTAATATTTCCTCATGATTAGCTCAGGTTATTTTTGGCAGGAATGCTACATAAGTAAAGCTGTGTTCTTACTAGTCCATCACATTGGAAGATACGTGATGTCACCTTATCCCATAATTTGTGATGTTAACTTTGATTACTTGTTTAAGGTGGGTCAGCCAGGTTTCTCCAGTGTAAAGTTACCATTTTCCTCTTTGTTATAAATAATTTGTGGGGAGATACTTTGAGTCTATACATACATTCTGGTTTTTTATCTACCAATTTTATCATTCGTTGATGATTCTTGGCTTATTCCTGTGATAATTGCAAATGGCAATTTTTCTAACTCTTCATATTTCTTATGTATTTATTGGTTGGAATTCTATGGTAAAGAAGAGCTTTCCCTTCTCCCCCATTTGCTTATTTATTATCAGTATGGATACATGGATGTTTATTTTATTCAGTGGGTTATAATCCGTTACTATCCTTATGTGTTGTGGGGCTCTAGTTATCCCAGATTTGGCTAGCAAGAGCTCCTTTGTCCTTTGAGATGTCTCATCTTTGCGTTTCCTTACTTTCAGGCACAAAATGTTCTGTACATATCTTTCCCTGCCCTAATCCTGGAATCAGCCATTTCCTCAAGAAGCTCTCACTTCTGATAGTGGGGACTGGTATTTAGAAACAAAGATCCGAGAGTGCTCATTGCTACTAGGGTTCAGTGCTTATAGGCCCTTTCACTGAGCCTAGCTAGGTCATATTCATTTCCACATATCTGTAACTATTTCTGCACTTGTGTAGTAAAAATCATTCGTTCATCCTAACAACCCCAATCCCATTTCAGCACCACAGGTCCTTCCGAGCCTTCCTAGTTCCTTCTCTAGCACTGACAAACCTGACTCCCAGCATCATCATTCATGTGTTTATTTCTCAGTCCTGCAAAGTGTCCTCTTAAAGTTCCTGCATCTGCCTTCAGACAGGGTGCTCTTTGCTTCCACCCGACAACATCTCCCCAAGTCCTCTTTCCCCCTCAGGCTTCATATTTTAAAATATCGTCCTCTTTGGCTCTGCTCTGGACTTTCCACATTCTTTGTTCTTATCACCACCTTCTGAGCCTTGTGTTTCTCAGGTGATGCTGAACACAGAGCGGCTGATCAAGCACGCAGTGCAGGAGAGGCTGGCGGTCACTGTGTGCATCAACAAGATTGACCGTCTGATCCTGGAGCTGAAGCTGCCTCCGACTGATGCTTACTACAAGCTGCGCCACATTGTGGATGAGGTCAATGGATTAATAAGGTGTGAGGCCCCTGGGAGTAGACTTCCTGTCCTCAGAGACTCTGGTTTTTATAAATCTTAATTTTAACCCTGAATACCTCTGGGAGTAACTCTGATTATTTCTTGGCATGTGTTGATAAGCTTATTGGACAAAGCTAGAGGAATATTCTGGATCTCTACACGGATTGACTCTACAGACTTGGCCTCATTAACTCTGTGCTCTAACAACTTGTGCAACTTAACACATCTTCAGTTTAGTGTTGTGCTCGATACCGTGGGTTCCAGATCAGTCCCATCTTCACCACATACCAACCATGTGTTTCTGCTTCTGTAAAAAAGGAATTATAGTAGTACTTGCCTAATGGGATGTTGCAAGAAATTAAATGGAGATTTGATGTAACGCACTTGACACCGTGTTTACCATAAGGCAACTGATTACTGAGGAATGTTACCTATTATCTTACTATTGACACAGAGTAAGGAAATTAAGAAATTGTTTACTGTGTTCCTGTGGATGTACCTGCTTCTCAGCAAGATCAATTTAGGGCTCACATTAATAAGTATGAGTGATGGTTAGGACACCTTAGAATACAGTGTCAAAGTGGCTTCAAAGCAAAGGTGAAATATATCTTAAAGACAGTCTTGGCCAGGTGCAGTGGCTCACACCTGTAATCCCAGTTACTTGGGAGGCTGAGGCAGGAGGATCGCTTGAGCCCGCCGTTTGAGGTTGCAGTGAGCTGTGATGATGCTCACCATACCCAGCTAATTTTTCTATTTTTTGTAGAGATGGCGGGGGTTCTTGCTCTTGCTCAGGCTGGTCTTGAACTCCTGGCCTCAAGTGATCCTCCTGCTTCAGCCTCCAAAATCTGCATGGTTTTAAGATTCCATGTTTTAACATGAATTTATAAAACAAAGCCAACCAAAGCAGAATGGGGACGAATAGGGCAGTGAGATGGAGAGCAGAGTTGCTTTTCTTCTTTTTGTCTCTCTGGCTTTTTTCTTTTTAGTGGTGTTCATGTCTGTTTGTATTTGTGAAATTGAGATTTCTCTCCAGTGTATTTCTGTCTTATCACATTCGATTCATTTCCTGTGTTCCAAGGTCTTTGTCTGTATCCTCCAGGTTTCCCCTTGTCTGTCTGGTACAGTTAACTTTTCCAAGATTGTGCAGAATGTTCCCAGCTCTAGGAAGTCAACTTGTTACTGGGAATTAGGGAACAACTCCATCATGTCACTTCCTTGGACCAGGCTGTTGGCAAAACTGAGTGTCTTATGCAAGCCCCTCTGGAGGGCTGGAGAGACGCTGTGCCAGAGTTCCTGCCCTCCGCCTTGGCAGTGTGTCAGGGCTGCTGCACAGCCTGGCACTGTGCTCACCACGTCTCTGTTTCAGCATGTATTCCACTGATGAGAACCTGATCCTGTCGCCACTCCTGGGCAACGTCTGCTTCTCCAGCTCCCAGTACAGCATCTGCTTCACGCTGGGCTCCTTTGCCAAGATCTACGCCGACACCTTCGGTAAGCACTGGCTGGCAGCCTGTCTCGCCAGCCTCTCCAGAGTAGCGTGTGCCTTTCCGGCTCAATGGCTCCGAACTTGGCTTTGTGTCAGAGCACCCTGCTGGAGGAGCGTTTTATCACTTGTTATCACATTTGGGGCTCTTTTTGGCCTTTAGACCCTTTCTGCAGGCTAGATGGTCTCTAAATAACAGAAAAATAAAAGTGACTAGGAGGAACTGGGAGAAGAGGGAGCTCATTTGAGGAATAAAAATCTCTCCCGGAGTGAGACAGATTTGTAAACTAGGAATTATTTGTGCCCACAAAACACTTTCAGACCTCCCCCTCAGAGGTGGACTCTCTCAGTGTTTACGCTTCTGGCCGTCTTTGCAGCCGTATCTGTGCACACATAGAACTTGTCTCGGACTCACAGTCAGCACGTGCATGCCCCCGTTGGCATGCCCAGTCGAATGATTTTATGGGTTCCTAGAGCCTCCACACCAGATCCCTAGGACCAGCCTCCCAACCCCAGGGGCTCCCTGGCTCTCCATCTCTCTGCCTTCCCAGTTACCTCACATTCCAGCAGGAATAGTGTACTGAGAGTCGTGTGCATGTCAAATGCTGCACTTAGAGGGGAGTCATTGTTACCCTCATTTTTGGAGCTGAGGAGACAGGCTCTGTGAGAGTCTCACAACTGGCAGGCGGTGGAATCCCAGCATTTCTTTTCTTGCTGGTCGGTTGTCCTGCTGAACCCTTGATGTGGATCCATTTGCTCTTGTGAAAAACTGGGCAATTAAAACTCAGTCCTTTTTAAAAAATCTTTCATACATGCTCATTGTAGAAAAGTAGAAAATACAGTAAAATTTAGTCAAGAAGTCAAAATTCACCTATAACTTCCGTACCATAACCACTGGTCACATTTGGTGACAATTCCCTCTTTTTCTATTTATTATGTTACATAAATGAGATCATATTATATACGTAAACACACATACACAATTGACCCTTGACTAACGTGGGGGTTAGGGGTGCTGACCTCCCTTCACAGTCGAAAATCCACGTATAACTTTAGTCTGCAAAAACTTAACTACTTATAGCCTACTGTTGACCTGAAGCCCTTACTGATAACATAAATAGTTGATTAACACATTTTATATGTATTATGTACTATACTCTTACAATAAAGTAAGCTAGAGAAAAGAAAATTTTACTAAGAAAATCATAAAGAAGAGAAAATATATTTGCTGTTTATTAAGTGGAGGTGGTTCACCATGAAGGTCTTCATCCTCATCATCTTCACATTGAGTAGGCTGAGGAGGAGGACCAAGAGGGCTGGTCTTGCTGTCTCGGGGTGGCAGAGACAGAAGAAAATTCTTATGTAGGTGGATTCGCGCACTTCAAACCCATGTTGTTCAAGGGTCAACTGTATATATATATATATATATATATATATATATCCTGTGTTTTCATTCAGCCTTGGATTACTGACCATTTTCCTGTCATTATATGTATATTTTAGTATACATGAAATATATATATACTGGGTAGATATGGGTAGATGAACAATAAATGAAATTCATTTCAACAGGGTTCCAGTAGAAGTTTATATATTTTTCGGTGCCCTTTGTATCAGCATGTGAAGCAAAATCCAAGACACTTTCTGTAATTGTTATGTAAAGATGATTCAATTTCTGATTGAAAATGGCCCTCAGCCTTGGGAGATATTGTTAGTCATCCTTTGAACCCACTGTCAGTTTATGAAGGAGCCAGCAGTGGGCTCCAACATCATTATCATGAAAAGCCACGTTTGGGCTTCTAGAAAGTCAGCACTGAAGGAAAGCATTGAGTCCTTCCCCTTCGTTTTACATATGGGGAAACTATGCCCATGGTCACAGAACTTATCGAGAATTGGGACTAGAATCCATTTATACCATACTGCCAAAATTATACCATGTCCTCTTGCTAGGAATACAATACAGGTCATGATGAATAATCTCTGACTTCTAGGAACTTCATCCAGTGGGTGGGCGGAATCGCAGAGTGATGAATGGCAATGTAGGGTGGTAGTGTGAGCTGAGTGCCAGGTAGCTGCCATAGGCAGGTAGAGCTGAGAGAATTCAGAGGCAGGGGACAGCTACAATGGCCTAGGGGTCAGAGAAGGAGATGGGGCTTAGGTAAGTGGAGAGTAGGGAGCCAGGAATTCCAGACTCGCAGGGTTGGAAGAGGAGGAATGGAGGCAGGTGGCATTGGTCATGGCCTGTTCAGGTAATAATAGACTGTTTCACCAAGGAGAAAAGTTCAAGTAAAAACTGCTGGTGGGCTAGGTTGGGACCATATTGAGGAGGGTTTGGCATGCCAGATTAAGGAATTTAAACCTTATCCTATAGGCAGTTAGCTTTTTAACATTGGGGTGGGTGTTATCTGCAAACTAATGAAAGACCAGAGGGAGGATGGAATGCAGGAAGGGCCACCTGTTCAGACATCTTTGCCAATATTTAGATACAGCATTATGAGTATTGGATTAGTATTATCTCTGGGCAAAGAGGAGATGGATTTGAGAGATTCATTCATTCTTTCAGTAAGTATTTATCAAACCTCTCTAATGTGCTAGGCCCCATTCTTGTGAGTACAGAGAAGTTCAGTCCCGTGATTATAAGTCCAGTGATTAAACTGGGTGGTAAGTGCAGTAATAGAGGAGATAAAAGGTACTGTGGTTCACAGAGAGAAGAAAGTTTCAGGAAAGTTTCCCCACTAATAATGGGGAAGAAAGGGAGAATTTGGTAATTAACAAAATGAGGAAGAAAAAGATTCTGAGCTTGGGCAAGATGCCAGCGTAGCCTTACTGATGGAGATAGGAAAGGCTGAGGGGGGCGGGGCTTTAGGGGAAAGGTGATGCATTCCCTTTATGCCATCTGAGGTGAAAGGGAACCATCTGACTTCTGGGTAGAAATATCCAGGAGGTAGTTGGTGATGTTAGTGTTCTAGTTGAATGTTACAGGAGCTCTTGACTTAGAAGATCTTGGAGTTTAAAAGCCATGGTTGATGGGTTCAGTGTGACTAGAATTAGCAGTTGCAGTCAACCTAGGTTCTCCTTTTGGCTCCAGCACAGCCTTGCCGGCCTTGGGCTAATCCTGTCTTTTGTGCCTCAGTGTCCCTGTCTGTTTGCCTGCCTGGCTAGAAGGAAATGTCTGGGCCCTGGAATGGAAGGTGCTAGAATTCCTCAGCTCTGAACCACTTGTTCAGACACCTCAAGCAGAATTTTGAACAATACTTTGCTAGGTAGCTTATAATTGTGTGGCTTCTCCTATAGGTGACATTAATTACCAGGAATTTGCTAAAAGACTCTGGGGTGACATCTACTTCAACCCTAAGACGTAAGTAGAGTGTGGGACATGACTCCAGAGGGGTGGTCCATTTTCCCAGTAAGCAAGGAGAGATAGGAAAAGAGTTCCCGAGATTAAAAACTTACTTTTTTCTTAGACATAAACTACCATCTTTCCTCCCCTAAAAGGGTTGGCATCCTAAGTTCAAATTGGGTGAGAGGCTATTTCTCCTGAGGTCTTTACAGCTCAGCTCAGGCATGCAGGAGGGTCATAACTATGTGTCCTCTCAGGAATCTGTGTTTGGAAACTTTACGATCATGCTCACATTCCTCCTCCGGCTCCTGCTCAGATTCAGAACTTAAGCAACAGTCCCTTGGGGTCAGTGACACTGCCTTTTCCCTCCTGGATCACTCAGAATTCTTCTTTTTCTCTTTAGGCGAAAGTTCACAAAAAAGGCCCCAACCAGCAGCTCTCAGAGGAGCTTTGTGGAGTTTATCTTGGAGCCACTTTATAAGATCCTTGCTCAGGTGAGTGTCAGGCCACCAGGTTCAGATCTGCTCTTCTGAGCACACGTGGAAAAGCTGGTGAACTCAGGCTTCCCTGTGCCCCTAAACCTGCTCAGATTGACATTACTAAGTATGAGGGTGGTTGGTCACCAGTTGTTTATTAAGTAATCTTCTGGATCTCAAACACTACACACTCCAAGTGCTGTTGAAATCTGAGGAAAGGGAGAAGGTACAAAAGAAGGAAAGAAAAAGAAGGCATAACCTAGAGAAAGTTTGGGGACAGATATTGACTGTTCAGAAGAATGTGACACTGTAGAACTAGTCAAATCAGTTATGAGAATTCAACTTACAGATGTAATTGTGAAAGTCTTCCGTGTTATCTGTATCAATAAAGATGATTATTATAGCAATGTTTATAATAGGAAAAGAAAAAAACTGGAAATAGGTTAAATGTTTATCAATTAATTATTTTCATCAGTCTGATTAAATGAATTATAGTACATCTATAAAATGAAGTATTTTGCAGCCATTAAAGGAATGACTGTATGAATGTTTTCTCCTGACTGTTCTGGGCACGTGTGTACTAGAATGTGATGTTTGTCAGGTTGAAAGGACACATCAGGAAGTGGTAAGGATTTAGTTAAAGTTGTAGAATACTGTGAAGGAAAGAATGTAACGTTATGTTTATATGAATTTGCCCTACCTAAAAAACAGGACTACGACTAAAAGGGTAAAAATGTCGTCTGGGAATTTTCAGACCTTTCTTCCAAGACAGTAATAAAATATGCAGGTGTTTAATAAGCACTGTACACAATGGACACACATACACAAAATGTGTGTGGCCATTCCAGCTGACAAAACAGCAAAACATAGCAACAAGACAAAATAACGACTTAAATTTATTAGTGCTGAAAACACTTAGTATCGCATGTCAGACTGGAAGGGATTAATAAAAGAAATTTATAGAACCTGCTGCAGTAGAGACCCTGAGTCTGCTGAGGATGATTTAGCTTGGCCCTGTCCCCATAGGACGGTCTGCTAGGTGACCTTTTTTGGTTCCTTCCAGTGCAATGATGCTCTAAATCTGAGAAGTCTAATTACAGAGGGGTGAGGGATTTCCTCAGTGGGGTGAGATGCTGCTTTTCAGACGCCAGGGGGCAGCACTGACAGTGATCAATCTGAGTGCTTAGCTTATTGGCTGGTATGGGGATTTACCCCAAGTCAGCTTCTCCCAGGTTTGATATGAAGGGTTGGTACCAGAGACACCACTGAAACTAAACTGCTGTCCGTGCCAAGAGTTCTCTCTGTGGAAAAGAACCTTGTGCAGGAGCTCTTCAAATTGCCCTTTGGCCTTCTCTTGTCCTCTAGCACCACAACTGGGGCTATCACTACAGCTGAGTGGTGTCTGGTACCCTTACAGGTTGTGGGTGATGTGGACACCAGCCTCCCGAGGACCCTGGACGAGCTTGGCATCCACCTGACCAAGGAGGAGCTGAAGTTGAACATCCGCCCCCTGCTCAGGCTGGTCTGCAAAAAGTTCTTTGGCGAGTTCACAGGTAATAAAAAGCTCATGGCCCCTTAACACTATTTAGGAATTGTTCTAAGTAGATCTGGAAAGACGAGATGGGATGCTTATTTAGCTCAATGCAAGTGTTCAGTAAATGCTTATATTCAATAAAAGTTCATGGATTGATATATTTTAAGGTTTTTGTCAGCTGAGTTCCAAGGAATCTCATACCACTGAGACCTGCTTATTGCTGTTTTCTGACATCAGTGTGACTCCAAGTCTTTTAGCAGCATACTCCCAGGAAACAGGCTATCACTTGCCCCTGGAATCATAGTGCCATAGCTTTTAAAGCTAAAGATCAATCCCCTCACTTTTAGCTTTCTGACCGTCATGAGTGGATCAATAACTCTGGCTCACTGCTCCCTGTGAGCATACAGTAATGGCTTTCTCTTCTCCCTCCACAGGCTTTGTGGACATGTGTGTGCAGCATATTCCTTCTCCAAAGGTGGGCGCCAAGTCCAAGATTGAGCACACCTACACTGGTGGAGTAGACTCTGACCTTGGCGAGGCCATGAGCGACTGTGACCCTGATGTAAGAGAATGTGGCCCCCTGGCTCTCTGAGTTTTGTCCCCTCCTGCATAAGGATGCTGATATCTGGTCACAGGAGTGATGCCTTCTTCCCTGTCCTTGCACGTGAGCGTGGGCAGGGGAAGGCCTAAATTCAAAGCCTGATGTTGCCACTATTAGTGGTATGACCCTGGGAGCGTTACTTGTGCTTTCTGAATCTCAAGGTCTTGGTCTGTTAATATGAGGACAATAATATGTGAGTGGATGTAAGTGGTTGTTACGAGAATTAAAGAAGATTAAGGAAGTTTTATAGCCAGGTGCAGTGGCTCACACCTGTAATCCTAGCACTCTGGGAGGCCGAGGAGGGAAGATCACTTGAGCTCAGGAGTTCGAGACCAGCCTGAGCAAGAGTGAGACCCCATCTCTACTAAAAATAGAAAAGATTAGCCAGGTGTCCTGGTGGGAGCCTATAGTCCCAGCTAGTTGGGAGGCTGGGGCAAGAAGATCACCTGAGCCCGGGAGTTTGAGGTTGCAGTGAGCTGTGATGATGCCACTGCACTGTAGCCAGCGTGACAGAGTGAAACTCTGTCTCAAAAAAAATTTAAGAAAGGAAGTATTTTGGTTATATTTAGCATGTTGCCTGGCAGATAGTAAAGATTCAACAAATGGTAGCTAATCTTGTCAGTCCTGGCTTTTAAAAACATCTTTCCCAGCCATTCCTTAGGCAATCTAGTTTCTTGTTATAAACGTACAACAAGGTAGAATTATGAATTACATCTTCAGAGGAAATTTGGGGCAAGTAATCTTGTCAGCAGTGCCAATCTGCCATCCTCAACCTGTCTCTCTTCCCCAATGCCCTCATCCTTCCAGAAAAAGAGAATTTTTCTTGCTATGCCTGTGTCTCCTGTTAATTCTCCTTAGAGAGAAGGAGTAGAACATGGTTAGGAATTTTCCCGGGAGATTGCCACATCTTGCTCTAGCTTCTCATACAGCTCATGCCATTCTGTCAAAGGAGGTGGGGACAGTGGTGCTTCCCCAGAGGGTAGATGTGGTTGAAGGTGTACTCTCTCCCCCCCTCCAGGGTCCCCTGATGTGCCATACTACTAAGATGTACAGCACAGATGATGGAGTTCAATTTCATGCCTTTGGCCGGGTGCTGAGTGGCACCATCCATGCTGGGCAGCCTGTGAAGGTGCTAGGGGAGAACTACACCCTGGAGGATGAGGAAGACTCCCAGATATGCACCGTGGGCCGCCTTTGGATCTCTGTGGCCAGGTACTGCTAATCAGAGCCTTGCCCTCTATCCTGGACCTGCCCCCAGGGAGCTGGAAGGGGTGGTCCTCCTTGAAGACATAGTAGCTGCCTGGCTCTGTGCAATAGAGGGTAATATGACCCTCCCTCAAGAGATCTTTTGACTTACAGTTCTCACTATTCAAGGTCGCTAGGGCCAAAAGGCAGCTACTATTGGGATAACGCCAAAAGCTGTGCCTTTGCATTTTGGGTGGTTTGTATAAACTTGTAGCAGGATTTTCATTTTTACTCATCTTACTCTTTTCATTTCCTCATCTGTGTTCTCTTTTAAGTCTTAACCTTTGCGTTTCTTCCCAAAAGAAATTTCCCCACCTCCACTGTCTATTCTTTGACCAAGATAGAAGGCTTCTCCGGATCCCTTGTAGCAGAGTTAAGCTTAACTTAGGTCTCAGGGCTACGTGTCAGTTAGTTTATAAGTTTGGCATCTCAGTAGGCAAGATAAACCAAGGCAGTCCTGTTCCCTAATGTGGCTCCTCTGCCTCAGTGACAGCACCTTTTCCCTCCTCCACATCCACCCTGTTTGCTAAAAGCCGGAAGAATGTTGAAGAGCTAGGAGAGTTGAAGCGTTTTCTGGGGTGCTTTTGCTCTGCCTAAGTTCCACTGCTGCTTATTGGATGTTGCTGCAGGTACCACATTGAGGTGAACCGTGTTCCTGCTGGCAACTGGGTTCTGATTGAAGGTGTTGATCAACCAATTGTGAAGACAGCGACCATAACTGAACCCCGAGGCAATGAGGAGGTAGCGTTTCTGAAGAGGCCAACTGGTTTGACTGAAGCTAGAGGGTCACAAGGACACACAGGCGCAACAAGCAGCAGAACCTGCAGAGGACTGTCCGGTCACTGCCACTCCCTGGTTCCAGGCCCGAACATGGGCTCAGCCTTCTGGATCTGACCCTGCTGGGTTGTCTCTCTGCTCAGCTCAGATGCTAGGAATTAGGAGGAGTGCCCCTTTTTCTTTTCCTTCCCTCTTTGTTCTGCCAGAATACATGGGAATAAATGGCCCTTCAGGCTGCCCCCACATGTCACCACAGCTCCTGGTTGGGGGATCCAATAGTCTGATCTCAGCAGGTCCCCAGACCTTACCCCTGCACCTTCTTTGCCTACTCATGCCAGATGCCCTCACTCCCCCGCATTTTGGATCTCAGGCTCAGATTTTCCGGCCCTTGAAGTTCAATACCACATCTGTTATCAAGATTGCTGTGGAGCCAGTCAACCCCTCAGAGCTGCCCAAGATGCTCGATGGTCTGCGCAAGGTCAACAAGAGCTATCCATCCCTCACCACCAAGGTATGCCCGTCACCTGCAGAAGTTGCCGGGCCCTGTTTCCCCAGCTAACTGGTCTGTGCCCCGTGCCACTTCGTGTCCCTCAGGTGTCCCTGATTTGTTGCTTCTGGCAACCTATGTCAGCAGCACTCCCAGCCTGTTGCTATCATTCGAAGGCAGGACAAGACCCGTGCTTGTGTGTGTGTGTTTTTCCCAAATATATTTGGATAGGAGAAGTTCATTTCTTAGAGAGTGCACTTTGAGTTGATTTTCCAGAAAAGACGGACGGAAAAGTGAGTTACTCTGATACTTATACACTCTTAAGCCTGCCAGCATGCCTTTCTGAGTAGCTGGCCAGAGGGGCTAAAGGGCTATTTTGTGTCCATGGACATAGGACTGGGTTTTCCTCCTAAATGGCTAAGATGGGAATTAAATCCTTGACCTCACACCCAGTGGCACTATGCTGGGTGGTCCTGGTGTCTTGAAGACTGACTCACAGGTAGATGCTCCCCACTGAACCTTCTTGAAGAGGCTAGAACAGATGCTAAGCAGTTGCTATTTCTGATAGGCACCTTCTCTTGGGTTCTAGCCTTGATTTTGTTTGTATCTGCTGTTGCTGGCAAAAGAGTCCAAGATGCGATCACCAGGGCTGTTGTGTTTTAGGTGGAAGAGTCTGGTGAGCATGTGATCCTGGGTACCGGGGAGCTCTACCTGGACTGTGTGATGCACGATTTGCGGAAGATGTACTCGGAGATAGACATCAAGGTAGAGCGTTACCTGGCCAGGAGCTGGGTGCTCAGCTCCAGACCAGTTTTTACCTGTGACGAAACCCTTGATTCCCCTGGAAGTTCCATGGGAAGAAAAGGTGCACTAGAGGAGATATGTTTGTAAAAAGCATGATCTGTCGCTCTTTGTATGGGAAGGTTTTTGAGAACTCCTTTTCCCTGTTCTGCTGGGTTATTTTCAGTGTCATATGTTTAAAATCAAGCCTCCCAAGGCAAAGTTATTCTTGGTCCTTTGTTAGGAAAATAATTGCACAATTAACTCATCTGTGATGATGAGGGCTCAGAGTGGATGTGTTCAAGGAGAGAGTGAGGGCCAGGCATGGTGGCTCACACCTGTAATCCTAGCACTCTGGGAGGCCAAGGAGGGATGATTGCTTGAGCTCTGGAGTTCGAGACCAGCCTGAACAAGAGTGAGACCCTGTCTCTACCAAAAATAGAAAAATTAGCCGGGCATGGTGGTGTGCATGCCTGTAGTCCCAGCTGCTCAGGAGGCTGAGGCAGGAGGATTGCTTGAGCTCAGGAGTTTGGGGTTGCGGTGAGCTATGGTGATGCCCATGGACTCTGGCCTGAGCGAGACAGAGCGAGACTCCATGTCAAAAAAAGAAAAAAAACAGGTGGGACTGGCTCTCCTGGATTCATTGTCAAGCCTTGATATAGCCCCTCAGTTAAACCATGCGTTGCTTGGCCTCCATCTCCCAGTTGAGACACACATTTTCTCCAAGGCCCTGTGGCACTGGGACAAGTACCCTCAATGCAAGACTCTCCTACTGATGTGCCCAGGACTGGTGCTAGAGAAACACTGGGTTTCCCTGGCAGCAGGCCGTGTGGGGGTGTCAGGGAGGAGCTGCACTCCCAGGCATTAGGGGTTGAGGATGGAACAGGTGCTTGCTACCAGGGCTGTGGCGCCAGCTCTGTCTGAGCTACAGGCATCGTGCCAGGAATGGTGGTGGACAGTTGAACGCATGGTGAAGGCTACCTTACAAGACTATAATTAAAGCCCTCATTTGATACCCCACTTACTCTTGGCTCAGGAATATAATTTCTTTACTACGCTAAGCTTTCTCAGTCTTTTTAGTGACAGTATGGACAGCTCTTTTAAACTGCTGCTGTACTTGTCACTTCTGCTGATTAAGGCAGATGGGGTTTTCACAGAGGTAGTGTCAAAGGAGCTTCAGAATTCCCTTAGGTAGAAGGTTGTCCTTCCAACAAAATTAGACCTCGCTTCAACAATTTATTAATATTTTCTGTTTCCCAGGTGGCTGACCCAGTTGTCACGTTTTGTGAGACGGTGGTGGAAACATCCTCTCTCAAGTGCTTTGCTGAAACACCCAATAAGAAGTAAGCTGGGAGCACAGTGTCCCTGGGGCTGACAGCCTCAAGGACACTCCCCCTAGCCCCCAACTCCAGCCCAGCCACAGCACTGTGGAAAAAGAGACCTCTAAGTCTAAACCTTGCTTTTTAAAGACTGGTCGATTCAAACGAAAGGAAACAGAAGATGACCCCTTTTTGCTCTACCCTACCCCTGTGGCTTTCCCTGCTGTCGCTGGCTCAGCTGTCTACTGTGTTACCCTTTCCTTAGGATGTCCCTTCTGCTAGTCCTGTTAACCCTCGTCATCACCCATTTCCATTCTGACTAGGAACAAGATCACCATGATTGCTGAGCCTCTTGAGAAGGGCCTCGCGGAGGACATAGAGAACGAGGTGGTCCAGATCACGTGGAACAGGTGAGAACATGGCTCTGATGCCAGGGCTGAAGGCCGATGGGGATGGCATGACTTACCTGCTAGCTCTCTAATACCACAGATCCCTGGAAAGCATTTGTGTCTCCCCGCTTTGCTGTCCTGGGCACAGTGTGGGTAGGATGAGGGACTGTGGCCCCAGGAGCCAGCAGTCACAGAGCAGTCTGCTACCTCCATTTTCCCCTCCTTTCCCCAGGAAGAAGCTGGGAGAGTTCTTCCAGACCAAGTACGACTGGGATCTGCTGGCTGCCCGTTCCATCTGGGCTTTTGGCCCAGATGCCACTGGCCCCAACATCCTAGTGGATGATACTCTGCCTTCTGAGGTACAGTGGAACTGATGGGAACCATGTGGCAGTGTCCTAGCTCTCGAGTGGAAGAAACTACAAAGAGTTCTTCTTTTCCCAAAAGTGTTTTTTGTCCTCTGGTAAAGGAGAATATCCCCTTACAGGTGTTCTGTATTCTCCTTCCTCTAAACTCTTCCGCTGTTGTCAGGGTGACTGCTAAGGAGGCCTCATGTTTCTGTGCAGGTGGATAAAGCCCTCCTTGGCTCAGTGAAAGACAGCATCGTTCAAGGTTTCCAGTGGGGAACCAGGGAGGGGCCCCTCTGCGATGAGTGTAAGTCCACCAGCGCCTCCCCCAGCCTGGTCCTCGAGGGTCCCTGCACCTGGGCGTGTGGGTTGGGGTGGGCTGACTGTCTTTGGGACCTCGCAGAGGAATCAGCATGGGCCACACAGGGCCATCCCATGACCTGGGCCAGCTTCCCATCTCTTTCCCTGTCCTGGTACCTCTGTTTGGTACATCCTGGAAATGTAAGTCATTTCTAGATTGGCATTTGCTCCTCATTCCTGAGAAGGATCTGGCTTTGGCTGTGTTTGAGGAAGGATATCAAGAAGATGATGAGATGGGAGTAGTTTATAGGCCCTGATTGGACTTCATGGCACTAAATGTGCAATTCCTAGAATTCCTACACCAAGAAAATTTAATGATCTGCAGAAGATGCACATAAACTTCTAGGAAAGCTCTATGTGTCTGAGCGTGGTCTGAAGCAACACTAAGGACATGTGCTTAACTTCTGGCCTCGGTGCCCCAGGCCTGCCTTGTTTGATTAGAACAGCTACCTCCAGTGTAATTTTATACCATGTCTCTTGGGGCTGCAAGACAGCTGCAGTGAGCAGGAGACTCTGCTCTGCCATGGCCGGGTGACGAGCCCCAGCACCTTTCCTCAGCCAGCTGCCCCATCTCCTTTGCAGTGATTCGGAACGTCAAGTTTAAGATCCTAGATGCAGTGGTTGCCCAGGAGCCCCTGCACCGGGGCGGGGGCCAAATCATCCCCACGGCCAGGAGAGTCGTCTACTCTGCCTTCCTTATGGTAAGAGTGGGGCGGTAGGGGACTCTGCCTCCCTGGACAGGGAGCGAAGTGGAAGACAAGTTTTGGGGGCCTGAAGACTACAGTGCCTCAGCCTTCCCTCCATCGAGGGTCTTGCTCCTCTGCCTTCCCCCGCTGAGGAGCCCTTTCTTCCTGCTCTGTTGCAGGCCACTCCTCGTCTCATGGAGCCTTACTACTTTGTAGAGGTCCAGGCCCCTGCAGATTGTGTCTCTGCGGTTTATACTGTCCTGGCCAGGCGCAGGTGAGCAGCCGCAGGCATGTTGGGGACAGTGCTAAGACAGTAGCGAACCAAGAAGCACCTCGCTCCTGCCAGCAGGAGAGATTGGCCTCCCCCACCCTCTCCACGCCAGAAACTCAGTGAGCTGGTTTTCCAGAAGGAAGTAGGAAGGGAATGAGGCAATCCCCATCTTTTATACAGATTAAAATTTGAGATTTCTTCCTGGGTCCCCTCCTCAGAGAGCTGCTGTGGGAAGTGCTGAGGCAAGTCAGCAGTGGGGATGTCTGTAGGCCTTGTCCCGTCACTGTTTACCCTCCTGTCATGTGCCCAGAGCTTGCTGCCCCTTGACTATACAGGGAATTGTGTTGAGACCCCCAAGCCTTTTCTGCTATCTGTAGGGCATTCTTAGTTATTCTTTCTTTGATGGTAACTCTGGGCTGGGATGCATTTGGGGGCAGCAAAAGCCATATTGCCACTTGGCTTTTGGCCTCTGTATGACTAGGGACTCAGCCTTTGTTTTTTTGTCTCAGGGGGCACGTGACTCAGGACGCACCTATCCCAGGCTCCCCTCTCTACACCATCAAAGCTTTCATCCCGGCCATCGACTCTTTTGGCTTTGAGACCGATCTGCGGACTCATACCCAGGGACAAGCCTTTTCCTTGTCTGTCTTCCACCATTGGCAGGTGAGAAAACAGTGCGGGCTGATCCTCTTCTGGCCTGTTGCCCTTTCAAGCCCCCCGTGAGACATGCAGCATCCTGGAGAAGAGTCCTGCTTCTGGGCCTGAGACCTCTGGGAAGCTGCCTGGGCCATCAGAAATCCCTTTGCCTTTCAGATTGTACCTGGTGATCCTCTGGACAAGAGCATTGTCATTCGTCCCTTGGAGCCACAGCCCGCTCCTCACCTGGCCCGGGAATTCATGATCAAAACCCGTCGAAGGAAGGTATGTGTCCCTCAGACCTATTGCCATCCCTCAACCCCTGGGGCTCCCAGCAGGAGCTGGAGCTCTCTTTACGTCTTCCCAAGGGACCTTTTTCCAATGTAGAGATTTGCTATCTGTACACTCCTTGGGCAGCCAGACCTGGGGCCCACTCTGGCTGGGGAAGGAAGGCCTTCTCCTCCGATGTGATGATACCCTAAAGGCAGGGCTTCTGAAACAGCCCCACCTAAGCTTCAGCCAGGCACCAACCAGATAGGGCTCACTCTTGCATGTGCCCTCCTTCTCTGCAGGGCCTCAGTGAAGATGTGAGCATCAGCAAGTTCTTCGACGATCCTATGTTGCTGGAGCTCGCCAAACAGGACGTTGTGCTCAATTACCCCATGTGAGTGAGGGACTCCCGGCAGGTCCCGCTCCCTACAGTGGACTGCAGTTCTTGGACTTGAAACTGAGACCTGGTGGGACTCGGCCTTCCTGTTGTCAGCGAGTATCTGGGAGTTGCTGTTGCCATCTTGAACAACCCACAAACCTCCAGCTCAGAACCCCAGTGAGGGAGGAGCGTTTGGCCTCCTGCTTCTTTCTGTGGCCTCTGCCTGGCTCCATTCCCAGGGAACAGAGTGGAGCTTGGGCTCAGGGAAAGGGAAGGAGATGAAACAAAACCCCAAGGGGTCCTGTCTTGGGGATTTACATGGAATTTTATTTTTTACATGTTTGACCTTAGCCATGGTTCGTAAGTGAACAGAACATTCTGACTTCTGCCTTGCTCTGCTTCTTTCATCCCCCTCGCCCTGTCTAGTCCTGGCGCTTACATTCTGAATATATGTCACCTCCCAGAAGGCTTTATTGCCTCTGCTCCCAGCTGCAGCCTGCTTCCTGCCTAGGTCCCCAGGGAAGCAGCCTGTGGTAGGAGGAACGCATGCAGTGTTCCCATGAGCATCGAGGCCCTTCCACTGCCCTCGCCCTCGCACTCCCACTCCATGCTGCTTGTGGGTGGGACCTGAGCTAGCATTGTTGGGTTCCTGGGATCAGAGGTCTACATGCCACCTCCTTGGGAAACTGCTGCCCCTTGCCCTGGAATTGGGGGCCAGAGCGCTGATTGCCAGCTGTTTGCTCCAGGTCCTCTCCCCAGCCACCACCAGCCCCTTACTCTGTTCTCCCCCCATGAAGAAGAGCCTGTTGATTTTCCTAAAAACTACTTTATTGGGAGCATTCCAGGGATTGGTTTAGGGGGCATCTGACTGCCCCAGATCCTATAGGAGACCTACTTCTCTCCAGCATCGTGTCCTGTCCTCTTGACATAATCTTTGTACATCGTGTACACAGCACCTGTGTGAGGGAAAGGAGAAAAAAGCCCCTTGGCATTGAACCCTTCACCTGTCCTGGCTCTCCCAGGTGTCCACCTCCAGCTGCTCCCTCGAGACTCCCGCTTCCCCGCTTATCTTTCTGCCCCAGGTCCCAACAGCTGCTCCAAGCATCTGACCACACAGCCTGGGGAACAACCCATCTGACAGTTCACGAAGCACGTTCATGTACATTATATATGCGTGAGAAACCTCACAGCAACCTGTGAAGTAGGCCAGCCAGGGGTGGTTATCGTCATGTCACACACAAGGAAACAGGCTTAGTGAGAGGGCTTTGTCCACTGTCACACAGCACCTGGCTGTCTGCTTTTTGATCCAGAGGGGAAGAGAAATTCAGTATATGTTCTGCTACTTGATTTTCTCACCTCTAGAGCAAACTGTCCTGAAACACTGGGCACCATCCCCACAGGCCTGGGATAGGAGACGAAACAGGGAACCCTAAAAATGTCTCAGTATTGGGGCTTCACCAAGGATTTGATATAGACCCTAGTGTAGGGAACAGGGACTTAAGTCGTGGTCCTTTTAGCTGGCAGAAGTCAAAGCCAGACTGACTTTGCCAGATCGGTTTTGCCCTCATTCTCTGACCCCACCAAACTACTCACCTAACATGATCGCACCCACAGCACAGGCCTGCGCTGCCACGCGGGTGTGAATCAGGTGTATGGACATCTTGGTGGAGCCCCGAGCCTTCAGCCGGTAAATCCTGTACGCTGCTACCACCAAGCAGCCACCTAAGCCTGTGGTCAGAGAACATGACCCCTGGGCCACAGCCACCAAGCACAGTGCTGCCTGATGAGCGATTCCTCACTAGTCAGGCACCTGGAGAAACAGCTGCTTTCATGCATCTTTGTGGAACAGTGCGGTGGGGGGCAGGGAAGTCGGAATAGTGAGTTGTTTCCCTTCAATGTCATTTTTAAGTGACTGCCTCCTCCAATGATGCCCCTCCCCCATATACAAATAGCCCATCGTCATTCCTGCCCCCGCCTCCACTCTGCTCTGGGCCCTGCTCCAACCGCCGCTGGCTCTGGATCCTGGTACAGCTGTTCTACTTTCCCAGGGCCTGGAAGAAGGAAGCCCTGGAGGACCCCAAACTGCCCCTCTGACCCTTCCCATCCTGGCTCTGATATTGGTGCCCCAAGTTTCCCCATATCCCAGGTACTCAGTGGGCCACCATGTCCACCCATCCAAACTCATTTCATTGTAAGGGTTTGTCCCTTGGCACCTTCTCCACTGGTTCCCTTGTTCAGTGGGTAGGACCACTTGAGTTCTCTGACTCTGCTTCATTCTTTGAAAGCACCAGGAGACATGATGTCTCAGGCCTCCTCCCCTCCCGTCTTTCCATTCTCCACTCACCTACAGGCACCAGCGGAGATTCCCGGGTCTTCCTCAGGAACTTCTCAGACACGCTGTCCTCGCCCTCAGATGGCACCCACCAGCCTTTGTTAGCGGACATAATCCTGGGCCCAGATGTTAATAGCTGGGGCTCCTCGGCTTCTGCCTAGTCCTAGTAGGAGGCACCCTACAGTTAAGAACTGCGATTCTCAGTCTGGCGTGGAAAGGAGGGGGTTACCTGCTAAGACCCTCCCTTACCCTGCCAAGCACAGCCTCTTCTTGAAAAGATGTCCTTCCCAGGTGTCCTGTCTCAGGGGGCTGGACCACTAGTGGCATTTCCCCATTTTATCTTCCTAACATCTGCCTCCTCCCCAGCCCATTTCGACTTCACTGTCTCCTCTGCTTCCCCTTCCCCCATCTGCATCCTTGTGGGTGTGATCCTTGGGCCAAGAAAAACAGCTGGAAAAATCCACATACGAGGATGGGAGAAACAGTCCTTGAGCCTTGTGGCCTTGGGTCTGTGAAGGTTGCTCCCTAGGGAGCCAGAACCATCCCAG
The DNA here is from genome assembly GCF_000956105.1 of Propithecus coquereli. Taxonomy (NCBI): domain Eukaryota; kingdom Metazoa; phylum Chordata; class Mammalia; order Primates; family Indriidae; genus Propithecus; species Propithecus coquereli. The sequence goes on along the minus strand of NW_012153219.1, from coordinate 233,049 downwards.
ACAATGTTATAACACTGGCTACCAAGGCGCCAGAGCCAGAGACTTGAATGATCTGACATGAGTTTGTGTATAGCTTAGCCTATATTTTGCACATTAATACTAAAGGAACAAATTCTGTTTCCTGAGCTGCTACCCTGTTTCCAGGTCCCTCTTTTTCTAGGTTCTTCACAATTACCAACCTGCTAACTCTATCCCTGGGCTGGAAACCCTATCGCTCCACTTGCTAACCCCTATAAATGTCTGCTCTGATCACAAACTAGACAGTGTCCCAGAATCCCAGTCCTCAGACCCGGGGTTCTGCCAGTAGGATGCCTTCTAAGTCTGACCATGACACAAACAATCCCTGCTTGAGACAACTGCCCTATTCCTAGTTGGCCTTCCTCCTCTGCTGGAGGAGCAATGACGGGTAGCCCCACTGGCCCTTGGCATGCTGGTGCTTACCCTAGGAGATGACTAGAAAGTAGAGAGCAAGCGGCCGGGCCGGGGCTCAGCGTCTGCTGTTTTGAACTGGCTAAGAGCTGTTGATGGAGCTGCCACTATGGGGTCAGGGAAGCAGCGACTTGGGCTTTATGGCGACTTTGAAGTCAGAGATGGAGAGGGGAGGAGATAGGACAGGGCATCGGTCTTAACCCCCCATCTGCTGAGTTCCAGGCCAGAGCTCCAGGCGCTAGAAACTAATGAAAGGCCAGAGGTAGGGGAGCTCCTAACTAGATTCAGTCTTCTATTTTCCATGGCCATAAGTGGCTGGGTCAGAGACAGGCTTGATGTGGAGAACTGAGAGAGAGATATTGAAGCAAGGATGGGCAGAGACTCTGGGTTCTCCCCCAAGTTATACTGCCTTGGATACATTTTGGGGGGGGCGGGGGGAGACCAGGTCTCTGTTGCCCAGGCTGGAGTGCAGTGTCCCAATCATAGTTCACTGCAGACTCAAGTGGTCCTGCCTCAATCTCCCAAGTAGCTGGGACTACAGGCATGTGCCACCACACTCAGCTTTTTAGAAAATTTTTTTGTAGAAGCCAGGTGTGGTGGCTCACATCTGTAATCCTAGCACTCAGGGAGGCTGTGGCGGGAGGATTGCTTGAGCTCAGGAGTTTGAGACCAGCCTAAGCAAGAGCGAGACCCCGTCTCTACTAAAAGTAGAAAAACTAGCCAGTTGACATGGTGCGAGCCTATAGTCCCAACTACTGGGGGTGCTGAGGCAGGAGGATCGCTTGAGCCCAGGAGTTTGAGGTTGCTGTGAGCTATAATGACACCATTGGACTCCACCACTGAGACTCTGTCTCAAAAAAAAAAAGGAAATTGAACCCCCCTCCAATAAATTTTTTTTTTTTTTTAGAGATGGGATCTCACTATATTGCCCAGGCTAGTCTTAAACTCCTGGCCTCAAGCAATTCTTCCACCTCGGCCTCCCAAAGTGCTGGGATTACAGGTGTGAGCCACCCTGCCTGGCCCAGATACGCTTATGAACAATGTGGGATATAAACAAAATACCCTAGTTGTGAGAGACAGGCTCCCTGTTCTTAGTGTTGATCTCTTCAAAGATGCTTTCCAGACCAGGGAGATTTATCCAAGAGTTAAAACAAAACTGGACTGACTTTCCTCATGTCTCCAGAGCTCTGTATACCATCTGTGGGGCCAATGCTCACTCAGGTTGCAGGGATGACGATGACTGGCATTGGCACTATTCTGTACTCGAGATTCATATTTCAGACCTCTCAACTATTCTATATGGTAAGTAGCAGTTTGTTCACAAAGGAATTGACCTTCAGAGAAGCTAAATGGCTTGTCTGAGGATACACAGCTAGTAAGTGGCAGTTTCATGATCTGAACCCAGGTCTAGCTGGCTCCAGTTTGCACTCTTGACTGCAATACCAACCTCCAGGGAGCCAGCCGGACTGAAACCTTCCTCACCAGACTCTTGATTAGGAGAAGAAAAAGTATTTGCTAGGCAAGTGGGAAAAGATAGGGTGCACCAGCAGTGAGAGTCCCACTCCATCCCAAGGCTTTGTTCCTTCCCTAGACGACTCAGCCCCATGTATCTGTCCTAGAGGGGCTTTTTCAGCACTGGAAATTTGTCCAGCAGCTGATGTCCTTCTTCGCTCCCCAACACTCACTGCTTTAGGAAGAAACCCAGGGTCACAGCAACTCCCCAGGGCCTTCCCATATCCCTAGCGTCCATGGGAACTCTCCTCCCAGCCTTTCACACACGCCCTCCCGTGCTGCCTCTCCAGTTCCCAACAGAGGCCTGAATTCTCAAGAGATGGATTGTATATGCCCTCACTGGTCTGGGCCACAGTGGCGGGATGAAAATGTCTGTGTGAGGTGGCGGGAATCAGGATCAACTCCAAGTTCTTTGAAGAACAGGGACCAAGCTACGGAGAGTGAAGTTCAGCTTCTTCCTACTGAGATCATGTTGACGCTCGCACAGCCTGCCAGCCCCAAACTGAGAAATGATAATAATTGCTATGATTTACTGAGTACCTTCTATGGGCTAACTGCTTTATGTAGATTACCCCTTACAATAACTATGGGGTAGGTACTATTATTATCCCCATTTCACACATGAAAAACTGAGGCTCTGTTTAATATCTTGCCCAAGGTCAGTAAGTGACAGAAAAAGGTCCAGAATTCTAACCACTCCTAAAATTAAATCTCACTGCTCTGGACTAACCTGGGAGAAGTTGTGTAAAGTGGAGGGGAAATCTTAAAATAGAAAAAATATAAGCCGAGTCAGTGGCTCCTGCCTGTAATCCCAGCTACTCAGGAGGGTCGTTTGAGCCCAGGAGTTCCAGGCTGTAGTGAGCTACGATCGTGCCACTGCTGCACTCCAGCCTGGGTGACAGCCAGACCCCATCTCTAAGAGAAAAGAAAGTTGCTTTTTTTCTTTTTATTTCAAAACCTTCTGAGAACATACAGTAACTAAAACTTCAAGGAACAGATTTCTGTGGAGTCCTGCTTTAGTAAACACAGAAGATAAAATTATGATAGCATCATTTTTGTTAAGAAGCCAAGTCTTTCTTTTTTTTTTTGAGACAGAGTCTCACTCTCTTG
>NW_012153219.1:225600-228363 GCF_000956105.1 Propithecus coquereli | reverse complement strand
GAGTGTGCCCACTTGTGGCCCAGGATTGCTTCCAATGCTGGCAGCATTGAATGATTCTCCCGTGTATTTGTAAAAAACATTAAAAAGTATTTGCTCCCCCCCAAAAAATAAATAAGAACAGGTGGTGGGTTCCACCTTGTAGCATTTGTCCAAGGACAGCCCCAAGAGCCACAGGCCTGAGGCCAGGAAAGTGCCTTTGGTACCCACTAATCTTCCTGGGGAGACTGTTCACATATTTTAAAAGATTTTAAGAGGGTGTGAATAATGGTGATTGGAAGGCTGAATCAGACTGTAGTAATGCTGATGTTATACAATTATGACATTATAGAATCATGTCATTTGAAGGAACAATTCTGAGGATACCAACAGGGACCCCTGTCTCAGATGATGAAAGAGTGCTCCAGAGATTTGAAATGTTTTGCTAAGGTTCTGATGTGTGCTTTTGAGTATCTAAACTACCCAGCTTCCTCTAAAACACACTATGGGAAACTAGGTACTGCACCACAGTTCATGCCTATAATCCCAGCGCTTTGGGAGGCAGAGGTGGGAGGATCATTTGAGGCCAGGAGTTCAGGAGTTCGAGACCAGGCTGAGCAACATTGTGAGAAGTACCCCCACCCCCATTTCTACCAAAATAAATGGGAAGGGATTAATGTTTTTTTTTAAGATGGGGTCTCACTATGTCGCCCAGGCTAGCCTCAATCTCCTGGGCTCAAGTGCTCCTCCTGCCTCAGCCTCCTAATTAGCTGGGATTATCGGCCTGTGCCACCACATCCGGCTAAGGGGACTAATGTCTTGAGAGCCCACAATGTTTAGACAATTTTCATATTTTATTTAATTTTCACAATCACCCAAACAGGTAGATGTCATATTTTACAGATGAGGATGCCAAGGCTCAGAGAGGTTAAGTTACTTACTCAGATCACACAGCAAGTAAATGGCTAAGACTAAGCTATCCAACCAATAGTGAAAACCACTACAAACCACTTCACAATAGAAAATTAATATGTAACAATGTATAATGTGATTTAAAATACATTTCATCATCTCATTCTCACAACCATCTTAAAAATACAAGTAAACATGCCATCTGTCTTCCCGTGGAGGGGAAAAATACAAATAAACAAGAGTGCAAACAGCTGGGCAGAGCGGATTTTTGAACTCAGGGCTTCCAGACATTCAAGGACTACACACTTCTCACCAAGACAGGGTCAGTCCTGGGCCAGTGCACTGCGTTCAGGGTTGTCCAGAAGTCCCTGCTGGTGGGTGGTACCACAGCAGGTCTCCTTAACTCTCCCCAACCCCCCCCTCCACATTCTGAACATACTATAATACATCTGCCCCTCCCTCTAAGGAAATTGACCTTAATTTAAATTCAGCATTAATACACAAGAAACTGCTAACAGGGCCCCCAGGAGATACCTGGTGGGAGGTTGTTTTACGTTCATTCTATACTACTTATATTACCTATTCAAGAACGTTTTTTGACAACAAAAAGAAATCTGCTTCAGCCAACATCTCTGTGAACAAGGGCAGGGAGAAGCAGTATAATGTGTCCCACAGGTTAACGGAAACTGCTAGGGATCAGTGGAGAGGGAGGGCAGTGAGGGCAGTCTGTGCTACTAATACCTCTCTCCCATTAGCAGGCGTCAGCAAGAACTTCTTTAACAATTCTTCCTTACTATCCAGCCAGCCTGGGGCAGGCAGGACTCCCTCTTGCCAACAAGGAGTGTTCTCAAAACCTACCTCTTTGGGCCTCTATTTCTATCCTCCAAGACAGAGGAATCTGCTCTGAGTTTACCAGGCAAGTGGGGACCCTGGAAAATGTGTAATGGAAATAGTGACACACTGCAGCCTTCAAGTTGACCCTACTGTTCCCAAACCACAGAGCCCCAGGGTGACTCTCAAGTTCTCAAATTGGGTTTTGATCTTTTCCTGCCTGGGCCCCATGGGAATTAAAAGTGACTGGTTCTCACAGCACCCAGCTCCACCACTCCCTGCTGGAGCTGGAAACCAGATCCATTTCCCTGTTGGAAACTTGGGTCTTTTTTGTCCTGGGAGTGGTGAGCCTTCATTCACTCAGCATATACTTCCTAAGTACCTACTATGTGGGAGGCTCTGTTCTAGGAGCTGAGACACAGTGCCCCTGCCTCCAGGGAGCTCACATTCTATTGGACAACCTGGTTTGCTCCTGATCTTGGTGAATGTTTGGGCCCAAGAGTCTCTGGCCTAGGTTTCTGACCTAAGTTTCCCCACCTGTAATGGGATTTAAGGATGTCACTAGCTGGCAAGGTGACAGAAGAGAGAAAGAAGAGTCCTGACTAGGAGAAAAGAGCCTTAGGTTATCTTCCTGATTTTTAAACTACCTACAGGTAGAACAAGTTAGCTTCTTTGGGTCTAATTTTTACAATCTTGAAATGCTGCAGGCTTGGTAGTAAAGTAACAACTTTACTAAGTGAGTGTATTGTTCCCAATCTCCATGAAGAATGGGCAATAACAAAAGATGGGAAATCTTCCCTGGCAAGTTCATTCATGAATTTATAGGAAGATAATACCTAATGAACATTTGCATAGATATAAAAATTATACACATTTATTTGGTACAGTGTGATATTTCAATAAATATATACATTGTATAATGATCAAATCAGAGTAATTACCATATCCATCTTTTTAGATGAAGCATTTATTCAAATGTTTGGCCTATTTTACTTATTGAGAATATTCTTTTTTAAAATTGATTTTTAATTCAAATTGATAAAA
>NW_012153219.1:220675-221779 GCF_000956105.1 Propithecus coquereli | reverse complement strand
TATCTCGAGTACATTACTATCTGCAGAAAAAAGGATTAATAATGTCACTTAGGAACCAAAGCCTTTTCCCCCTAAAGAGGGTTTAAATATTACTCAGAATAAGCATGCAAAAAGAAACCCCCCAAAACCCAAAACCTTTAATTCCAGAGCTCCTGACTAAAAATATTGTGAATTGTGTTTGTTGAATTTTTTTTTTTTTAATGTAGCATAGAGTTGTATCATCGCACTTGATTTGGATTTTTTAAGAGCTGTGTAATGGCAGAATTAATGAAACACGAATTGACTCTTCTCTATAAAAGATAAAAAACTCTGGTAAACAAATAGTGTCTTAGTTTTCACTAGATCTTTGTGCCCAGTGTGCCGTAGGCAAAGAGCATTTTGAAGAGAATTCATAGAAGTTAAATGGAAGTTCTGTTAATATTTGTGCTGATTTGTAATGGCTTAATATTATTGACCACTTGTGTCAAACTGCTGTGCATTTTGCCAAAGCATTTCAAACATCCTTTTCAAAGGTCAGCACTTTCAACTTTTTTAGGTTGTGTGACTTCAAAATTGGTTTTCTACTTGCTCTAGGTAGCCAACCCAATTCTCTTAAAAAGGAGCGAAGGACCCAGTCATTTTCTCTAATCAGTTCATGAAGGTAAAATTGAGTTTTAGCCTTTAATCCAAAGGATTTAAGAACTTAACACATCTCCACATAAGAATTTTACTTATAAGTACTGTTACCCTTTGTTAATTTTTCTTCTTATGTTTGTATAAATCAGCCAAAGAAGGAATGCAGGGCTCTGTCTCTGATTAGCCACCTAGCCCCCAGCTCCAGGCTTGCTTATCAATTCAGTGGTTGGAATCTTAGAATACAAGATATGTAATTAAAATCTAGAGCATCATTCTCATAACAGATATATAGTGTTTGTTCTATACCTAATTCAGGGCAAAGTGGTGAGTTCCAAAAAACTATTTATTTACTTGATTTGAAGTTTGTTCACATTTCAAAATTGAGATGTGTTCCTTTTGATAGATGAGTGCAGTTGGGGATATAATAACTTATTTCGGAATTCATGCTTTTCTTATACTATAGAAACACGTGGTTCCTATTCAAAATAT
>NW_012153219.1:218513-220625 GCF_000956105.1 Propithecus coquereli | reverse complement strand
AGTGGGTTAGATGTCTAGCCCTCAAATTTTCAAACCTTAAAGTAGCCCTTCCATTTGGGTGGGAGTGTCTGACCTGCAGCAAGTAACCACACTTGTTAGACATTAATTTCCTCTCTGGTTAAAGGGGCAAAATAAAAGCCTATCCATTTGTATTTGATGCTCAGATGAGATAATTCAGGAACACAGAAGCTGTTAAGACACTACACAAGGTAAAGTATTCTCCCATCTCTTCAGAAAGCCTTTCTTTGTCACCCAAGGTCTCACTCTACTTAAAACAGTTGGGGAATTTTCAGTTTCTTGCCAAGCAGCTTTTTTAGAAAGTACTTTGAATGGGATCTTGCTGGGACGCAAGCAGTCAAGAGGAAATGGCCCATTAGGGTCTTGCTAATCCAAGAAGTTCAGGACCTGAAAAGTATCTAGAATGCCTCTAAACGCCACGACTCAAAGCAGCTAGGATGGCAGACACGCCGAGGGCCCGTGTGCTACTCTCCGAGTAATTGTGGAGCAGAACCCAGAGCCGGACATCACCACCCGTGTTGCACCGGACCAAGGCCTCGGCCCAGCGCACCGAGGACGACTCCGGGACCCGCTGAACCAAGCCAGGATACCCAGGTAAGGCGAGTTCTCACCGCACCGTTAGTAGCCCGCTCAAACTGAGTGACGGCTGGCGGGGGACTCCTGTCCCGAGAATCAAGCTGGAGGAATGAATTGCCCGGAGCGAAGTCTGCGCCCACCTCGGGTCCGGACTCCTGGTGGGTGGGTCCTACACTCTCCGCGCCTCCGCCGCGTCTGAGACCGCGCGGGAGTGCGCGCGGACCCGACCGCACAAAGTTGGTGCTCCCGCAGCCGCCAGCGCGCTCCGAGGCACCCCCTCCCACCCCAGCGCCGCGTGCCACGCGCCCCCAGCTCCCGGGCCCCGGCGGGACGCCCCCGCCCCCACCGCGGCGCGTAGTGCGCAGGCGCCTCCCCGCGGGTCCCGGCGGCGGGAGCGGGAGGCGGCGGCGGCGGCGGGAGCGGCTTCAGCCTCTCCTAGAGACTGAGGCGAAGGCGGCGGCAGCGGCGAAGGAAGTGAAGGAGCGGCGAGGGTGGCGGCGAAGGCGATGGCGACGCGGGGCACATGAAGCGGCGGCCGGCGGGACGGGCGGAGGCCCGGCGGAGAAGGCGGCTCCGGGGGAACCCGCCGCCGGGTGAGGCGCGGCCGCAGGGCCGGGTGAGGAGAAGTGGGCCAGGGGCGGGACCGCAGGGGGAGGCAGGAGAACTCTTGGGGAGCCGGGAGAGGGGCCGAGGAGAGCCGGGGTCCGGGAAGAAGCGCGACCGGGGCTGGGAGGAGGGAGAGGGGCGCCTCCAAGGGGTTCCCGCCGAGCCCGGAGGGGCGTCGCCTCCCGCGTCCGGCCGCTGCCCCCAGCGCACCCTTTCTCTTTGTTCCCAGGCGTGTGGTTTCCAAATTGGGAGGGAAACGGCCTGGGGGTGGGCCCGGGCCGCGGCGGTGGCGGCGCCGGGGCCGGGGGCCGGTGGGGGAGCCGGGGCAGCGGCGGCGCGCACTTGGCGCTCAGGCGGGGCTCCCAACTCCTCCGGGCGGTTAGGGGCGCAGAGTGCGCTGGGGCCGCCCCTCGCTGCTCGGGCGCTTCGCGGGCTGGTCTTTGTCTGCGCGACCTCGGCCCCTGCTGTCTCTCCGTACGGCGTGCGGGTTCGTTTGATTCTTTTCTAACATCTCCCCGCCGGGACTCCTGCCTAGAGGAGTTTTTTAGTTCGAGGACTGGAAGCGGGAAAGAGGGGGGCGGAAGAACTGGGCTAATCACCTCTTGATTAACTCGTTTTCTTTACTTAAAATGACTTTTTCCCCCACTTCGTGAAACTTTGGAGGACTGTTGTTGGTTTTTGTTGTTGTTTTGTTTTTCCTTGAGTCTCCAGCTTCAAAATTAAGAGAAGGCGCTAACGCTGTGATTGTGGGCAGTTGTGTGATTGGCGGCAGTTGTGTGATTGGCGGCTGCGTTTGGACCTTTGAGTTCAAAAGATTTACATAAATCTGTGGTTTCGATTTTTTTCCCATTTGTGACTGTTTGATTGGGATTACTTTTCCTTTGCGAAGTGGGCAAATTTGGTTTTATCATT
>NW_012153219.1:215281-218463 GCF_000956105.1 Propithecus coquereli | reverse complement strand
AACTCCTGAGCTCAAATGATCCGCCCGCCTCAGCCTCCCAGAGTGCTAGGATTACAGGCGTGAGCCACCGCGCCCGGCCTAAGAAGCCAAGTCTTTAATAATTGTTTTCCATTTAAGCATTTCTGCATTAGTAATTTGCTTAATAAACCTCTTTTTCTTCCAAATCAGGTCACATCAATAGAAATTCTGATTTAGAGGGGTCTAAATGAATGATGCAGACAGACTTAGTGCAAGCAGAGTCAACCCTGGGATCAATTAGCCCAGACACTGACTAAGTATTTGGTTATGCTACTCAATCTCTTTGAGTCTATGACCTTGGCTATAAAATCGAGGTAGCATCTCCCCATAGGATTATTGTAAGGATTCGACAGGATGATTGCTAGAATTCCCCTGTCTACTTCTGCTCCTCTTCCTCCGGATGGAGCAAGAGGCAGGGAATGGGTAGCAGCAGGCTGGGGAGAAATGGAGAGTCCCTGACAACAGATGGCAGGGTTGCCATATTCCGTGTGGTCCCTTTCCCATCCCCTCCCCCTGTTCCCCATCCTCTTGAGCTTCCTCACCCTGTGTTGGAGAGGAAGGGATGGGGGCAGGGGGACTAAGCCTTGAAGCTCTCAATACACTCTAAGGCACAGCTGTGCTATATATAGCCCAACAGAGCCGAGTGACCAAACAGGGGAGGAGAGGGACATGTAGCTTCTGCCTTGAGCTAATGAGAGCTGTGAGTGAGGGGATGATGAAGAATGAACTAGACAAGGAACAGATCCTTCCAGTTGGGTTTGAAATGGGAAGAACCCGGGTCGAAGGGCTGGGGGAATCATGGGGGAGAAAACATTAGGCCATATAGTGGTGTTTGGGGGACTGGAGGGGTAAGGAGTGGGGTAACAGGAAGAGGCAGGGGAAGTTTCCCGATAATGCGGCTAGGCGGAGGCAGCCCCCTGTGGGGTGGTAATACCCCTCTCCTTTTGAAAATAGGTGGTGGTTTCTTGCCTGATGGTAAAAAATAAAAATAAAAAATACCTTTTCCGGCATTCAAGACGTCGAAGTGAGGACGTGGTGGGTCCTCTGGTGTGAAATTCCAGATTTCCCTGGGTCTTCTGGTAGGAGCCGTGATCCTGTGCTGACAACACAGGAGCCAAAAATCTTTATATTGTCTCTCTGAAGGGGACCAAGGGACGACTGAACAGACTTCCCGCTGCTGGTGTGGGTGACATGGTGATGGCCACAGTTAAGAAAGGCAAACAAGAGCTCAGAAAAAAGGTATATCCAGCAGTGGTAATTCGACAACGAAAGTCATACCGGAGAAAAGATGATGTGTTTCTTTATTTTGAAGATAATGCAGGAATCATAGTAAACAACAAAGGCGACACAAAATGTTCTGCCATTACATGACCCGTTGCAAAGGAGTGTGCCCACTTGTGGCCCAGGATTGCTTCCAATGCTGGCAGCATTGAATGATTCTCCCGTGTATTTGTAAAAAACATTAAAAAGTATTTGCTCCCCCCCAAAAAATAAATAAGAACAGGTGGTGGGTTCCACCTTGTAGCATTTGTCCAAGGACAGCCCCAAGAGCCACAGGCCTGAGGCCAGGAAAGTGCCTTTGGTACCCACTAATCTTCCTGGGGAGACTGTTCACATATTTTAAAAGATTTTAAGAGGGTGTGAATAATGGTGATTGGAAGGCTGAATCAGACTGTAGTAATGCTGATGTTATAGAATTATGACATTATAGAATCATGTCATTTGAAGGAACAATTCTGAGGATACCAATAGGGACCCCTGTCTCAGATGATGAAAGGGTGCTCCAGAGATTTGAAATGTTTTGCTAAGGTTCTGATGTGTGCTTTTGAGTATCTAAACTACCCAGCTTCCTCTAAAACACACTATGGGGAACTAGGTACTGCACCACAGTTCATGCCTATAATCCCAGTGCTTTGGGAGGCAGAGGTGGGAGGATCATTTGAGGCCAGGAGTTCAGGAGTTCGAGACCAGGCTGAGCAACATTGTGAGAAGTACCCCCACCCCCATTTCTACCAAAATAAATGGGAAGGGATTAATGTTTTTTTTTAAGATGGGGTCTCACTATGTCGCCCAGGCTAGCCTCAATCTCCTGGGCTCAAGTGCTCCTCCTGCCTCAGCCTCCTAATTAGCTGGGATTATCGGCCTGTGCCACCACATCCGGCTAAGGGGACTAATGTCTTGAGAGCCCACAATGTTTAGACAATTTTCATATTTTATTTAATTTTCACAATCACCCAAACAGGTAGATGTCATATTTTACAGATGAGGATGCCAAGGCTCAGAGAGGTTAAGTTACTTACTCAGATCACACAGCAAGTAAATGGCTAAGACTAAGCTATCCAACCAATAGTGAAAACCACTACAAACCACTTCACAATAGAAAATTAATATGTAACAATGTATAATGTGATTTAAAATACATTTCATCATCTCATTCTCACAACCATCTTAAAAATACAAGTAAACATGCCATCTGTCTTCCCGTGGAGGGGAAAAATACAAATAAACAAGAGTGCAAACAGCTGGGCAGAGCGGATTTTTGAACTCAGGGCTTCCAGACATTCAAGGACTACACACTTCTCACCAAGACAGGGTCAGTCCTGGGCCAGTGCACTGCGTTCAGGGTTGTCCAGAAGTCCCTGCTGGTGGGTGGTACCACAGCAGGTCTCCTTAACTCTCCCCAACCCCCCCCTCCACATTCTGAACATACTATAATACATCTGCCCCTCCCTCTAAGGAAATTGACCTTAATTTAAATTCAGCATTAATACACAAGAAACTGCTAACAGGGCCCCCAGGAGATACCTGGTGGGAGGTTGTTTTACGTTCATTCTATACTACTTATATTACCTATTCAAGAACGTTTTTTGACAACAAAAAGAAATCTGCTTCAGCCAACATCTCTGTGAACAAGGGCAGGGAGAAGCAGTATAATGTGTCCCACAGGTTAACGGAAACTGCTAGGGATCAGTGGAGAGGGAGGGCAGTGAGGGCAGTCTGTGCTACTAATACCTCTCTCCCATTAGCAGGCGTCAGCAAGAACTTCTTTAACAATTCTTCCTTACTATCCAGCCAGCCTGGGGCAGGCAGGACTCCCTCTTGCCAACAAGGAGTGTTCTCAAAACCTACCTCTTTGGGCCTCTATTTCTATCCTCCAAGACAGA
>NW_012153219.1:213434-215231 GCF_000956105.1 Propithecus coquereli | reverse complement strand
CTTTGGATCTTTATTTAACAAGGTGTGATCTGGCCTTTCTTACTTCCCCAGCATCATTTGTTTTCACCTTCTTCCTTATTCTGTGTGATCTAGCCATACTGATCTTTTTTTATTCCTATTCCCTGAAAGTTCAAAGCTCACCCAAGGGCCTTGCACATGCTATAGCTAATATCTCTGTGTGGGAGGCAGCCCTTATTCTTTAGAACCTATTTAAAATATCACTTCTGCAGAGAAAACTTTCTGATCTTCCTAGATTAGGTTAGGGACCCCTATAATATACTCTTCTAGCACCCCGTATTTCTCTTGTAGGCTTTATCACAGTTTTGATTTAATTCTTTGTATAAGGGCTGTTTCATCATTTGACTGTACAGTATATTCTGTAAAGTCAAGAGTAATGTCTATCTTAGATAGCCTAGTATCCTCAGCACCTGGTTCATAGTTCATTTATGTATTCAAGAACTATTTGGGTGCCTACTAATTTTTTATTTATTAGTTGCTGGTTGTAGTGAAGTATTTCTGACAAAGCTTTTGTGCTTTTAAGTAGAAGCCTTGTTATTGTATGCTTTTTTCTGCATTATTTGTCTTATATACTGATACAGTGCTAGGTCCTTAGTGAATACTTATTGATAGAAACTTACTAATAGCCATGTCCAGATCCATCTTCAGCAGAGTTGTTTTTTTTTTTTTTGAGACAGAATCTTTGTCGCCTGGGCTAGAGTGAGTGTTGTGGCATAGGCCTAGCTCACAGCAATCTCAAACTCCTGGGCTCAAGTGATCCTCCTGCCTCAGCCTCCTGAGTAGCTGGGACTACAGGTGTTTGCCACCGCACCCAGCTAATTTTTTGTTTCTATTTTTAGTTGCTTGGCTAATTTTTATTATTTTTAGTAGAGATGGGGTCTCGCTCTTGCTCAGGCTGGTCTTGAACTCCTGAGCTCAAGCCATCCTCCTGCTTCAGCCTCCGAAAGTGCTAGGATTACAGGTGTGAGCCACCATGCCTGGCCTTTTTGTTTGTTTGTTTTTTAAGATGGGTCTCTATGTTGCCCAGGCTGGAGTGGAGTGGCTATTCACAGGTGTGATCATAATGTACTACAGCCTCAAATTCCTGGGCTCTAGTCATCCTCTCCCCTCAGCTTCCCAAGTAACTGGGACTGCAGGTGAAAGCCCCCATGCCCAGCTATTTTTATTTTTAAAGGAAAGAGATGAGGTTTCCCTATGTTGCACAGGCTGGTCTCAAAACTCCTGGTCAAGTGATCCTCCTGCCTTGGCTACCCAAAGCCACTGTGCCTGGCTCAGCCTGCATTTTTTACAAATATATCTTAGTTTGTTTCATATCATTATGCATAGAGCTGTCTCCTTTTTGACTACTACACGTGCCATAACTTGTTTATCCAATCCCTTACTGATGGATTTTTTAATTGTTTCTGGTCTCTTATTGATAATGCTGCAGTGAATATTCTTGTGTATTATTCTGTATGTCTTCAAGTATATTTGTTAAATATTGAGAATTGGAATTAGTGGGTCAAAAGATATGTGCAGTTTCGATTTTGACAGGTATTTCCAAATTGTCTTTTATACAAGCTACCAGTTTATCACTACCCACCACTACCAGTAAATAACAAAGAGTGCTTCTTTCTGTACACCTTTCCTTGTTAGTTGTGTTATTCAAATTTTTAATCTTTTCCAATCAGATAAATGAAAAATAGTATATTGGTGTCTTTTTGTTTGTTTTTTTAGACTAGTTAAGTACAGTAGTGAGCAGGGGGTAAAGAGTAGAACAAGGAACTGGCTGTGAACAAT
>NW_012153219.1:212565-213384 GCF_000956105.1 Propithecus coquereli | reverse complement strand
GCTGGTCTTGAACTCCTGAGCTCAAATGATCCGCCTGCCTTGGCCTCCTAGAGTGCTAGGATTACAGGCGTAAGCCACCATGCCCGGCCGGTAGTAAAATTCTTGAATTTTGCAAGGACTATAGTTGGCTGACAGTACTCGATAATAAAGGTTTATATTATCTTTCAGACCTGTGGAACATGTTTCCCAAAGGGTTTTCCTAAAACAAGGATAAGATGATCTCTTTGCAGATAGCATTTTATAATACTTCTAGAGAAATGAAGTGTTCTCAGGAACGAATGAAGAATGAATGAGCTCTTGGTAAAGCTTGTTCTTTGAGGCTATGTTGCTGTAGCACCAACACAGTTTGGACAAAAGTGTTCTGGTGCTTATTCATTTATTCAGTGACCTATTTTTTTTTAAATCAATTGCTTATATGTCTGGCACTGAGCTAGATGCTGAAGATACAAAGATGAACACTACGTGTTTTTTGCTCTCAAAATGCATTTTAACATGCTAAAAGGCTTAGCCATCTGGAAGTTATCTAAAATCTTTGAAACTTAAGAAATGTATAGGATCTCAAAGTAAGTTTTGATGTTTTTCTGCTACAGAAGTGGGATAAACTTCATATACTGCATTCTTATCCTCTAATCTCTAAATTACATTCAACTCTCAAATAATTATAAAGATTATTTTCATCCACATCTTTGTAAGATTTATCAGTTTTGGCTGAATTTATTATTGCTTAACTAATGAGTTGGAATGTTCAGAGTAAATTGAAGCTGGACTCTATTTTTAGGGAATTCCCTTTGACTTATTCTTGGACTGGGATTCCTAATT
>NW_012153219.1:203936-204465 GCF_000956105.1 Propithecus coquereli | reverse complement strand
GGTGGAAGCCGAAAAGGGTGTCCACCTCTGGAGTGGAATTTTATATAAATTTTATCTTGAATCTCTATATCCAAGGGGGTGTAGTAATTGTAGCGAAGGTTCTATGAGATAGTTTTATGGTATGAATATCTGGGATCTAGCAAGGCTTGGGTATAATATTTGTACTCTTCTGTGATATACCCAGTACTTAGGTCTTTATGAACGTATAAAAATATTTTTAAATTTGTACCCTAATCTATTTTTAAAATTTCTCTCAGGGCTTTTGTTGCATAGTAAAGCTTTTTCAACTCCATTATTACATGTTTGTTGTAGAAAATACTGAAAAGTATACAGAAGAGAAATCATTCAGAGGCCACTGTTGTTGTATTTTCATTCAGACGTATTATGCTGTTGGTGCTTTTGTTTTGTTCTCTTTTAAGAGATGAGCCTGTTGCTTAGACTGGAGTACAGAGGCACAAACATAGCTCACTGCAGACTGGAACTCTTGGGCTTAAGCAATCCTCCTGCCTCAGTTTCCTGAGGAACTGGG
>NW_012153219.1:199704-202273 GCF_000956105.1 Propithecus coquereli | reverse complement strand
TTTTTTTTTTTGAGATGGGATCTCGCTCTCTTGCCCAGGCTGAAGTGCAATGAGTGGTATGATCATAGCTCACTGCAGCCTTGAACTCCTGGGCTTAGGTGATCCCCCGCCTCAGCCACTCGGGTAGCAGGCCACCGCACTTGGCTTATGATCTCTGTTCTAAAACAAAACTTTTGTCGGCTGTCCAATAGTCATTAGAGAGGTTATACCATAAATTATATAAAATTCTTATGTCCATTTATTTAGGGTAAATTACTAAATGTGGAATTATTGACAAAGGGATATAAGCATTTTAAAATTCTTGATAAACATTGCTGAGATGGCCTTTCAAAAAGGTTGTACCAGACTACACTTACCGTCAGTGTATGATGATGTTTATTAGAAATTTTGTATTGTAAACTTGTTCTTATTGGAAATACCATACATTTATTTTTATTTTGTCTTAGACATTCATTTTCTTAGACTGAGCATCATTCGGAACAATTGGTTTGACCTAAGGTTGGGCTGTTTTGGACAAATATACCAATACTGTCCTTTTTGCATGAAGATGGTCCCACTTATGATGTGTTAGGAATGAATGCATTATCCTTATCCCAGGTTCCCCATATTTCTCCAGCTGGCTCCTGAAGGTTCTTACATTCAAGTAGAATGGCTTTTTGCCAGTGAAAATTGGCACTTGAACCCACAATAGCGCGTTTTGTTTCTTCATTGGTTGATAGAGCCAAAATTTCAAACTACTCTCTCTCCATGTTGATTCACAACAAATTATATTCGTGTTTTTCAAATATTGTCTGTAGCCAGGAGCTCTTTTGAAAACAAATTGTTTTCATGTTTATAAATACATAGATTACTGTTTGCTAGTTAGCTGCCATAGTGCTTTTGCTTCGAAATTGTCACTAGCTAGTTATTAAACATCTATTATCACTCATGTGGAATTAACTTCCACTTAAAACATTCCAGTTAAATAAAACTTCATTGTATACTCTTCAGTTGATTCCTTGTCTCTGCAATAAAGCAGTCTCATTTAGGGATGTGAGTCACTAGCATGATTCTTGGTGGATTTCTCAGCTCATGATCTGGGATGCTCAAATAGTTAATGCTTATTTTGGAATCATGGTGAGTCAGTATTGAATTTTTTTTAGTTTAGTCCAACCACAAATTTTCTGGGGTGACTGTTTGGGAAAAGCCTTTTTGAAAATTTGACATCTTGGTATTCTTTAATTTCACTGCTGTTACTTTGCTTTTTTTTATGTTCCTAGAGTTCTGAATTCCATGTGATTTGTGAGTTGTTTTATGAATTTTACTCTGCCTGAGAAAGTTTTCATCAAATGTAAATGGAAGGGACCTTAGAAATCATCTAACTTTATATTCTCCATTTACTTCACAAATGAAAATATGGAAAGGACTTATTCCTGAAGTCCTAGATCACATTCCAGTATTGGAATCTCTTCCTAGTCCAGAGCTTGCTCTGTCTCAGTTTCACAAAATTCAAGGTTAAGAATCTCTTTTCTAGAATGTTAATTTTAATTGATCCAGAATTTTGTTTTTGTTTAGAAAAGAAGTTAAGATTTTAAAATATAGGCTACCTGTTACGAGTGAGTTTTTTTTCTTTTTTTAAAGGAGATTAACATTTTGATCCATTTGTATTTGGTTGTTGCTTTGTAAAGCATTTAGAACAATGCTACTTATTTAAAAATTTTTAATTTCCTTATTTTTATAGTTTAGTAAGTGGTAAAAACTGACAGGAAGATTCTGAGAAGATGACAGAGTAGAAAGCATCAGGAAATCTGTCTCCCTACCTAGACAGCAATTGTACCAGCAGAATTTATCTGATGTAACTATTTTGGAACTCTGGAGTTATTGGAGGCTTTCAACTTCCACCAGAAGGCTTGTAAGGTAAAGTGCAGTTAATTTCAATCAGTGTCAGCTCGTAGCACAGTAGCAGCTAACCATCTTCCATCACAGTGGCAGGCAGCTGTGTACTGCGTTCCTACGGTAGCTCGCACACAGCTTGCAGAAGCCAGGTGGGGCAAAAAGCATCCTGTCCTCCAGATAGCAGGGATTTTTGCTCAGAACACTAATTGTTGCTTCTAATCACAGAGGAGTAGACAAAGAGGTAGATGGCCATTTGTTATCACATTTCCCCCCATTTGTTGCAGGCTTCTCCCCTCTAGCTGAAGTGACTTCCAGGGGATTTAAAGGACTAGTGTACCCCCTTTCCCTCCACTTCATTTTTCTCTTTTTTTCCTGTTTGGGAACCAGGTATTAAAGCCTACGACATTCAGAAAGAACTTCATATACAGGGTAAATTAGAAAGGGACCTTGCATGCCCAGGAAAAGAGTACAGGCTCAGAAAAGTCCTGAGAAGACCTTCAGTATATACTTCAGGGCTGATTCTTGGCGGAGATACCCTATAACATTTTTTTTTTTTAAAAAAAGCAAACCAATAAACAAGAACAATAACAAAAACCCCCAGCAAACTCTGGGGAAGGGGGAGAATTTGATTTCCAGAATTCGTTAGATTCAAATGTCCAGTTTTCAACAACAGCAAAAAAAAAAATCACAAGCC
>NW_012153219.1:198078-199639 GCF_000956105.1 Propithecus coquereli | reverse complement strand
CTCCTGCCTCAGCCTCCTGGGATTGTAGGCATGAGCCACTGCATCTGGCTATTTTGTTGTTGTTTGTTTGGGGGGAGGGTTGTGGTTTTTCTTGTCTTTTTACTGCATATGAACAGTTTCCCACATAATGAAATTTTCTTTTAAAACAGGTCACAGTTCGGCAAGCGTTATTCAGCTCATGAGATATTTTGCTCAGTATTATTTAAGTTTTTTTTGTTTTAGTTGCCAACATAAAGAGAGGTAGGAGTGTAAGTTGATACAACCCCTTTGGAAAATTACTAATATACTAAAAGTGACATGTGTACCCTGTAACTAGCAATTCTGCTTCTAGACATTCGACAGAAACACATACAGATGTTCACCAAAAGACATGCGTGGAATGTTCATGGCAGTATTATTTGTAGTAGCCCTAAACTGGAAACTGCTGAAATGCCCATCAGCAGTAGAATGGATAAATTGTGATGGCAGTATAATAAGGTAGAGAGAATGAACAGACTAGAACTAAGTAAGTGCAGCAAGATTGGTGACTCTCAAATGACGCTGAGCAAAAGAAGTCAGATACAAAAGAGTATATTCTTTATGAGAGTCTATTCTGTGTGATTCCTTTGATATAAAGTTCAAAAACATGTTAAACTAGTGGCTCTCAGTGTGGGATAATATTTTATGCTAAGGGACATTTGGCAATATCTGGAGACATTTTTGGTTGTCACAACTAGAAGAGGCCAGGGATGCTGCTGAATATCCTACGATATGCAGTTAGCACCCCACAACAAATAATTATCCAGAATGTCAATAGAGCCAAGACTGGCTGTGGATTAAACTAATATATGTTGTTAGAAGTCAGGGTGGTGGTTTCCCTTAGGTAGTAAGGAAGTGGTAGCTTTGGGTGGCTGGTAATGTTTTGTTCTTAATCTCCATGCTGGTTACATGGGTGTGTTCAGTTTGTGAAAATTTGTTGAGTAGTCACTTATGTTTTTGCAACTTTTTGTAGGTATTTTATACTTGAATTTAAAATTTACCAAGAAATCAGATTTCACGTAAAAATACAGGTTGAAATGTTCCTTTGAAAGATGCAACAGTCTGGTAATTCCCACAGCTAATAAACAGATAATAAAAGTAGCCTTCTTTAGATGGCGCTTGTGTTCTTCATTTGCCTCAGGCCCTGTTTTTCTGTTTCAGTTACTTGAATGACTTTACTCATATGTAGACATTAAAATTGTTTTTAAAACTGCTCTATTAAGGTAGAATTTACACACCATATAGTTTACCAATTTAAAGTGCACAATTCAGTGTTTTTAGTATATTCTTGTGGTTATGCAGCCATCACCATAATCTGATTTTAGAATATTCCCCCCTCCCCCCACTCCCAAAAGAAACCTCATACCCATTAGCATTTACTCCCCGTTTCCCCCCATTCTGCTCAGGCCTATGCAGCCACTAGTCTACTTCCTGTCTATGATTATAGGCATTTGGATTTTGTCTATACAATTTTGAATTTTGTCTATATAATTATAAACATTTGAATTTTGTGATCTCTCTTCTGATGTAGGTTTTTTTTTTT
>NW_012153219.1:192191-192701 GCF_000956105.1 Propithecus coquereli | reverse complement strand
GCACTTTGGGAGGCTGAAGTGGGAGGATCACTTGAGGTCAGGAGTTTGAGACCAGCCTGAACAAGAGCGAGACCCTGTCTCTACAAAAAAATAGAAAAATTAGCTGGGCATCGTGGTGTGTGGGCCTGTGGTCCCAGCTACTCAGGAGGCTGAGGCAGGAGGATCGCTTGAGCCCAGGAGTTTGAGGTTGCAGTGAGCTATGACGCCACCACTGTACCCAGGACAGAGTGAGGCCTTGTCTTAAAAAAAAAAAAGAGAGAAAGAAAACCTCGGGAGCTTCTTTTCTTTTTTAACACAAGTCTATTAGAGGGACTTTTCCAAATATATGTATGAAAGTGATATTTTTGGATTAGTGGTGGTTTTGTGGCCTACGTTATAGCAGAGAGATTGTAATAGAAAAAATGAATCAGATAAATTGGAAAGTAAAGCATTTCCCTGTGGAGTCACTATACTGTAAAATATCTCATATTTAAACTTGAGCAAATGATTCCAGTTAACCTTCCTCTACTC
>NW_012153219.1:187789-192141 GCF_000956105.1 Propithecus coquereli | reverse complement strand
TACGAAGAAATAGGAAAGTATGGCCCATTCAAAGGAAAAAACTGTTCTTGAAAAAGGCTTGATAACACATCTACTAGACAAAGACTTTAAAACAGCTGTTTTAAAGATGCTCAAAGAACTATAGGAAGATGTGGAGAAAATCAAGAAAATGATATAGGAACAAAATGGGAATAGAGATGGAAAACCAAAAAAGAAACAAAAAAAATTCTGGAGCTAGAAAACAAAATAACTGAAACAAATTCACTAAAGGGTTTTGGAAGCAGATTTGAGCGAGCAGAAGAATCAAGTGAACTTGGACATAGGACAATGGAAGTTATCACAAGTCTGAGGAACAGAAAGAACAAATGATAGAAGAGAAGTGAACAGAGCCTAAGGGACATGCAGGGTGCCACGAAGCAGACCAATGTATGTATTGTGAGAGTTCCAAAAGAAGAGAGGATAAAGGGGCAGAGAGAATACTTAAAGAAATAATGGCTGAAAAGTTCCCACATCTGATGAAAAACGTGAATATAAACATCTGAGAAGCTCAAAAACTCCAAATGACATCAACTTAAACCCACAGCAAGACACATTGTAATCAAGCTTTCAAAATACAAAGAGAGAATCTTAAACATCAAGAGAGAAGTGACTCTTCACGTATGAGGGAACCACAATGAGATTTTCAGCAGATGTCTTAGAAACTTTGGAGGCCAGAAGGCAGTTGTGGGTTGATACATTCAAGTGCTAAAGGGGGTCGGGGGGACTGTCAGCCAAGAATCCTATATCTCACAAAACTGTCCTTCAAAAATGAGGGAGAAATTAAGACATTGCCTCATAAAGAAAGGCTCAGGGAGTTCCTTACCACCAGACCTGCCCTCAAGAAATGCTCAAGGGAGTTCTGCAAAGCGAAATGAAAGGACAATAGACAGTAAATTGAAACTATATGAAGAAATAAAGATCTCAATAAAGGTAAGTACATGGGCAGTTTAAAAAACTAGTATTATTGTAACTGATTTGTAACTCTTTGTTTTCTAAAAAGTCTCTTCTATAAAAGACTAATACATCAAAAGAAACAGTTATTAGTCTAAAATCTTACAATTGCCTGAAGCGGTGGCCCATGCCTGTAGTCCCAGCTACTTGGGAGGCTGAGGTGGGAGGATCGCTTGAGCCCAGGAGTTTGAGGCTGTATTGCACTATTATTGTACCTGTGTATAGGCACCGCACTCCAGACTGGGCAACATAGTGAGCCCTGGTCTCTAAAAAATAAAAAATTTCCGTGAAGCGAATATTATTGTAACTTTGGTTTATAACTTCACATTTTGTGTTCTACATAATTTTAAGAGACTAATGCATTTTGAAGACTTATTTATAAAGGTGTTATTTTGTGCTATCAAATTAAAAGGATGGGGACAGCTGTAAAGGAGCAGTTTCTATATGTTATTGAAGTTAAACTGTAATAAATTTTAATTAGAGTGTTATATAACTTTGGATGTTAAAGGTAATCTTAATGGTGACAAAGAAAATAGCTACAAAATATATACAAAATGTCAAATAAATACAAAGCAAGACCAGTAATGTAGGAAATGAGAGACCAAAAAAGCTATATGGCATATAGAAAACAAATAGCAAAAAAACAGAACTCTTTCATTATCAGTAATTACTTCAGATGTAATGAAGTAAACTCTTCAATCAAAAGGCAGAGATAGGCCGGGCGCAGTGGCTCACGCCTGTAATCCTATGACTCTAGGAGGCTGAGGCGGGTGGATTGTTTGAGCTCAGGAGTTCTAGACCAGCCTGGGCAAGAGCGAGACCCTGTCTCTACCAAAAATAGAAAGAAATTAATTGGACAGCTAAAAATATATAGAAAAAATTAGCTGGGCATGGTGGCGCATGCCTGTAGTCCCAGCTACTCGGGAGGCTGAGGCAGAAGGATTGCTTGAGCCCAGGAGTTTGAGGTTGCTGTGAGCTAGGATGATGCCACAGCACTCTAGCCCAGGCAACACAGTGAGACTCTGTCTCAAAAAAAAAAAAAAATTTAAGGAACTAGAAAAAGAGCAAATTAAACGCAAAGCTAGCAGAAGGAAACGAATAGTAAAGACTAGGAATAGATAAAGAAAATAGAGAATAGAAAAACAATAGAGAAAATCAGTAAAACCTAAACTTGGTTCTTTGTAAAGATCAACAATATTGACAAACCTTTAGGTAGATGGACTAAGTAAAAAGAAAAGACTCAAATTAGAAATATAGTGGGAACATTGCTACTGATTCTGTGGAAATAAAAAGGATTATAAGAGAGTACTATGAACAGTTATGGCAACAAATTCAGTAACCTAGATGAAATGGACAATTTCCTAGGAAAAAAACCTACCAAGACTGAATAGTGAAGAAATAGAAAATCTGAATAGACCTATAAGTACTAAAGAGATTGAGTTGGTAATCAAAATCTTTCATCATCTGGGTGAGGTGGCACGTGCCTGTAGTCCCAGCTACTCAGGAGGCTGATATGGCAGAATCGCTTGAGGTTAGAAGTTTGAGGGTGCAGTGTGCTATGATTGTACATGTGAATAGCCACTGCACTCCAGCTTGGGCAACATAGCAAAATATCCCATCTCTAAAAATAAACATGAGCAGAAACTTTGCGGCCAGAAAAAAAATTTAAAGAAACAAAAAAATATCCTCACAAAGAAAAGTCCTGGACCTGGTAGCTTCACTACTGAATTCTACCAAACGTTTGCAGAACTAATAATAGCAATCCTTCTCAAACTGTTTCCAAAAAATTGAAGAGGAAAGAACACTTTAACTCATTCTGTGAGGCACGTGTTACCGTGATACCAAGGTAAGACAAAGACACTATAAGAAAACTAGAGAAGTCTCTCTTATGAACACTGATGCAAAAATCTTTGGCAAGATACTAGCAATCTGAATTCAGCAGCATATTAAAGGAATAATATACCATGACCAAATGATATTTATCTCTGGAATGCAAGGATGGTTCAACATACAAAATTAATATACCACATTAACAAAATAAAAGGGGAAAACCACATGATCATTTCAATTGCTGCAGAAAAAATGTCTGACAAAACTCAACACACCCTCATAATAAAAACTGTCAACAGATTGGGAATAGAAAGAAACTACCTCAACGTAATAAAAGCCATATATGAAAAAACCCAGAGTCAACATTATACTTAATGGTGAAAGACTAAAAGCTTTTCCTCTAAGATCAGGAACAAGGCAGGGGTGCCTGCTTTTACCACATCTATTCACCATGGTACTGGAAGACCTAGCTAGAGCAGTTAGGCAAGAAAAATAAAATTTGAAAAGAAGAAGCAAAATTATTTTTGTTCACAAATGATCTTTTTTTCTTTTTCAGTTTCCGACCATTTCCTGCATGGAATGATATGATCTTATGTAAAAAACCTTTCAAAGAGTCCACCACGGAAACATATTAGAACTAATAGAATTCAGCAAAGTTGCAGGATACTAAGTGAACATACAAAAATCACATACTAACAACAAATAACCTAAAAGGGAAATTACAAAGGCAATTCCATTACAGTAGCATCAAAAAGAATGAAATACTTAGGAATTAACCAAGAAGGTGAAAGATTTATACAATGAAAACTCTAAAATATTGCTTAATGTAATTAAAGGTGATATAACTAAGTGGAAACAGATCCCGTGTTCATGGATTGGAAGACTTAAGATACCAGTGCTACCCAAAGTGATCTACAGACTGAGTAGCCAAAACAATCTTCAAAAAATAGACAAGGGCTTTGAATAGACATTTTTTCAAAGAAGATATACAAATGATCAGATGCTTACCATCACTAATCATTAGAGAAATAAACTACAATGGTGTACTACCTCACCCATTAGGATAGTTACTATCAAAGAAAAAGAAAATAACAAATGTTGGCGAGGGTGTGGAGAAAATGGAACCCTTCTGCACTATTAATGGGGATGTAAAATGGTATAGCTGCTGTGGAAAACAGGATAGCAGTTCTTCAACAAATTAAAAGTGAAATTACCATATTATGCAGCAGTTTCACTTCAGGATATATAACCAAAAGAATTCAAAGCAGGGACTTGAAGAGCGATTTGTACACCCATGTTCATAGCATTATTCACAACAGCCAGAAAGTGGAAGCAACCCAAGTGTAAACAAAATGTGGCACATACATACAATAGAATATTATTCAGCCTCAAAAAGGAAGGACAGTCTGACACATACTAGAATATGGTTGAGCCTTGACGACGTTATGGCTTAACAGTGAAATAAGCCAGTCACAAAAAAACAAATATTGTATGATTCCACTTAGGTGAGGTAATTAAGTAGTCAAAATCATAAAGACAGAAAGTAGGCCCGG
>NW_012153219.1:174669-175739 GCF_000956105.1 Propithecus coquereli | reverse complement strand
TTTTTCTCTAGGGCAGTGGGATGCCTTTAAGGCTATTTTCTTTAGAAAGGCAGTATATTTATTTGGTTCAAAAAACAAAACCATATAAAAAGATACATAATCAAAAATTGGATCCTACCCCATCTTCCTTTATCTGCTCCCCCATTTTTATTAAATTTCTTAAAAAATGTATCCTGTTTCTTTACAGAAATATAAGTGGAAACATTTTTCTCCTTTCTTATATAAAAGATGCAGTGTATATACATTTATATACTTTCACTATTTTTACTTAATTAAGTGTCTTAGATTTCTTTCTATACAATGAAAGCATTCCTCATTATTTTTTACAGCCACATGGTATTCTATTGTATATTAAATAGATATATAGTACATTTAACCATCCCCCTGACAGTGGACATATCATTGTTTATACCATATTAATTAACCTTGTACTTGTGCAGATATTTATTCATGCAGTTTCCAAAGGTGAGATTGCTGGATTAAAGGATAGATGCATTTGTAATTTTGTTAGATATTGCCAAATTGCCATCAGAAGTTGTACCACTCCTGTCAGCAATGTATGAGCATGTCTGCTGCTCCATAGCTTCCCTGACTTTTGAATTTTTGCCATTGTGATAAGAGAAAAATTGCATCTCAAAGTAGGTTTTTTAAATATCGAGACATAATTCACATGCCTTAACAGTCACCCGTTAAAGTGTACAATTTACTTGTTTTTAGTACATTCACAGGTGTATTACCATCACCACTAATTTCAGAATATTTTCATCATCCCCAAAAGAAAAACCCCATACCCATTAGGAGTCACTCTCCATTCCCTCCAGCCCCTGGCAACCGTTCATCTATTAATACTTTCTGTCTATATGGATTTGCCTATCCTGGACATTTCATATAAATGACATTATACAATATGTGGGTATTTTGTGTCTGGCTTCTTTCACTTAGCATTATGTTTTTAAGATTCAACCATGTCGTACATTGTGTTTAAGGGAAGTTTGTGTTTCTTATTTGTGCAGTGTTTGTTCATGTCCTTTGACCATTATGTCTTGTTGGCTGTTTTTGTAGTTTTTCTT
>NW_012153219.1:171204-174619 GCF_000956105.1 Propithecus coquereli | reverse complement strand
AAGTTGCAAGCTTCTTTATGGCAGGTAAATATTGCACGAAAAAATTTTAGTCTAAAATTTTTTGGTCTTTTTGCATTTTTATTATGGTAAAACATACATGTAACTTTTTTTAAGATAGGGTCCTGCTCTGCCGCCCAGTCAGTGCAATGACACAATAATAGCATGTTGCAGCCTTGAACTCTTGGGCTCAGGTGATTTTCCCACCTTAGCCTCCCAAGTAGCTAGGACTACTGGCACGCCCCACCATGCCTGGCTAATTTTTTTCATTGTTTGTAGGGATGGAGTCTCACTATGTTGCCTAGGCTTGTTTCAAACTCCTGCCCTCAAGCCATCCTCCCATCTTGCCCTCCCAAAGTGCTGGAATTACAGGTGTGAGCCACCATGCCCAGCCATAACTATTTTTTTTTAAGTGTCTAGTTCTGTGGCATTCCTGTAACTGTTACCATCAGTCCATCTTCAGAACTCTTTTTTCTTCCCAATTTAAACTCCGTATCTATTAAATAATAATTCCTTATTCCCCCCCACCTCTGTCAGTCACCATTTTACTTTCTATCTCTATGAATTTGACTACTCTAGGTATATAAGTGAAATCATACAATATTTATCCTTTTGTGACTGGCTTATTTCACTTAGCACATGTTCAAGGTCCGTCCATGTTGTAGCCATGTCAGAACTTCCTTCCTTTTTGAGGCTGAATAATATTCCATTGTATGTATGTACCACATTTTGTTTGTTCATCTTTTGATGGACATTTGGGTTGTTTCTGGCGGTTATGAATACTGCTATGAACGTGAGTGTACACATGTCTGTTCAAGTCCCTGCCTTCATTTCTTTTGGTTATATATCCAAAAGGGAAACTGTTACATTATATGGGAATTTTATATTTAATATTTTCAGGAATTGCCCTACTGTTTTCCACAGCGGCTGTCCCGTTTTACATTTCCACCAGTAACGCACAAGGGTTCCAGTTTCTCTGTATTTTTGCCACCACTTATTTTCTGTTTGTTTTTCTATTAGCCATCCAGTTGGCTACAAAATGGTATCTCATTGTACGTGTGTGTGTGTGTGTGTGTGTGTGTGTGCGTGTGTGTGTTTGAGATAGTGTTTTGCTGTGCTACCCAGGCTGGAGTGCAGTGGTATGGTCATAGCTTACTGCAGGCTGGAACTCCTAGGCTCAGGTGGTCTTCCTGCCTCAGCCTCCCAAGTAGCTGGGACTACAGATGCCCACCACCATTCCCAGCTAATTTTTAAATTTTTTTGTAGAGACAGGGTCTTGCTGTATTGCGCAGGCTGGTCTCAAACTCCTGATTGCAAGCGATCCTCTGGCATAGGCCTCCCAAAGTGCTGGGATTACAGGTGTGACCCACCACGCCTGGCCTTATTTTAATTTTTTTTTTTGCATTTCCCTAATAATCAGTGTTAGTCTAAAACTTATTAAAGTTTAAACTCCAATTAACCCTTGCCTTCTTTCTTAAAAAATAAAATCGTTGATGAGGCAGTGAGGATAACAACATTCTCATACTCTGCCAGTGGAAATACAAATAGGTACCAGCCTTTTGGAGTTTGTAATACATGTGAAAAGTTTTAGAATTTTTGGAGAGATAATTGGCAAAGAAGTTGACCTTTTCTTATACACAGAAAATTTCACAATTCATACAACTGTTGACCCAACAATTCTTTTAGAAATTTGTATCTGTAATTGGGGATGTATACAAAGATATAAGTATAATAACAAACTGTTGTAGACAACTTAAATGTCTAACCATAGAAGATCAGTTAAATTCTGATTTGGTAGGCTAGGAGTGAGAGCTGGGTAACTATGACCTGGGAATCAGCATTTTCTGCAGGCACTCTGGATAATTCTGATGAAGATGATCTATGGGCAACATTTGAAGAACATTTATTTACCATCACTTTCATTAATTTCAGGTTCCACAGTGTGCTAAGGTCCTCTGCAAACTGGTCTTTAACTTCTCTGTTCAGCCTTCTCTCCAACTACTTCCCAAACATCCTCCATCATGTTCCAGTCCAAGAGACTTCTTGTGCAACTTTTCCCTCACTCCATTTTCTCCATCTGCCTGGCTGGCCTCTACTTCCCACCCCAGCTCTGCCTGATGAAACCATTCCCGTCCTTCAAAGACCCACTTGCTTTGTGCAGTAAGCCTATACTTTTTAATTCATAGGAGTTAGTCTCTTTCCTTTCTCTATGTATCTTTATGTTTTGTACCGTTATTCCATTCATTGTATTCTTTCCTGTAATACCACTGTATTGATGAACATATTTTTTATTTTCTGCTTTTCAGAAATACATTCAGATCTTAAGTTCAATACAGCACATGTGTATCGAGTGACTTTTGTGTCCTGCCAGCATATTAGGTACTAAGGGCGCACAGAATTAAAAACAAGGACTATACCCTCAAAAAAACTCATATTCCAGTGGAAGAAACTGATACCACTAACATTGATTTAGTAGAGCAAGTGTTGATATTAACGAAACAGAAAAATTATGGGCTTTCTGGGGAGGAGATTAATTGAGGATGTCAAGGAAGTTTGAAGTGACCTTTCAGCTACATATTAAAGGATGAAAATTTTTCTAGGTAGGAAATTGTGGAAAGGCAATTTTAAAGTAGAAGAAAAACTATGAGTAAAGATTCAAATTTGTTAAATCACTCAGTGAATAGTTATTGAACACCTACTGAGGTGCTCATTGTTGTAGGTGTCAGGGATACAAGAACAAAGTACTTGCTTTTAAATTCTGTTGAGGGTAATAGATAATGAACAAATTAAGAGATAAAAGATATATGGCCAGGCATGGTGGCTCACAGCTGTAATCCCAGCATTATGGGAGGCCTTAGGCAAGAGGATCACTTGAGTCCGAGAGTTCAAGACCAGTCTAAGCAATGTGTGAAGACCCTGTCTCTACAAAAACATTTTAGAAATTAGCCTGGCATGGTGGCGTGGGCCTGTACTTCCAGCTACTTGGGAGGCTGAGGTGGGAGGATTGCTTGAACCCAGAAATTGGAGGTTGCCGTGAACTATGATAAGGCCATTGCACTCCAGCCTCTGTGACAAAGTGAGACCCTGTGTCAAAAAAATGAAATTAAAGAATGTGGTTAGGCAGCATTAAGTGAACTGAAGGAAAAAGGCAGAGTGAAGGCAGGACATAGAGAGTGATAGTGATATTGTAGGTAGGTGGTCAGGGAAGGCCTCACCAAGGGAGGTGGCATCTGAAGAGAAGCATAATGAAGTGGGAACAAACTAGGAGGATGTCCAGGGGAAGAGGGTTTCAGAGGAAAACAAGAAATGCGTATGTGAAAATGTGTAGTATAAAATGCAAATATGATTTTTTTAAATTTGAAGTAGAACAGGCCGGGCACAGTGGCTCACGCCTGTGATCCTAGCACTCTGGGAGGCC
>NW_012153219.1:165300-167186 GCF_000956105.1 Propithecus coquereli | reverse complement strand
CATTGAGAATTCTGTCATTTTAATTTTTTTTGTTTATATAGTATCTTTTTTCCTAGCTGCTTTTAAGATATTTCTTTATTGGTTTTAAGCAATTTGGTTATAATGCTATGGAGTTCCCTTCTTATTCCTTGTTCTAGTGATTTGTTGAATTTTTGTGGATTTATGATTTTCATCAGATTTGGAAAATTTTAGTTATTATTTCTATTAACATTTTTCTGCTCCCTGACCCCCTTTTTTCCCCCCGGGATTCCAGTTATACATATATTAGACCACTTGTTTCACAGCTCACTCATACTCTGGTTTTTTTTTTAAATTCATTTTATTCTGGATAGTTTCTATTGCTGTATCTTGAAGTTTAAAATCTTACACATTGTCTCAGATGTAATTTTCATCTTTAGAAGTTCAGTTTTGGTCTTTTTTATATCTTCCATGTCTCTATCATGTTGATGCTTTCTTCTACCTTCTTTAGCACATGGAATGTGTTTATATTAACAGTAGCTGTTTTCGTGTCCTTGTCTACTAGTTGTAGCTGTGTCATTTCTGAGTCTGTATATACCGATTTTTCTCACGCATAATTTATTATTGGATGTCAAACATTGTAAATTTTGTGTTGTTAGATTCTTGGTTTGGGTTTTTGTATTCTGTTAGATATTTTTAAGCTTTGTTCTAGGCCCATTATGTTCTGAAAACAGTTTGATTCTTCTGATGCTGATTCTATACTTTGTTGGGGGAGGGGACAGAACAGCCTTTAACCTCTGTCCAGTTTGGCTCCTCTTCTGGTGTAATACTGTTCTGAGTATATACTTGGTGTTAGGATGGCTTTCCACTTTGGCTGGTAGGAACACACACAAATTATTTCTGGTCCTACGTGATATCTGGGGATTGTTCTGCACACTCCCTTCCAGTTCTTATCCCTTCCTTAGATGGTTTCCTCACATATGTGCACTGATCAGTGCTGAAGACTGAAGGGCCCCTCCGCAGATCTCTGGGGCCTGTGCTCTGTGCAGCCTTCTGTTCTCCAGTACTCCACCCTGTGAATTCTAGCTGCTTTGGTCTCTCAAATCTGTACTCCGTCTTCCTTAATTCAGTGAGTCTGCCAGGCTCTTTTTGGGTTCCCTGTCCCTGCTCTGCAGTAAGTTGGGAAAATCAGAGGTCTCACCTTGTTAGTTTGCCTTCTGAGGGATCCCTGTCCTGTGCTCCATGTTGTCTAAGGTCTGATAACTACTGTGTCACATAGTTTGTCTGTTTTTTAAATAGAGGAAAGAAGATTGAGGGCATTTTCTTCTGTCGGTTTTTATTTTCCTCTCTGAATGTAAAATCATCTGTAAATTGAGAATTGGGCTAGGATTAGATTTAAGGTGTAGGTTTTGAAGAGCAGCCATTGTGGGAGATGGGAAAAGGAAACTAATAGGGAAAAGTAAGCAAATGGGTTCCTGAAAAGTGTTGAACTGAGATTAGAAACTTAAAAAAAAGAGAGACAGAGTCCCTGTTGCCCTGGGCTAGAGTACAGTAGTGTCATCGTAGCTAACGGCAGCCTCAAACTCCTGGGCTCAAGCGATTCTCCTGTCTCAGCCTCCCAAGTAGCTAGGACTGCAGGTGTGCACCACCACACCCAGCTAATTTTTGTATTTTTTTTGTAGAGATAGGGTCTCCCTGTTGCCCAGGCTGGTCTCAAACTCCTGGCCTCAAGCAAATCCTCCCTCGGCCTCCCAAAGTGCTGGGAGTATAGGTAGGCATGAGCCACTGCACTCCGCCCGTGATGTAATTCTTTACTAGTGGTTAAGAAGCCAAATTCTAGAGCAAGACTGGCTGACTTCAAATTCTGGCTTTACCACTTAATAACTGATGATCTTAGGCAACTTACATAAACTTCTGGGACTCATCTC
>NW_012153219.1:162864-165210 GCF_000956105.1 Propithecus coquereli | reverse complement strand
TTTGCCTATAAAAGTTACCAAAAATTTTGTTCCCCAATTCATTATTTGTTCTTTAATATTTGTTATGACATGTTTTTTAAAACCATAGAGATGTTTTCATTTTTTTGTACTCATATTTATTAAAAAAAAGTTGGAGGGGGCCTCTTCCATTTCCCAGAGTTACAAGAAATATCAACCATGTTTTTTGTAATACTTTTTATGGTTTCCATTTTTATATTTAAATACTTATTTGGGTTTTATCCAAATGTCTGATGTTAGGTATGAATTCTCCTTTTATCTTTTTTTTCTAGGTGATTATCCTGTTGCCCAAACACCATTAATTAAAAATTCCATCTTTGCCCCCACTGGTGAGGAGCCACCTACATTAGTAGCTTTTCAGCAGAGGAGTAACACATCTGTTTTAGAGAGAGAATTCTGGTGGAGATGTAGAAGACAGACTGAAGAAGAGAGAAAGTAGTGCAGGTATTGATTGGTTTATAGTCTTTCAGGATTTTTTTTTTATGGTTTTTTAATGCATAAATTCTGTTTTCACAAAATTAGGTTAATTCTATAAATGTGTGAATTTATTGAACAGGTATTTATTGAGAACTCATCATTTTCCAGGCCCTGAGGTTTCAGATAACTGGGGAGAAAAGAACAGAGTCCCTGCTATCAGGGAGCTTCTATTCTAGTGGAGGAACTAGGCAATGAAATAAAAAAATAAATACATATATAAATAAGTCAGGTGAGGTGGCTCACACCTGTAATTCTAGTACTCTGGGAGGCTAAGGCAGGAGGATCACTTGAGGTCAGGAGTTTGAGGTTGCAGTGAGCTATGATGATGCCACTGTGCTCTAGCTGGGGCAACAGAGCAAGACTGTCTAAAAAATACATAGACACACACACACACACACACATATATAATGTGTGGATTAAGTGCTGTAAAGAAAATTATGGTTAAGAAAAAAAGGCTGGAGAATGATAGGAACTGTTAGAAGTTGTTAGGGAAAGTCTTATTAAGGAAGGTGACATTTGAGCAAAGCCTTGAATGAATTAAGAGAGAGTCCTGCCAGTATCTATGAAAAGAGTTGTTCTAATCAGTGAAAATAGCAAGTGCAAAGGTTCTAAGGCAAAAGCGTGGCATGTTTGTCATGGTTTGAGGAACAAAGAGGATGCAGGTAGATATTCCTGAAGCAGAATGAGGAAGAGGGAGAATGAGCAGGGATGAGACCAGAAAGTGAGCTGATAAAGGACATGGTAAACTAGTAAAGATTTTGTATTTTATTCCAAGTGTGATGGGAAGCTACTACTAGAGTTTTGATCACAAAGGGAAATTGTCTAACCTACCTTCTAAAATCTTTACTCTGGTTGCTGTTGGAGAGACGATAAGGGCATAAACTAAGGCAGTGGTCCCCAATGTTTTTTGGTACCAGGGACAGGTTTCATGGAAGATAATTTTTCCATGGCCAGTGGGGGGCGGAGCGGAGAGGTAGAGTTCAGGTGGTGATGAGGAGTGGCTGTAAATACAGATGGATCTTTGCTGACCTTCCACTTACCTCCTGCTGTGTGGCCCTGTTCCCAACAGGCCACGGACTGATACCACTTCTTTGGCCGGGGGTGGGGGGCGTTGGGGATCACAGGGCTAAGGGACCAGTTAGAGGGGTTGTTTTTACGGTGGTCTTGGTGATAGATGAAGGTGGCTTGGATCAGAGCGATAGCAATGGAGGTGGTAAGAGTGGTTAAATTGTGGATCTGTTTTGAAGATAGAACTGACAGGATTTGCTGATAGTTTGGTGGTGGAGACAGAAAAAGGAGCAAGATTGACTTTCCTACCCCTCTTTGCACTCCACCTCCAACTTATCAATACAGACAACTACTGATCTGCTTTCTATCACTAAAGATTAGTTTGTGTTTTCTAGAATGTTACATAAATGGAAATATACTGTATGTATTCTTTTTTGCCTTCTGTCATTCAGCCTAGTTATTACTGTTTTGAGATTGATCTATGCTGAATATATCAGTAGTTTATTTTTTTTTATTCTTGTAGTATTCCGTTTTGTGAATATACAACAGTCCATTTAGTCTATGAGCATTTGTGTTGTTTCTAGGTTTTGGCTATTGCAAATGAAACTTAACATTCATGTATAAGTGTTTTTATTGAGATAGAATTTCACCTCTCGAGTAATGCTTAGGAGCAGAATGGCTGGATCATATAGTAAGTACTTAATTTGTTTTTGTCTTTCTCTCTTTGTGATTGTTTTCCTTTCTTCTGCTTTCCTATAGCTGTGATTTTGCTGGGTAGAGAATTCTGGGGGCGTTTTTCTGGATTTTAAATGTGTTGCTCCACTATCTTCTGGCTTTTATTGC
>NW_012153219.1:150065-150594 GCF_000956105.1 Propithecus coquereli | reverse complement strand
AGAAGTGGAAAGCTAGGTGTACTTTGTGCCAGGGGCTCTATTAGGGATTTTACATATATTCTCTCATTTAGATGGTTTTTACCTGGTGATTTTTACCTGGTTTTACCTGTAAAAATCTCAGAATAAAACTATCTTTGAAAATGTTGTTTTACTATCTACCATAAACAACATACAGAAATATAATTTATAAATTTTGTTATGTGGTAAATGGCTATGATATTTGTTGCAAGACCACTCACTGTGGGCTTCTAAGTAAAACCAGAATCTTCTGTGCTATGCAGCCTAACTAGGGAGTGTCTTCCTAGTTCCTCTCTATCTTTTGTTTCAGTTCTCGATCATTGCCTGTAGTTTGTGGCTATACCATCTCTTTAATTCCTTTTAACACTTTGTCACCTGGTCCACAATTTAAGTTTCCTAATAAGCCATCTCTTCACAGTGGAGTCCAGCCCAAGTGTCCCCTTTATGTTCTCAGTGGTGGTCTTTCTGTGACTGGACTGAATAGCTACACCTGTGTGTTGTTTTCTTCTCT
>NW_012153219.1:147880-150015 GCF_000956105.1 Propithecus coquereli | reverse complement strand
TTTTTTTTTTTGAGACAGAGTCTCACTCTGTTGCCTGAGCTAAGCAAGAGTGCAGTGGCATTGTCATAACTCACTGCAACCTCAAATTCCTAAGTTCAAGTGATCCTCCTGCCTCAGCCTCCTGATTAGCTGGGAATACAGGTGCTGCATGCCACCACACTGCCTAAAGAACTAACATTTTCAAAATGTTTCCCAGACCACACACTGATTAGCCAGGGATTATTTGATTTGACATTCCACTGAGAGCAAGAGTGGGTACTTAGAAAGAGAGGAAAGGGATTTGGAAAGGGAAAATTACCAAAGAAAAACCTACCATAGATCAAAACACTGGTCATGCTGCCATTCATTTTAAGGAAGCCCATGGTTCGTTATTTTAGAATGAAAACTGCACAAAGACAAGTTCATTTTTACTACTAGACTAGACCCCTCTGCAAATTAGCACTTTGTAAATTAGTGTCGTTTACACTTGTTGTATTGATATGAATTCATGTGGACAAAGACTGGAAGGAAGTATGGAAAACCAAAACGTTTTTAAGTAGCTATGATTGTGGCTTTTTGCGTTGTTTCTTTTAATGTTATGGGTTTATTTTTTTCCCCACAATAAAATTATGTTAAGAGAAGCAAAGTGAATTAATCTGGGTATATCCAGTAAACAGAAGACCAAGTATCCAGACCCCCCACCTTCTACCCCTTATGGGCATTTTGTGGTCAAGAGCATTAACTATGGGGATACCCATTCCAAAGACTTTTCAGGGTATAGGTATAGGGGGCTATGGCTCTTATGAATGCCCCTGGAAAACCAGGCTTTAAGAGTTCAGCATTTTCTAGGTCTACAGCTTAACCAGTACAGAATACATACTTCTGGGTGTGTAAAATGGCTGCTTTATAACTTATATAAGTTTCAAAGGGTTTATCACCAATTCCTCCCACCAAAGAAAAAGTTATCATACGAGATGCCGAACTATTGAGAAGTTCTTACATAGCAATAATTATTTAAAAAGATAGTCATATATCTTTGATATGGATGGAAGTATAGAGGATGAGTTTTCTGACTAATTAACAATTGTATTTTCATTACTTTGGCTTATTGGAACAAATAGAATTTCAGGCTTTGGAGGAAATGCATTAGATGTGGTGTTTGGGGGAAATCTGAGCTTGCAGGGAACTCTGTTACGGAGTTCTGTGTCAGAAATCTGGCTTACATCACTATTTAAAAATTACATATTATTTACTTCTTGTTTTGTGGTTTTATAACTTGTATATTTAGCGAGAGGAGGAAAAGAAGTGAGCTCAGTTGGAAAACAGGGCTAGAAATGGGAGTTATACTTAAAAGTCCTGTGGCGAGATCTTTATATGTAAATCTTGATGCCTGCACTTCGTTTTTTTTCTTGCTTCATTGGTCTTTTGGAAATTGTTCCAGTTTTTTTTTTTCTTCCTGTATCTAAAAAGAAAAAAACCTTTTTAATTAAGTTACTATGAACACATAACATGGAGGGATTGTTTTAAATTTGTTAAATGATAGTAATGAACAATGTTGGACCTTACGGATGACTTTTGGCCATCGCCATGGCCATTCAGAGTTGGCAGAACTTGATAATGAGCAATAATTCATCTTGGAATTTGCCTCCAGAACTGTGAGAATCATCTTGGAATTTGTTTTGATTTTTACTCCGGTACAGATGCAGGTGTTTTCTTTCTGTGACTGTGAGCATTCGAATCTGTAAATCACCTCCTGTGGAGCCGGGTGTCCCAGTGGCTGAGAGCCAGCTGTTGGGTGTTTTAGCTAAACAGCTTGCTTTTAGTTGGCTGCTCAAATCCCAGGGAGAGGTGTATTGGCTGCTCCAGGGAATAGAGCATGTAGGGTGAAGATTTTTGCAAGGCCTTTAGTGACCTGCTTTTAATTTGCTGGGATTCTTCTGCTTTGGCTTTTTCGAGTGGGTGCCAGAGTTCATTTGCTTTGGATTTCCACAAATGACTCATCTTCCCGTCATATTTTCTTAGAATACAATGATTTAAGAATCTTTGGGTCACTGTCACATAGTTTCTCCTACTACATGTATGGGAGGAGAAAACAGTGGTATTCAAACTCAGGCCTGTTTCCATATCATTCTGATTGATTCCTTTGGTACATAGAA
>NW_012153219.1:146988-147830 GCF_000956105.1 Propithecus coquereli | reverse complement strand
CTGTTACGGAGTTCTGTGTCAGAAATCTGGCTTAGATAAATAGGCAAAAGGATGGAAATAGCCCACAAAGGGAGTAGACATATGGGGGAGTGTATCCCATTGTATTACCGAACATACAAATTGTCATAATTTTGAAATACCATTTTGCATCTAGTAAAGGAGCATAATAAGTATAAAGGTACATATAAATCAGTTGGGGCTTTCCTAATTAGCAAACGACACTGAGGTGTTTGGCTTTCCCCCATGTCTTCATCACCACTTCTACACCATTTTCCACTTGTAGATGGAATATTTTTACTTCTTCATGTGAGCCATTCACAGGTGAATTACACACACTCACTCCCTATACTATAACCAAGTCTATTTGCAGAAGCAGAGAAGTCAGCAAAGAAGACTGTGTCCTGAATCTCAGGCACCTGAGAACTGAGCAAAATAATAGTTCAGAGAAAAAGGAAGTTTAGTGGAGCAAGAACACACTTTCCTCCACAGTGAGACCACATTTGGCAATGATACATTCTGCTTTAGAAATGTTAACTCCAGAACCTGCCGTTCTACTTAGTCTGTTTTTCTTTTTGAAGTCATTTGATTTTATTCTCTCTGGTGGAATAGTGTACTCTACGACATTGTAAGCCATTTTTTTTTTTTTTTGAGACAGAGTCTCACTCTGTTGCCCTGGCTAGAGTGAGTGCCGTGGCGTTAGCGTAGCTCACGGCAACCTCACACTCCTGGGCTCAAGCGATCCTACTGCCTCAGCCTCCCAAGTAGGTGGGACTACAGGCATGTGCCACCATGCCCGGCTAATTTTTTCTATATATTTTTAGTTGTCCAGATAATTTCTTTCT
>NW_012153219.1:134156-139518 GCF_000956105.1 Propithecus coquereli | reverse complement strand
CTTAAATACGAAATGCCAGTTCTCCATGATTTATAAGTATAGTAGAATAGAGCCCTTTGTGCAGTTTTTTTCCCTTTGTTATTTTTCTATTACATTCCTTCTCTCTCCACCAAAAAAGAAACCTAGTAGAAGTTGTAACATTACCATCTAGCCATTCATTTTGCCTTTTTTTTTTTTTTTTTAATCTTTAAATTTTAGCCTAGAGGAAGCTCTTCAGGTTCTCTAAACATCTTAAGTAAAAAGTAAACTCAGGTGAGACTGAAGGGGAAATTTCAGAAAATGATTATACGTGTATGTATCATGGATAATTAATAGATATGCACAATTTCCTTCAAACCAAATGCTTAATGAGGCAATTCATATAATTCCAAGAAAACGGGCAAGATTTTAAACACCTAAGCCTAGCTAAGACAAAGAACTACCAATTCTTATGTTGCTGGAGCTTCAAGCAGGTTTCTTAATTGAAGAACAGAAAATGCCCATACATGTATGTACATCTATTCAGAGCCTGAAGGAGAACAGTGGCTTCACCAGTGGAAAGGTTGGGGATTTGAGAGTGGTGGAGAGGGAAGGAGTCAAGCAGAAATGCCAGGAAGAACCAGGCAAAGACATTTGGCGCCAGACACATCCACTCAGTTTCTACAGACAGTGCCCATGGTGTTTCATCTTGGCCTGTTCTGATGTGAATGTTATCTTTTGTGTCTGGATAACTCTTCAGCTTCTTAAAGTATATGGAAAGATACTCTGTCACCTCCCCACATGCACACACTTTTTAAATCTATTTTTATTCTCTTGCTGAAGTTTTAATTATAACAAGAATTTCCCATCTCTCACTGCCTTCTTAGTACATTCCTTTGAGCCTTTGAACCATATAAATTTGCCAAAGCCATTTTACGGACTTACATTAAGAAAATGACACTATCAATGTCTAGCTTGACCCATTAGTTGGGTCTGCATTGAATCTGTAAAAATATTTCTCTGGAACGTGCAGGTATTTTTATTAAAAAACTCATTAGTTTTTTCCTTTTCCTATCAAAATCATACCATTTTGAATTGCTATATAAGACATGCTCTGTCGTGACGTTTGCTTAAATAGAAGTTGAGTGCTTAGTTCTTCACATGCTACAATCAGGATGTGATTAACATTTTTATGTTCCTTAAAGTACTATTGGATTTATTCAAATATGGTATGTCCTTTGCTTTTCTTTGTTAAAATCTATTCAGAAGAGATTGTAAAAGGAACAGGCTTGCTTTCTTAAGTGAAACTCGAGGGGAGAATTGGATAACATTTTCCCCTAAAGAACTGTTAAGGTTCATTTTGTGGCTTTATCTTTGCTTATGACTTAATTTTGCCCATTTCTATATTTGTTCATTTAAAACCACAAGTGTGTTACATCATTTTCTGGGGATTTTCCTTGACTAACGTCTATAGAATTATTTATTCTTTAAAAATGATCTTTGCCATCTGAAATGGTTCTCACAGTTTAGGACTCCTACGTCTGTCTTTTTAGAAGGCCACCTGTATCTTTAAATGGAAAAAAAATCAGTAGTAGTTACCTTGACTCTTATGATTTCTTCATGGTATGAAATTAGGCAAATCACTTTACTTTTCCAAGTTTCAGGAGCCACTTACCTCTCAGAAGTGTTAGGAAGTAGTTAGAGCCTCTGGTAAAAGGTGTTAAAAGACCAGCGATTATTTTATTGGTCACTTGTCTGAGCTTGGAGCTTCAAAAAAAAAAGTTCAACTATGCGGTAGTAGTAAAGTGTGCTTCAGTGCTCTTATCACAGGCATCAGTGATGGTCTGAAACACGGACTTTAGGCAGTTTATACCAAGAATGGACTTAAATGTTATTCTTGTTAGTCATGTGTATGATTTACCCGCTCAGCTGCTAGATGTCCGTGCTTTATGCTTTCTGTCTCATTTAAGAGATAGTTCACTTCTAAAAATAACATCTATAGTTGATAAATTTTTGGTCAGCCACCTTTCTGTAAAAGGCAAGGATGTTATACTTGAACCTATTTCAAGAAATGCCTTCGTATAAATCAAAGGTCTTTCTTGGTTGTGAAGAAAATATCTGAGGTCAGACACAGTTGCTGGTCATTTTGATTGGAAGGTTCCAGGTATTAGATTAGTTTTATCTTTATAAAATCATGTAATCTCATAAAGAGTCACCACATAAAAGTAATAAAGCCCCTGTAC
This sequence comes from Propithecus coquereli, assembly GCF_000956105.1. Taxonomy (NCBI): domain Eukaryota; kingdom Metazoa; phylum Chordata; class Mammalia; order Primates; family Indriidae; genus Propithecus; species Propithecus coquereli. Next base: position 137,317 of record NW_012153219.1, on the reverse strand, counting down.
CTATACAGGGCACTTTGGAAACAAAATTTCAACTCATATGTTATAAATCTATAATAATTCATAGTCACCATCAAATGTTAGAATCATTAGGTTGAATTGCATACTTGTCCTCATTCCTACCACACATCGTGAAGAGCTTAAACATTTTTATTTGCTATTGTCTCTAATGTAGTTCTGTTGTTCTTTTTAATAACGGTATTAAGTGGGTTTAGTTTACACACATTGCACGTTATGGAAAATGAGCCCTAGTAGGATGTAGTTGTGAACCTTGTTTGATTTGCCTTAAGCCTCTGTCCAGAAACCTGCCTCTCTCTGTGGTTTCTTAAGAAGCCAGTGATGGATATTTTATTTGTTATTAGAAATACAAACGTCTCCTTGCAGACTAAGAATAGTCAAAGATACTTGTACTGCAAATGGCAGGAGGCCAAAATCCAAATTCCTTATTTTTTATAATTTACCATGGAACTTCTATGATTTACTTACTTCTGCCAGGGCAAGATTCTGCCTGAAAGGTCATTCTGATCTGGGATTCTGTCTGTAAATAGACCTAAAGAGAAGTTCAGTATTTATTCCCTGTAGGCATATGTATTTGTAAATGACAAGCATTAATGTTCATCACACTAAGTATAATTTGCAATATTGCCATTTTCAACCTTATGTTGGAGAGAGCTTTGCTCTCTCATGTTCACATTGTTTAAGTTTTGTGAGCTGCTCAGTAAGAGCTTGACAAAGGTTTAAAGGGGCCTTTGCTCCACCAGGGAGCATTTTATTTGAGTATCTCACTCTTTTCTAACAGAAAGCTATTGCAGGCCACCTCTTACTTTGAAATTCCAAAAGTATTATTTTTTATGTCTTAAATACGAAATGCCAGTTCTCCATGATTTATAAGTATAGTAGAATGATTATGCCACTGCACTCTAGCCTGGGCAACAGAGGAAGAACTTGTCTCTTAAAAAAATAAATAGGCCGGCGCAGTGGCTAAAAAATAGTCTTACCTAAGGGTCACAGAGAGTGAGATGCTATTTAGTCTAACATTTGTCCCAGTATAAGACTTGAAGTTAGATTTCAAGTATGTAAAGTAGTAGTTCCTAGAGATACCATAAATTAAAAATTAAATCGTTAAGATTTTAATATTTGTTGGTTTTCCTTTGGTATTTTTCCACTTTTATCAGGGCAAACCAATTCAATCACCATGAGTTGGAGCTTCCTGACTCGCCTGCTGGAGGAGATTCACAACCATTCAACGTTTGTGGGGAAGATCTGGCTCACTGTGTTGATTGTCTTCCGGATTGTCCTTACAGCTGTAGGAGGAGAGTCCATCTATTATGATGAACAAAGCAAATTTGTGTGCAACACAGAGCAGCCGGGCTGTGAGAATGTCTGCTATGATGCCTTTGCACCCCTCTCCCATGTGCGCTTCTGGGTTTTCCAGATCATCCTGGTGGCCACTCCTTCGGTGATGTACCTGGGCTATGCCATTCATAAGATTGCCAAAATGGAGCACGGTGAAGCAGACAAGAAGGCAGCTCGGAGCAAACCCTATGCGGTGCGTTGGAAACAGCACCGGGCTCTGGAAGAAACAGAGGAGGACCATGAAGAGGATCCCATGATGTATCCAGAAATGGAATTAGAAAGTGAAAAGGAAAATAAAGAGCAGAGCCCACCTAAACCCAAGCATGATGGCCGACGACGGATTCGGGAGGATGGGCTCATGAAAATCTATGTGCTGCAGTTGCTGGCAAGGACCGTATTTGAGGTGGGTTTTCTGATAGGGCAATATTTTCTGTATGGCTTCCAAGTCCACCCATTTTATGTGTGCAGCAGACTTCCTTGCCCTCATAAGATAGACTGCTTTATTTCTAGACCCACTGAAAAGACAATCTTCCTTCTGATAATGTATGGTGTTACGGGCCTTTGCCTATTGCTTAACATTTGGGAGATGCTTCATTTAGGGTTTGGGACCATTCGAGACTCACTAAACAGTAAAAGGAGGGAACTTGAAGATCCGGGTGCTTATAATTATCCTTTCACTTGGAATACACCATCTGCTCCCCCTGGCTATAACATTGCTGTCAAACCAGATCAAATCCAGTACACCGAATTATCTAATGCTAAGATTGCCTACAAGCAAAACAAGGCCAACATCGCCCAGGAACAACAGTATGGCAGCCATGAGGAGAACCTCCCAGCTGACCTGGAGACTCTGCAGCGGGAGATCAGAATGGCTCAGGAACGCTTAGATCTAGCAATCCAGGCCTACAGTCACCAAAACAATCCCCATGGTCCCCGGGAAAAAAAGGCCAAAGTAGGGTCCAAAGCTGGGTCCAACAAAAGCAGTGCTAGTAGCAAATTGGGGGATGGGAAGACCTCCGTCTGGATTTAATCTTGGCTGGGCTTAAAACTTAAGGTTTTCATAGTTTATGGTAAGCAACAGCTCACTGAATAATGACTTCCATTGAGTAAACATTTGGCTCTGGTTATCTTCAGGGATGCTGTTGGCTCTTGATCCAAGCTCAGGGGACTCTGAAGGCGGGGTTGGGATGAGGGTGAAAAGAAGGAAGCACGGTGTTCCTGGGCACATGTTCTCAGCAGTAATACAGTTGCAGAACTTTACATTTGTGTCTTCCAGATCTGGAAAAGAACAGATATATTTAAATCATTCTCATTGAACAGTTTTTGTATGTACAGTATTATGGTACTTTTTTTTTTATTAGTATGGGAACTTTTTTTGTATTTGTACATTGGACTACTGTAGTTATACTTTTATATTAAAGGAAAGAAGTCCTTATAAGTAATGCCTATTAGGCTAGTGTTATTACTTCATTCAGCAAATTCTACCCTGCCTTTAGAGTTTTGATAGATGCTACACCTAATAAAAGTGCCTCTCATATTGCAGGAAAGATTTCAGATATGGAAGGAGACTGAGGAGGAAGTATAATTTTTCAGTCTTGGAAAGAAATCCACAGTAGGAGGTTGAGATCTTTCTTTTACATGAGAAATCTTTGAATCTCATTCATGTGATCAGAGTTGTAGTCAATTTTGAAAACCTGTTCATATTTTCAAAGGAGGTAAATGATTAACTGCAGAATTCCTTTAAATATCAAGCATTGCCAGTATATGCTTTGATGATGTGTATATAATTTAAATTCTTTCAAAGGACT
>NW_012153219.1:98223-131676 GCF_000956105.1 Propithecus coquereli | reverse complement strand
TTAAACATTTTTATTTGCTATTGTCTCTAATGTAGTTCTGTTGTTCTTTTTAATAACGGTATTAAGTGGGTTTAGTTTACACACATTGCACGTTAACAATCATACTTTCTAAAGAAGCAATCCATAGCGTTCCGAAATCCAGGAGTCCAAATAAAAGTTCTCCAGTGTAAAATCTCTACAGAGATAAAAAGAATTCTGCATTTCAGAGTTGGCTTGTTGAACCAGGTGAAGAATTTGGCTATATGCTTCCAAGATTGAAAATGGTTTTCTTTATTGTACTCTCAATTGTGTTTTTTTTAAATCTCTTACAGCAGTCTCTACCTCAGGCACTAAGTGTTATGATAAGGTTAGCTTATTGATACGAAAAGGTTAGCTAGGACTTCCAACTTTTTAGGATAATTTAAATGTAAAATTCAACTGTTATCCAGCAATCTGATGTAATGTGTGCAGTTTGGATATTGCATGAACATCTAAGGAATTACCTGTTCTAGTGCCAAAGATCACTTGTTGCTGATTTTGTTCTGTAGAGTGTATGTAAAACTTTCATGGTGGAGACAGACTTTGTGCTCAGGACCTTGTCTCTAGGAAGATTTTGTCATTGCCAAGCGTTTTATCAGTTCCAAATACAGTTTAGAAGATTAATTTGTGGTCTGTGCATCCTTTCCCAAAACTCGAAACCCATTGAAAACTGGGCTGCCAGGAAATGTCATATTGGGGTTTTTACCCCATTCTTTATATAAAATAGCACCCAAAAGTTTACACAGGAAACCTGATATGAAAATCTCTTCTTCGTACATTCACCTGTAAATTGGTCTTGGTGAGAATACATGAACAGAGAAATTTCCAACTAAAGGTTTGGGCTCAAAAGATGTCCTTTTTCATAGCTGGGTTGGAGCTCTTCTAGGACTGCTGTGGCTACACAGATGGCTGTATTTGTGGAGTCACAGTCTGGGAAGCATAGGTAGCCTGGTGAGGAGGCTGCGGTCTAAGCTTGGAAGCAGGTAACACAGGCTCCCTTTGGATCTTGAGGCTTTTCCTCTAGGAGTGCCTTCTGAGAGGGACACTCCACAATAGCAGAGACAGCATTGTCGCTGGAATGCCTGATCCACCTCCTGAGAAGGGAAGAGTGTGGGAGAGGGTGGATGAGAGGGGAGCATTTATCGCAACAATGCCCTCTGTTCCCACAGACTTGGGAGAGCTGACTGGTAGGACATGCACAGAGCCCACCCTCAGCAGCACAGATGGTGCACTGGTCAGCTAACCATATTTGGTAATAAACTTGTGAGCTGTTTGAAAGCTGTTGGAACTATTAAATCACTCCAATTCTGTTAGGGTTTTTTATTTTGGGGTTTTTTTAGTTTTTTTGTTTTTTGAGACAGGAACTTGCTCTGTTGCCCAGGCTAGAATGCGGTGGTGTCATCATAGCTCGCTGCAGCCTCAAATTCCTGGGCTCCAGCGATCTTCCTGCCTCAGCCTCCCAAGTAGTTGGGCCTACAGGCTCGAGCCAACACACCTGGCTAATTTTTCTATTTATAGAGACGGAGTCTCACTCTTACTTTGGTTGGTTTTGAACTCTTGGCCTTAAGCAGTCCTGCCTTGGCCTCCCAGAGTGCTAGGATTACAGGAGTGAGCCACCGCGCCAGGCCTGTTAGTTTTGGAAATACATTCTTTGGCAGATTTGCCAACAGACCAGCGGCTAATACTTGAAAAAGGTACTGTGACATCACAATGTTGAATCTGTTTTCTTTGCCACATAAAGTTTAAAAACTTTTTAAGGTTGTAAGGGCTTGTGTTACCATGCAATAAGGCTTTGCCTCCTTTAGACAGGGCACGCTGGAAGCAGGTTATACAGAAGCACGAAGCACGTGGAGGTGGACGCAAAGCTGAGAAGGAATCCAGGTCTGCACGGGCCAGTGTCACTTTGCTCTTCCAAGAGGATTGTCCAGAAGCAGTTGCTAGTGGGGCCTTTTTAGTGTGTAGGTTACAAATGCATACAGTTAAGTAACCACCACAACAAAGTACAGAATAGTTGCGTCACCCAAAAATTCTCTCTAGGTGGTTCTTACGTACATTACAGTTTGAAAACTACTCACCTTAGAAGAAACAATTTTTCAAAATGGCCAGAATAAAAGGGGAAAGGGTTTCGAATTATCTCTGTGCAAACTTTAGACCTGGCATAGCATGTGAGTTTCATCTCGTCTGCCAGGTCAGAAGGACTGGTGGCTGCTGCAAGGGAGGACAACGGAGAGGGCCCAGAGGCTCATCTGGGTTCAGTCAAATAATGTGTAAGTGATTTGAGGACGGGGCACGGGGGCTGGCAAGAGTATGCCATCTTAACTAGATGTTTAAGTACGAGTTTTCAAACATCGTAAAATAGGGATTCAGGACTTCTGGCTCGTGGCTATGATTAGACCCATGTGAGAATAGCCATCCCACCTTCTATGTAAATGAGAGTTGGTGTCATTACCAAGAAATGTACTTCGGAATTACTCAGAAATTTCTCCATCCTATGTTTAATGACATCTTTGAGGAAAATAGGAATAGGAAGTGACTCAGGATTGGACAACACCCAAGGGAAAAGAGATGACATGGTGACAAGCATTCTTTGTTGATTTTCTCTCCTGCCCCCTCAATCCTGAGGAAAGGCACAGCATTTCCTTGCCCTGTCCTTGACACACTCTGCCTACTCTAAACTAGATTGGGGAGTTGTGAAAGAAAACCTAAGGAAGCCCACTGTTAGCGCCTGGAGGAGAAAACTGACAACTCTCTCCACCCTAGGCCAGACCTCCTAGAGTATCCTTGTCTGCCTGGCTCTCCTGAGGCCGTCACAGAGGCTGGAGGCTGACAGCCTTAAACTCCAGGCAAGGCAGAACCAAGCGACAGTTCAAAACCGATTTCAGTGAATGGCCAGTGACCTGAATGGGACCTGATCATGGGGAAAAATGATACAGAACTAGATAGCTTTTTTAAAATTTTATTTTTAGTTCGTGTACTCCTGTGAAAGTGTAATTTTATCTTTGCACTGAGAACATCGAAAAACACTGACAGGGAGCTCCTTTGGCCTGGCCCATTTTTCTGAAAGCAGTTGCAGCTGTGGCTTCTGCCCAGCAGGCAGACAGTGATGTTAGATCCTGTACCCAGCTGCTGTTCAGAGCTGTGACAGCCTCAGCCTCTGACTGCAGAGTGATCTGCAGGAGGATTGGGGCATCTTAAGACATTTTTAACCACAAAAGCCCCAGGAACAGTTAGTGCAAATTGTTGATGGATTGTTTACTTCACATGCAGATTGGGAAATGATCAAGATTTAGGAAACAGACAAGAAGGACCTGCAAGGACTGGACCAGCTTGTAATTATGCTGGTTAGCTCCAGTGGTCGGCTTTTGGGGGTTTTGACCTAGAAAGAGACGTGATTGTGTGGTGAGGACTTATTCTTTTACAGTCTTGCAATGCTTAACAGCAGGGATATGTTCTGAGAAATGTATCATTAGGCAATTCCGTTGTGTGGCTATCAGAGTGTGCTTGCACAAACCTGAACGGTGTGGCCTATTGCTCCTAAGCTGCAAACCTGTATGGCATGTTCCTGTACTGAATACTGAAGACAACTGGAACACAGTGGTAAGCATTTGTGTGTCTAAACATAGAAAAGGTACAGTAAAAATACAGGATGAAAGATACAATACGGTACACCTGTACCGGGCACTTACTGTGAATGGAGCTTGCAGGACTGGACGTTTATCTGGGTGAGTAGGCGGTGAGTGAATGTGAAGGTCTAGGACATTGCTGTCCCCTGCTGTGGATTTATAAACACTGTACACTTAGGCTACACTGGAGTTAAAGATTTTTTTTCCCCTTCAATAATAAATTAATCTTAGTTTACTGTTACTTTTTTGCTTTGTAAACTCTGAGAGCTTTTTCTCTATTTTTAAGGTTTTTTATTTTTTACTTTTTAGACTTTGTTAAAAACTTTGTAAAAACTAAGACAGACACACACACACACACACACACACACACACATTAGCCTAGGCCTATGCAGGGTCAGGATCATCAATATCACTGCCTTCCGCAGCCACATCTTGTCTCGCTGGAAGGTCTTCAGGGGCCGTAACACGCATGGAGCTGTCATCTATGGTAACAGTGCCTTCTTCTGGAACGCCTCCTGAAGGACCTGCCTGAGGCTCTTTTACAGTTAACATTTTTTTTTTATAAGTAGGAGTACGCTCTAACATAACAATAAAAAGTATAGTGTGGTAAATATATAAACCAGTAGCATAGTCGCTTATTATTATCTCATAATTGTATGTGCTAGACTTTTATACAACCGGCAGTGCAGTAGGTTTACACCAGCATCACCACAAACATGTGAGTGATACCTTGCGTGCCACGACATTGCTAGCGATAGCAATGTCTCAGCTCCATTATAATTTTATGGGACTACTGTCATATCATTGACCGAAATGTCATTTGTTGCATAACTGTATTTAACTTGAGTGAGCACCGCTCAAGCTAGCTCTTCTGAGCAGTCCGCTGTGATGCTGGGAAGTGGCTAGGAGCAGGCAGGGAAGGGTGTTCAGCGCACACGCAGGTGTGTGGGGTATGTCCTGTGAGGTAAGGAGGAATATGAAACAGCACAACTAGGTACTTGCCTGAAGAGGCTGTGGATAGACGACCCGGGCAGGAGCCCATCACCCTTGACTGAGCATTGCCAGATAAAGTACAGGATGCCTGGTTACATTTGAACTTCAGATCAACAATGAATAACTTTTTTTTTTTTTGAGACAGAGTCTCACTCTGTTGCTGGGCTAGAGTGCTGTGGCATCAGCCTAGCTCACAGCAACCTCAAACTCCTGGACTCAAGCGATCCTCCTGCCTCAGCCTCCTGAGTAGCTGGGACCACAGGTGTGTGCCACCATGCCCAGCTAATTTTTTCTATATATTTTTAGTTGTCCAGCTAATTTCTATTTTTTTAGTAGAGACAAGATCTCGCTCTTGCTCAGGCTGGTCTCAAACTCCTGAGCTCAAACGATCCACCCGCCTCGGCCTCCCAGAGTGCTAGGATTACAGGTGTGAGCCACCGCACCCGGCCGTCAATGAGTAACTTTATGTGTTGCATGGGACATACATCAAAAAATTACTTGTTGATCTGAAATTCAAGCTCAACTGGGTATCCTGTGTTTTTTGTTTTTGTTTTTGTTTTTTTTTTTTGAGACAGAGTCTCACTGTGTTGCCTGGGCTAGAGTGCCGTGGCGTTATCTTAGCTCACAGCAACCTCAAACTCCTGGGCTCAAGCGATCCTCCTGCCTCAGCCTGCCGAGTAGCTGGGACTACAGGCATGCGCCACCATGCCCGGCTAGTTTTTTCTATATATTTTTAGTTGTCCAATTAATTTCTATTGTTAGTAGAGACGGGGTCTCGCTCTTGCTCAGGCTGGTTTCGAACTCCTGAGCTCAAACAATCCGCCCGCCTTGGCCTCCCAGAGAGCTAGGATTACAGGCGTGAGCCACCGCGCCCGGCCGGTATCCTGTGTTTTTATTTGCTAAAATTAGCAGCCCTACCTTGACTTAACTGAGATATGCATTCTGCAGCCTGGTAACAGGATGAAAAAGGCTTTGGTCAAATATTAGAAAAACTCTGAGCATAAACTATCTGCTGAGCCTGAGCCCCTTCATTCAGAAAGGTAGTAAGACATCATGTTCTCTAGAAGAATACCTTAGAGGAAAAGAAAAAAAGTCATGGTACCAGTGAGGAATGCTGGTCTTTCCTGTTTATGGCAACTCACCTTTGACAAAAAACATTTTTTGGTTCTCTAATGTTTTATTTTCTATTTTTAGAGACAGGGTCTCACTCTGTCACCCAAGCTGGAGTGCAGTGGTGCAATCACAGCTCACTGCAGCCTCAGACTCTTGGGCTTAAGGGATCCTCCTGCTTCAGCCTCCCAAGTAGCTGGGACTACAGGCACGTCCCACCACACCCAGATAATTTGTTATTATTTTGTAGAGATGGGGTCTTGCTCTTGTTCAGGCTGGTCACAAACTCCTGGCCTCAAGTAATCCTCCCATGTTGGCCTCCCAATAGCCTTGTCTTTTTAAAAGCACACATGGGCAGGGTGTCCAACAGCCTTGTCTTTCTAAAAGCACACATGGGCAGGGTGTGGTGGCTTGTGCCTGTAAATCTAGCACTTTGGGAGACCAAGGAGATTGGACTTGAGGCTAGGAGTTTGAGACCAGCCTGGGCAAAATAGTGAGATCCGGTCTCTATAAAAAATAAAAAATTAGGCTGGGTGTGGTGGCTCACGCCTGTAATCCTAGCACTCTGGGAGGCCGAGGCGGGTGGATCGTTTGAGCTCAGGAGTTCGAGACCAGCCTGAGCAAGAGTGAGACCTCGTTTGTACTAGAAATAGAAAGAAATTGGCCAAACAACTAGAAATGGAAAAAGAAAAAATTAGCCGGCCATGGTGGCACGTGCCTGTAGTCCCAGCTACCTGGGAGGCTGAGGCAGGAGGATCGCTTGAGCCCAGGAGTTTGAGGTTGCTGTGAGTTAGGCTGACGCCACGGCACTCTATCCCAAGCAAGAGAGTGAGACTGTCTCAAAAAATAAATAAATTAAATCAAATTAAAAATTAGCCAGGTGTGGTGGCATACACCTATAGTCCCAGCTACTTGGGAGATTGAGTTTAGGAGGATCACTTGAGCCTGGGAGTTGGAGATTACAGTGAGCTGTGCTTGTGCCACTGTACTCCAGCCTGGGCAACAGAGTGAGACCTTGTCTCAAAAAAATAAAAGCACACATGCACATATCTTTTAACACAGAAAAGTATGAAGAAAATAATAATTTTGAGTGTCTTCATGTAATAAATTCTTTGAACAAGGATTGATATGTAGTTTTTCACCTTCCTAAAAACCATATTAAATTTAGCCCACATAACTTTCTCAGATTTAGTCTCTACAGATTTAGGCCAAATCAGGGTAAGATGAAGACCAATAAATACACATTCTTGATGTGGTCTGATCAGAGCACAGTTGCTGCTTCCCTAGAAATAAGATACCCTCATCAAGGGAGGGAGCGGGCCCACTGCGCTGTGGCTCTACCGGGCAGAGTGTACTGGGTTTTGCTCTTTATTTTTGCTCCACGTGCTTTAGGAGGAGCGTGGCTAGGTTGGGGCCTGTCCAGAGGTGGGGGCCGGCGAGGGGTGGTCCTGGGCCCCGGAGCAGCAGTCAAGGCATCGGAAAGGATGTTTAGCCTGGTGAAGAACAGACTGCGCTGGGGACACAGCAGTCTTACAGATGTAAAGAAGTGTCTTAGGACGAAGGCACTAGTGGGTAGAAATCATAGGGAGCCAGAACTTGATTACAGTTTGAGTTTTCTGATAGAGAATCCTTGGTGTTTTGAGGTGGTGCGCTTCCTGTCGTTTTAGGGATTTCCACAAAGGCCAAGTGCAGAATAGTTTCTTAGGTCCCTCCATCTTCAGATTCTGTCTGGAGAACAGGGTTGTAATCTCCATCCCCTTTACAACAACACTGATTATTAGGATTTTTTTTTTTTTTTACATCTTTCATTCTTTGCCCTGAAGTGCCCAGAAATGCTGGGCAAGTATTCCAGCAGGTAAACACTATAAATCTTTGACGTTTATGAACTACTCAGGGACAGGAAGAACCATAAAAGTCCTTGAAGCAGCAAGACTTTCCTACCTCAGCGCTGTTTCCACGCCAGCGTCCTAACAAGGACGTGTTAGGTGGCCCTGCGGAAAGGCTCTGGGGAAGATGCAGAGACTTAAAACGAGACCCTCTTGTTGGCTTTACAAGAGTTGCAGAAAATCGGACTTTAAAAATAAAAGTAACAGTGCCTGACAGGCGTTACAGGCAGCAGAAAGGGTGAGCTCAAGGGGCTGTGTCCTCTCAGGCTGGATTCACGCTCTGTGGAGCGGGGACAGTAAGAGCCCGGCCATGCTCGATGGTTGTGCGGGTTGCCTGAGATGCCCATGTTGGTACTGGGAAGAATGATGTTTCCACTGATGACTCTAGAAAGGCTGAGAGGGAAGCTGGTCAGGGGAGAGGTTGGGATTGGGAATGTAATCCCAATTCTTTCTCTTTTTTTTTGAGATAGAGTCTCACTCTGTCACCCGGGCTAGAGTGCCGTGGCGTCATCCTAGCTCACAGCAACCTCAAACTCCTGGGCTCAAGCAATCCTTCTGCCTCAGCCTCCCGACTAGCTGGGACTGCAGGCATGCGCCACCATGCCCGGCTAATTTTTTATTTATATTTTTAGTTGTTAGGCTAATTTCTTTCTATTTTTAGTAGAGACGGGGTCTCGCTCTTGCTCAGGCTGGTTTTGAACTCCTGAGCTCAAACGATCCTCCCTCCTCGGCCTCCCAGAGTGCTAGGATTACAGGCATGAGCCTCCCGCGCCCGGCCTCCGATTCTTTCTTTACAGCAATGGATCAGTTATTCCTTCTGTCGTGCAAGAGGAAAGAAATGTCCATGGTGAGCACACGCCGTGGGGTGTGTCACATGAAACTGTTTTGCTTCCGTGTCACTCAGATTCCAGATGAAACTCCAGTTACACAGAACAGCTGGGAGTCTGGACTATCAGGTCCCATTTTATGCTTCCTCTTTGTTCCAGCCCAACATCTAGCCACCAGCCTGCTTTAGTGGTGGCCCCAACTGTTTGCTCCGTGAGCATTTATTAAGCACTGCCAATGTTGCAGGCCCCAGATTCCATGCTAGGAATGTGACACTGCAAAAGGCAGACCCCATCCCACACTCCAGGGACCAATACTGCCTGGGGGAGCAGACTGGCTGTCAATATTCGGATCTAGGAGTCTGAATGAGGAAGTGCTCCAAGAGCACAGGGCAAAGGCACCTAACCCAGCCTGGCTTTGGAGAGCAGTGAGACCTAACAGATGAGTAGGAGTCAGATAAAGCGGGGGGAAGTCATAAATAAGAGGAAAGTCCAAGGGTGAGAACTTTCAAGGAACTGAAAGAAATTCCCAAGGCTGGAGCCTGCAAGGGAAGATGGGCTGAAATGCGCTGGAGGGGCCAGTAGGAAGACAGGCAAGCCAGAGCTCCCGGACGAGGAGCAGGGAGGAGGAGGGCGGCCTGAGGCAGCCCAAGATGAGCCCGGGTGGCCCTGAGCCAGATGGTGGACGGAGTGGGTGGTGGGTTTGGAGCTGGCAGCCCCAGTGTTTGCTGCAAGGACTGGGTGGGTGGTGGGAACTGTGGCAGCAGGAGCAAGCAGTTCTAAGGTGCATGCTCTGGGCTGGGGTGGTTTGGGGGGGATGTTTTGTATTTTTAAGGACAGAAGGGGCCAGGTGAAGTGGCTCATGCCTGTAATTCAAGCACTCTGGGAGGCCGAGGTGGGAGGATCGCTTGAGGTCAGGAGTCCAAGACTAGTCTGAGCAAGAGCGAGACCTCCTCTCTATTAAAAACCGAAAAAATTAGCTGGGCGTGGTGGCATGTGCCTCTAGTCTCAGCTACTTGGGAGGCTGAGGCAGGACAATCATTTGAGCCAGGAGTTTGAGGTTGCTGTGAGCTAGGCTGACACCACAGCACTCTAGCTGGGGAGAGAGAGCAAGACTCTATCTCAAAAAAAAAAAAAAAGATGGACCTTAATGGGCTTGGATTATGGGAAAGAGTAGAAGAGATGGGGGAGGGTTGGTAGGTCAAGGTGGTAGGAGGCCTTTCAGCCTGGGATGGGAGGGGAGAGGTTATCTGGGTGAGAAGGGGTGACTTCTGTAGAGGGCAAAGGAGGTGAAATGAGATGGTGGGGAGAGGGAGGAGAGCCCTTCTGGCTCCTGGGCACTGTGGCTGTGAAGGGCCGCAGCGCACGTGCCCAGCTGAGGCTGGAGGCTGGTTCTGTGGTGCCACCCATCTGAGCCATGCTGGGGTCTCTCTCCCCTAAGAGCAGCCCCGCCTCCCACCATCCACTCCTGCACTTAAATCCTCCACCCAGGAGTGACCCTGAGGGTGGATAAGTGACAGGTCCCCTGTAGCAAAACAGGGTTTCCTGGGATGAGCTTCCTATGGTGTGTCCTCGGTGGAGACGTGGGAACGTATTCCTCACAGTGGCCTCTGAAACTCCAGTGACACCTTGTTTTGGAGGCAGCTGGACTCAGGCTCCACATGGAAGAAGTTGCTGGGATTAGGCTGGAGGAAAGGCAGATAGCGAGTTTATTTTTAAACCCAAGTGGGCACTACAGCTGCCAGCAAGATGCAGACGGCTCTTGGGGAAATGGAGATTGGCAGCCGGTCAGACACTTGTCAGGAAGCCTGGAGGCTGCCAAGTGGGCAGGGGTTCAGGTGGCTGAAGGCCAGGACTGAGTGTGAGGGTCTGCGGGGGAGGAGGGGTCAGCAGTTAACCCTTCAAAGCCTGACGCCAGCATGGCCCGAGGAGATGGCAGGGCCTGGGGGACTGAGCAGGAAGGATAGGCAGATCTCAGCTAGGTTGGGCTGACCCCTGGGGTGACAGGAGCTAGTGAGAATGACTGTCCTGTCCCCTCACCAGAGGTGGGTCAGGATTCGTCTCCACCTGTGGTCCCACGGACTGTGTGGATAGCTTTGTGCAAAAGGAAAGGGAAGTGAGAAGTCTGCTAGGCCCTTGCAGCTCTCTGTGCACGGAAGACCCCTAAAATCCCCTTGCATTTGGGGGAGCCAAATGTCATTAGTGCTGAGAGCTGACCTGGAATGCAGCCTGTGACCAAGTGGCAGTCCCTCGCCCACACTCTGCATGGAAAGCCACCAACCTCATGAGGGGTGGCCACAGGTTCTGGTGGTGACGGGTCCCCTAAGGACTCCTGCACAGTCGAGGGCTGCGAGGGCACATTTCAGGACCTGTCACCAGGGATGGTCTTTAGGTTTTAACAGTTCAGGCCTCTTGGAGGACACAGCAACAACAGTCTGAGTCATAGCACTGACCAGTGTTTATCTCTTTCCTTTACTGTCAACACCAGAAGGCCAGAGGAGCCCCGGCCAGCAGGCGCGGTTTCTGGGAATGGTTGGAGGCTTACGGGAGTCTTCCTCAGCGCCAAGCCCCCTAGCTGGGGCCGCTTCTGTCTCCGCTGACATTCTGGAAAGGTCGATAGAAATCTCATTTTACCTACAGCAAGTTCCCGGGGGCCAGAGCCCCTTTCGGGGCAGGACGAATCTGTATCCTCACTCTAGATTAAGTTAAAATTCCCCAGTCCTGCTGACATGCTGACTCCTCTCGCCTTCTAGAAAGGACTATACACACAGGTTCCCTCTAGCCTTTGAGGAGACAGTGTCCACTGTCCCTGCCCACGTTTTGCCGTAGTTGTCTGTTCCCTCTTCTGTCCTTGCTGTATTTCAAAGCTTCCTGGGTTTAAACGTTGCTACACAATAGCATCAGCTATGGCCGCACGGAGCTGTTGAGCACTGGAAATGAGGTAGTTCAAACCCAGGTGTGCTTTAAGTGCAAAATATACCCCTGATTTCAAAGACTGGGTGTAAAAAAAAATGTAACATCTCAATCATTATTTTGTGTTGATTATACATTGAAATGAGAATATTTTGGATATATTGGATTTAATAAATTAAAATTGTCTTTACCTGTTTTTTAATTTTTAATACGGCTACTAGAAAGTTTAAAAATGCACATGTAGCTTTTGTGGCCTGCATTCTATTCCATTGGATAGCACCGGTGTAGACACCGGATGAGCCATAATGAACTTCTCGTCGTTCCTTCAATCCAACAAGCCGAGCACGCAAGGTGCAGTTGGGCTAAGTGACCCCAGCTCTCCATCTGGGCCACCTTCAACTCATGAGGGAGGACACCACAGGTGCCCACACATCAGCCTGACAAACGTGGTTGGGAATTGAAATCTGTAGCCACGATCCCCTCAGAAATCCTCACCAGATGAGCTTTGGTTTAAGGAGAGGGACCCAGAGGCTGGAGTGCTGATCTTCTGAAAGGATTTTCTACTTTCAAAAAAAAAAAAAATGTACCTGGGAATTCTTTGCAATAGGTGGCCTCGCAGCAAATTTCAAATTCCTGGTTGAACTCGGCACCGTTTAGGGACCACTCTGCCTGCACGGTGTCCTGGAGCCAGACTCGGTCCTTCCAGTTGTTCCGTTTGGGCCAGACCTGATGCTGGAGTCCAGCCCACGGAGACTGATTGCCTCCTGGCCAGCAGGAGGAGGTGTGCTGGCGTCACCAGGCAGGCAAGATGGGCAGAGGGCTCGGCGCCTCCCTGGCATCCCCTCGCTGTGCTCAGAAGCCTCCTGCACCTGTGTGCGCCCACACAGGCACCACCTGGAGCTCCGGGGGCCGGCCCCAGGCTGAGAGCTGTCCGGTGACTGCATGGACCTTTAAGAGCCTCACCTGTGTCCCCTGTGTCTGCCCTGCTGCCATTGGTTTGCCAGAAGACACCCATTTCACTACCTCCAGGGTCAGCTGAAGGACACATCAGCCTGGGACAGACTGGGAACTGGGGACTGAGAAGGGGTTAAGCATCAGGACGGAGAGGTTGAGAGGCAGGAGCAATGGAGAAAGTTAAAAATAGCGTTATTCAGCCCAGAGCAAGGAAGACAAGGGCACAGCTAGACTTCGGCTCATGATGGACTGGTTGGAGAATGAGTCTTGCTTTTTCATCCCGCACTCTGAATGGCAAGAGGCTGACCTTCTGCCAGGAGAGACTGGAGTTAGATGTCACCCAGTGTCCTGGGGGGATGGAGATGTCCGAATAGGGCAGGGACCAGAAATCGAAGCTGAACGTGGCTCTGTGTCCTGTTTTTTCTGCTTGTGAGCCCAGGTTGTCCCTGGGGTGTCTGGGACTGGGGCTGTGAGCCCAGAGCTTCTAGCTGCCACCACCAGCTTGGGGCTGCTATTTCTTCCTCCATTCTGTCTGTCTTTCCCTTCCCTGCCCCCACCTCCTTCCTCCTGTCTTGTCCTGAGCAAGCAGAGCTTCCAGAGCCGATCCTCCAGCTCACGGCACCGTGGAGGGAAAGCTGGGAATGACGTTTTCTGGCTCAAACTCAGCCCCAGCCAGGGGAGGGAAGAGGTAGAAGAGCAGATTCCCAGCTGGCCAGGAGCCCGGTGCCCTGGGACTGGACAGGGTAATGGTTTTGTCCAGTGTTTTGGAATCTCTTGGAAGGTGAGGAGAGGCTTCTCTGGCTTCAACCATAAAAGGGAAGTTGGGTCTCCTGCCTTTGGTCAAATGCTCTCCTACTTACTCGCCTTCTACTTTGCAGAAGCCAGAGGAGGGCACAGCTGTCTTTGTTGGGCGAGCCGAGAGCGGAAGGGCCAGGCCTCCGCCCCGCCAGCCCATTTCCTCACTGGGAGTGGAGACGACGCCCCTTCCTCCCAGCCTCCCAGCGCTGTCCTGGGTGCTCACTGCCTGCTACAGCACCCCAGGCTCATGCTCCCTCCAGGGCCAGAGTGGACAGGCAGGGGACATGAACCACAGAACAGTCATTCACAAAGGAAAGACACAAGGGTGGTGTGAGCTCCATGGAAGCCCCAGGATGTGATCTTTAATTGATGCTCCTGGACCTGCCTCCCCACCCCCTAAACCCAGATGACATATGTACAGGATGCCGTTGGAGCCAGGCCCAGCCCAAGTGACGCAGCCGCCCTCCTCCCTGGGCACCACCAGGGCAGGCACTTGCCAGGGCTGGGCAGGAGGATGCAGACAGCTGGGAGCCAGGGTGGTCTGGTCACAGGAAGTCTTACGTCCTACACCCCCACCCCCACGTATGCAGGCACACACAGACACACCCACGTGCACACAGGTGTTCCCACTGTGCGGATGTGGATTTGAATGCTTGTCCCTAGATGCAGTGCCACCTGTGCACACGTGTACCACCAAAGGATGGATGCTTTAAGGTATTGCAGCAATAGTGCAAAACCCAGCCCCTGCCCCTCTCAGCAGGTGGAGCTGGTGCAGCCCTCACTTGGGCAGTGCCACCTGGAGCTCAGGGAGAGGCCCACTGTTGTTGGGCGCATCCAGCCACCAAGAAGGACCAGTGGGTCCCAGGCCCCAGCCTGACCCTGAGGACGATGTGGATAAACACGGAGCCATTTCCTCCATAATGCTCCTCAAAAATGCCCCAGAAGCAGAGGGACTCAAACAGGCAGCTCCAAGGCCCTGGGGTGTTCAGAACCTCCTGCTGAGTCTGAGCGGGGTATCACTGGAGACATCCATTTGTGGCTTTCATCCGTAAGGTAGCTGGTCCCTCATCTGGTTCCTGCCAGCTAGCTTGTAGGGTCAAGGAGCCAGAGCTCCTCCATCCCAAGCACAGGTCATGAGGGAAGGCCATGGGCACGACTTTCCGTGGGAGGACTGAGAGATTCTGCCAGCCTGGCCTGTCTTTCAGGCTCAGCTAGAGCAGGGACCAGAGGATGACATAATGTGGGAAACATCTGTAAACTTACTGCTCGGCCCTGGAATGGGGTTAGGGAGTGGAATGGGTTTGATGGGGCCTTGAGGACTTTTCTAGAAGCCTGGGAGACCTGCCCTTTCCTACCTCCTCTTGCACAACCCAGGCAGAGCCCCTAACCCTCCAGGCACTGGGCCACCTCCGGCCTTCTCTACCTAGGAGAGTCCTCCCTGGAAAGATGGCCCAGCCTGGGACCTCTAGGCCACACCAGGGGGCACCTAAACCCTGAGTCAGCCCCAGAATCACCCTTCTTGAAAGGGGAAAGGTGCCATTGTATTTCAGGGACTATATTTTTCTAGACTTCCCTCCCCCAAATACATGCGTCCTGGCAGGGACAGCAGGACAGTCATTTTGGAACTGAAGACAATCTGGGACATGTGGTTGCTGTGCCCATAATCTAGGCCTTGGGCACGGCGCAGGCAGCTTTGGTTTGAATCAGCACTCGAACCTCCTCTGGGCTCAGCGGGGCTGGGTGGAAGGGGCAAGTGGGGACGCCCAGCCCCTGCCGTGCTTAGTGACAGGACTCCAGGTGTGGTCATCCCAGGGCAGGGGGCAGGGCACCCAGGGGATGGCCACATCTCGGCATCTCTGGGCCCTCCTGCAAATGTCACAACATCCCCACAACTGCCCTGGCTCCAGCACCCCCAAGGTTACATTCATCAGTTAAGATTCAGTTAAAAATATGTGGATGTCAGCCCCTTCCCCCAGGTCCCAGAGAGCAAGGCTGGTTTTGAGGAGGGGCCATCCCAGGCCGTGTCCACTGGTGGCTGCCTGGGGGCATTCCTCCAGGCCCCCCAACTTGAGCTGTGGCAATCTGTGATGATGGAAGCTACATTCACACAGGGAGAGTAGGTGTGCAAGGCCAAAGCCGCATGAGGTGGGTGGGGGACCAGGGAGGAAGTGCCCTCCAGGCTTGGTCCACCCTGGTGGTGTGAAGAGCAGGGCCACAGCCCCCACCCAAACCCCTGTGGAGCAGGAGTTGAAGGGTTTGGACCTGGAAGACATTTGCTCGGCGCCTCCCTCCGTGGCTGGACAAGGGTGGCCTCGTGGGTCAGGGCCGAGACGGTGGGTGCCAGGCTCGGAGGGAGGGCGTGGCACTTAGGCCCCTCCGGATCTGGAAGGGAGAGGGGGCATCAGAGGAGGACACACGAGGCAGGGCCAGAGAGAGAGCCCTCCAGCGGGGCCCCGGGGGGTCAGTGCTGGGCCCTGGAGGCAGCAAGTCACAGGCTGGCCAGGGAGGGGATCTGGCGGAAGGTCAGACAGTGGCAACATGGAAGACAAAACAGATGGGACACAGAGGGAGGTTCCCTCCCCAGGGGATGGGGACTGCGGGGGCACAGTTCCAGGGGCCACCTGGCCAGAGTGCCAGGCTGTAGGAAAGGCAGCAGTAGATGGAGCGTGGCCTGAGAGGAGGGGTGGGTGCGGGCTGAGGACTGAGGACTTCCTTCCCAGAGCAAGGTTCTCCCACCCCTGGCGTGACAGGAGGCAGCAGGGCTGGGGGTTCAGCCCCCAGCTCCCCATCAACAGATCGCGGGGTGACGAATGAGATGGAGGAGACAAAGACAGCGGGAGGGATGACGTGGCCGGCGTCACACTGCCCCCTGCTGGGTCGGGTCATACCTTCCTCGGCGGATGTTTCTTCAGGAGCCACGGGGAGGACAGGCGGGAGAGAGGAAAAGGAGCGTCTGACTTTCCCTTCTTTCTTGGGGGGCCTTCCAGCTCCCATGAGACCCCCCACTGCCCCGCAGTGGGGCAAGGGTCGCAGGGCCTGGACAGTAACCACAAGGCCAGGGAGAGATACCGAGGACATCTACCAACAATGGGTCTGGGGTTTGAGTCCGGGCTCTGTCACTAACTCACTGTATGACCCTGGGCCTCAGGTTCCTTCTTTGCACATTGAGGGGGTCAGACCAGCTCAAGGACCCCAAATTTAGATGCTCACGGGGCATCATAGGCTGGGTGAGGACTGGGGATGGAGGACACACGCCTGCCTCGGGCAGCCCCTGCTGAGCTCCACACCATGGCTAAGCGGGAATTTTCGGAGACCAGCTGGGATCCAACCTTCTCATTTTTCAAGAGAAGCTGGAAATCAGGATTGTCAATGTAAAATCTCCTGTGGGCTGGCTTGGCCTGTGATACGTGAGCTCCGGCTTAGCTAACCTCTCAGGGAGGCCCCTCAGCTCTAACAGTCAGGGGTTCTGATCCCCCCGAGGATGCCAGGGGTAGGGGTGTGTGTGTGTGTGTTTCTTACTTAAATCCCCAGCCCGTGCCTCCCAGGACGATGGCTGCAACCAGGACAGCCCCAGCGATAGAGCCAATGATGATGTTGGTGCCGCTGGGACCTGGGGAGGAGGGCAGGGCTCAGTTGGCAGGGACAGGCGTGGAGAGTGGGAAAGACAGACCCACCCTGGCCAGCTCTGGCCTCACCCTTATATCTTTCCGTCTCTCCCGTGGGTGGAGATGTGGGCAGGGGGTTGTGGATGCTGCAGTCTTTGCCTGTCCAGTCTGGCTGGCAGATGCACTTCCCTTCGTTGCTGCAGACCTAGATGTGGGGCGGTGCCAGCAGCAGTGAGTAGGGGCCTGTCCCCTCTTGTAAGCCTCTCCCTCTGCCCCCAGCCTCCAGGCACCCACCCCATGGTGGGAGCAGATCCGGCGCTCCCCGCTGCCGGGGCAGGTGCTGAAGTTGAAGGCAGAGGCTGGCAGGCAGCGATGGTCCAGGCACAGCATGTTCGGCCCGCAGGCTGTACCGTCCTCCACATAGCTCAGGTCAGAACCATCGGCCAGCTGCACATGGCCCCCCCTGGGGAAACGGGACAGCCTCAGCCCCGGCCCCTAACCCCAGTCACAGCAGCAAGCTCCCTCCCCCAGCCATGATTCCAGCCAACACCTGCAGTCCAGCTCCTTGCCCTGGTGGTAGAAGGTGACACTGTTGATGTCTCCTCCCAGGTCCCCCAGCCGAGGAGCTCCAGAGATGTTGACGCAGAGGAGAAAGCCACAGAGCACGTCCCTGTTGGCACACATAGAGACAGTGAGCCCCACGTCTGACCTGAGATCCAACTCCTGAGCTCTAATCTGCCCTCACCCTGCCACCCTATTTGTCACATACTCTCCCACTGGCACTCACAGGCTCCTCCTAGGAGAACCTGCTGCCCCAGAGCTGGGGAGGCCCCATAGAAGCTTTGGCTACTTACTGCTTATTGCACTGGACCCAGCCTGATCCCTTGCGCCCACAGTTCCCACGCTCTGTCCCCTCCACGTTGAGCTTCTCATAACAGAAGCGATCAGCAGCCACTGTGGGGAGACGGTGCCAGCTGTCACCCCCCGCACCCCAGAACCCACCCTAAGACCTCAGGCCTGTACCTCCATCACTCTGGCCTGACCCCAGTCTGGCTGGGTCCCTGGGATCCTGCGGAGCCACACATTTGGTGGGGGGCCTACTCAGCTGGAACATGCCCACCCCCCAGCCTCTCGATTCTGGGTCCTCCAGAGTCCCCTCTCCCATCCCTAGACTCACCATGGCCCCAAAGGGCCTGGCACTGCCGGTCCCGGGTTTTGCAGCGACCTCCGTAGCAACGGCCCTGAGAGACAAACAGGAGGCAAGAAACAGGGACACTGAGTGGTCAGAGTGGAGACAAGATAAGGGACTGCACTGAGCCCAGAGGGGGAACCCCCAGCCATCATACCTGCTCGTGGTCACAGTAGTAACCGTCCAGCTTGTGCAGGTTAGGGGGACACTGTGGAGAGAGGAACATGGCTGAGCAGAG
Organism: Propithecus coquereli; assembly: GCF_000956105.1. Taxonomy (NCBI): domain Eukaryota; kingdom Metazoa; phylum Chordata; class Mammalia; order Primates; family Indriidae; genus Propithecus; species Propithecus coquereli. Next base: position 113,525 of record NW_012153219.1, on the reverse strand, counting down.
CAGCCACAGGCCTGGGAGCCGAGGCCTGCCCCAGGGGAGGAATGCAAGAGTACCAAATGCCCCCATGTGGGGGCACATCTTGCAGGGCTCTTCCACAATGACAAGGGGTCTGAGAGCACACAGATTCGCAAGCCCCAGAGCTGTGCCAGCCTCCCTCGGTTTCCTGCACGTACCTCTTAGGGCTGGGAGAACTAAATGCGTGGCACATAATTAGGATTTAATAGATGTTAACTAATATTATCCGCTCTGATCCCTGGCACACACCAGGCACTGCGCCAGGTGCTGGGAATACTAGCCAGACTGTAAATATTAGTTTAATGATTGAAGGAACAAAGCCAGGGGTCAGATAAGGAAACTGAGTCTGGTCAGCGGGGGCGACGCCAGCTACGGAGTGGAGGGGCGTGGAAAGTAGTCGTGTTGCAGAACCGAACCGATACGGGTAGGGGTTGCCTCGCCCGGGGCCCCGCAGGACGGCCCGGCCGGGCGGACCTGGCTCGAGTCCCCGGTGCAGGTCTCCGCGATGTCGCACTCGTTCACGGCCTCTCGGCAGGACACACCCCGCGGCTCGTACTAGGGAAGGGATGCGTTCCCTGGTTCAGGTAGGATACATGCCTCGGCCCCGCGCTCCCCCGGGACCCCGCCCTTACCCGGGATCCGTCCCTAAGCCCCCACCACTCCTGGGCCGCTCCCCGCCCCAGGCCCGTTCACGCTTCCGCGCCTCCAGTCATTTCTCCGCAAGCTCCCGGCCCGCTCCTCCAGCCCCGCCCTCAACATCCCCACGTGTGCCTCAGCCCCGCCCTTTACTCCCCATTGGCTCTTTCTTCCTGTCAGGCCCCGCCCCAGATTGTCTCGCCCAGGGCTCATCCTCCCTAACTCCCGCCCCTTATCTGACGACGTCCAATCGGCGCTCGTTGGTCCTGGCCCCGCCTCCTCCCGTCCCCGGGCGGGTCCTCCTCACCTTGCAGCGGCGACAGCAGAGCCCGTCGCTGCACATGGCGTCGTGAGTCAGGGTGCATTTCTTGCAGCAGTTGCCACCTGCGCGGCTGCACTCCTAAGGAATGCGGGAGAAGGGGGAGAGGCGGGCGCGCCCTCATCTTCCCCGCTGCTCCCTGGTCCCCATCCCGCGTGCCCCGTCCCACCTGGCGCCAGCGCTAGCCGCTCACCTGCACCGAGCCGCAGTCGCACTCCTCCCCCGCCTCCACGAAGCCGTTCCCGCACTCAGGGGGGTCCAGGAGCTGGACCGAGAGGGCGTGTCGGGAGTCTGGCCGGGACCCGGCCCAAGCCCCGCTCCCGTGTTCCCCGCCCTGGGGCTGGTACCTTGAGGGGCTTGTTGAAGAGGCAGCTTCCACCGCCCTCCTGCAGAAACTGGTTGTACTCGTCGATGCTGCAGCGCGAGAACTTGCGGGGCAGGTAGAACCTAGGCAGGGGTGAGGGGACAGTGCCGCTGGGTCCTCCCCTCCAGTCCACCCTCTCGCCCCTTCTCAAGATTGGGGAGGAGGCGCACCGGGTACTCGGTCACCCCCGCGAGGAGCCTGAGGGTCTGTCTGCCCCGGGACTACAAGAGAATCCTCCCGCCTGCCCATCGAGGAATGGGCGGAGGAGGGCGCTCGCGTCTCCTCCTCCAACCTCGAGACTCCGGGCGTGCTGGAGCAGGCAGGCGGGAAGGTGCCTCCGAACGAGGCTTGGGCGGCGCCCAGTGGCGACAGTGTGCACTACAGTCTGGCCAGTTTGGTGTCCCTGCAGGGGAATCTGGGTCTCCCTGAGTAGTGTAGGCAGAAAATTGGGATTCTTGGAATCCTCAGCGGTCTGTGAGCTGGGCCTCTTGAGGCCGTGGGTCCAGACTGCCATCAGTGCTTGCTCTAGGACTCCCTCGCCCAAGACCCTTCCCCCACTTTGTCCCCAAGAACTCACCCAGTGTCCTCCATGATGCAACCCAGCCAGATGTCTGGACACTTGCAGTCCCCTGAGGGGCGAGCCAGGTGGATATGAGGGATGGCCAAGGGGCCACTGTCCCCCGCTTCCACCCTGTTCATTCTAGAGACACTGGCTGTGGGGCTGGGCTGGTTGTGGGGCCCCAAGCGGGTCCCCGAGGGTCAATACCTGCCGAGCTCCGGTGTTTGTTCCACATCATGCCCAGGTTCTGTCCCAGCGTCTGGGCCAGGGTCACTGCCATGGCCCCCATGTTGCCATACTGGGGGTGAGGAAGATGGAGCACAAGGATGTCCACGTCCTTCCAACAGGCACTTTGTGCCTTCCCAGGCCCTCTCCCGCAGCTGCCGCCCAAGCCAGGTCCCTTCACTGCTCACCTCATTCACACCCCCGCCCCGAGATAGCGAGCAGATGCCCCCCACGTAGGCTGCTCCACTGCTGGTGCTCTGGAAAGTCCTGCCCCTGGAAGGGAGAGGGTTGTCAGGATAACCTCCTGCCCTCCCCTGATGCTAGAGTCCTTCCTTGGGGAGGTAACACTCGCCTTTCACATCAGCCTGGGTGACCTCGGTAAGCCCCGCCCCTCTTTGGGTTCGTTTGCTCATAAGCCAAAGGAAAGATTCCTGTGAGATGAGCTCTAGTCGCAAGGCCCCTTTATTCGACTTTTTCCCCCTACCAGGGCTCTGGGTCCCTGAGGAAAGGGTGTTGGGACAGTTTGAAAGGGGAAAGAGGGGACTAAGAGGAGGTGAGGGGCAGAAGAGGACCACCAGGGCCAATGTAAAGGGCATCAGCTTAAGATGCGGGGGACGTGCCCAGCCTGCTGCATGTGGCTGGAAGCAGCTGGCAGGTGCAAGGTGAGCCCAGTCCCCAGACTCTGAGAAGAGCACCCGGCACAGGGCAGGGCTAAGTCACCCTAGGCACTGCAGCAACCAGCGAAGGCTGGCAGGTGTGTGGAGTGGGGGACTTACGAGAAGAGGTGGGTGGCATCGCTGGGCTCAGGCAGACCTTCCCGCCGGTAGACCATGAGCCGGGCCAGGGTCTCCAAGAGGTCATCCTGCACCTGGATCTTGTCCCCATCTGCCCATGTTTCCATGGCAACCAGCACGATGCGGGTGTTGAGCTGCTCCTTATACATCTGGGCCCAGAGGGGAGAGATGAGGGGACTAGAGGGTGGGAGTGGGTGTGGGGGGACAGGGCTGGAGGAGGGCCTTGGTCTGTCCCTCCAGGAAGTAGGGGCCAGAGGCTAACAATGCCCCCGGGATGTGTGTGGCAGGGTAGGGGGTGAGGGAGAGGGAAGGGAGAGAGGATGGCTCACCACATCAGCCAGGTTCACCACGGACTTGGCAAAGTTGCTGGTGAGGACCACCGACTGTCGCATCTGCTCGAACTGGGAGCGAGAAGAGTGGGAGGAGGATGACGACCTTTCTGGGCCCCTCCTCCCAGTGTCCCCCCCAGCCTGGGAACTCACCAGCTGGTGGTCATTGATCACGATCAGCTCCACGTACTTGGTCTCGCTGTGCACCGTAGGGTGGCCCCGGCGGACCTGGGAGTGGGTGGGCACTTGGAATCAGTCCCCTCCATGTCTGACTTCACAGCTAAGCTAGGGACAGATTCCATGAGAGGGTGTGTGTGGGGGGGTCTCAGCTCCAGCCAGAGGCAGTGCCAGTCCCTCACTGGCAGAGGGTCCCCTCGCTCCCCAGCTTTGGATGAGGGCAGGCAGCCTCGGTTTGCCCTCCATGGGGACCTGTGTAGATGCCAGTGTTTGGAAGGGGGTGGGAGGGCTCTTCCTAGAGGTGGCCCCCAGACACAACAGTCTGAGCCTTCCTTTGCCCCAGCCACAGATGGGGGTGTCGTCCTGCTCTGGGCACGACCCGAGGTCTGTGCAGCCCGAGGTCTGTGCGGGCCCCCGTACCTGCCTTTTCCTTCTCAGCCTTGGCCGGTCTGGAGGAGCAGACTGGGCAGGGGCAGCAGAGAGGCAGCCTGTGGGGAGGCGCCAGGTGAGGAGGGCACAGCCAGACCCCCCCCAGCCCCCTTTCCCTCCCTTACCTGGTTCCCTGCATCCGAGAGGGGCTGGGAGGAGAGGGGTCCGGTAAATGAGGTGGGGAAGGGGTCCCTGCAATGAGGGGGAATTAGTTCTTGGGGGGCCAATGAGGTCTCCTCTGGGCCCAGTCGAGGGGGACAGCTCCAGCCCTTCCTCCCACCCCACCCTGGGGTGACCCAGAACTGGCCAGAGTTCCCATGTCGGATCTGATCTCCCAGATGCTCAGATTCCGGGGTCAAGACCTGGGGGTGCCCTGAGAGACAGGGGCAAAGGACATTGGAGCCCAATGGGAGGTCACTTGAGGGACAGAGGGGACATTGGAGCTGGGGGCACAGGGGAGGAACCAGAGCCGGGGTCACTGAGGAGGGCAATGAGGCTGGGGTTACTGAGGGAGGAGGAGGAGGAGGTGGCAGCAACAGCTCTTGGGACAAGCATGGCAGGGCCATAAGAGGGGCAGCCAGGGGCTGTGCAGGGCTCACCTGGGGGGCTCCCCAACGCCCAGCCATCTCTTGGGGCTCCATGATATAAGTCAAGTTCCCATCAGAGAAGACCCCACTGTGGAGAGAGAGGCATAGCTCCCTACTGTCCCCAGGCCTGGGTAGGGGGCTCATTCCTGCTGCCCAGCCCTCCCCATACTCACTGTAGCCCCTGGCAGGTGGAGAGGGCAGCAAAGGAGTGCGGGTTCCCCCGCAGCTTGCCCTGGTAGTAGCAGTGGTCTCCAGCTCCCTGCAGGAGAGAGCAGCGACCAGTGAGCAGGACATGGCCCCGCGTGGCATGAGGCAGGAAGATGGCGACAGGCCTCAAAGCTTTGCAGGAGCCACCGAGCTGCCCTGTGGGCAGGCGGCCGCAGTCCCTGGGTACACCTGGGGCCCTGGAGCCTGGTGCTACACTGGTGGTGCTCCTAATTTGTTGTGTCACCCTGGGCAAGTTCCTAGCCCTCTCTGCACCTCCTTCATCTCACCTATAAAATAAGGACATTGGACTATAGCAGTGGTTCTTAGCCACTTGCTGGGGCCGGTGAAAGGATCATAGGTTCCTTGGAGAATAGCAGTTAACATTTATTTAATACCTACTATGTGCCAGGCACTGCTCTGAGCACTTACCACATACTATCTCATCTAATCGATGACCACTATGGACTCACTCCACACACACACACACACACACACACACACACACACACACACAGCGTCTCCATGGCTGCTTCCTGGATACCCCTGCACACATGGTCTGTGGCTGAGGAGTCTGAGCAGCTTGTGTCCTCCCGGCTGGGCTCATGGGTCAGAGGGGACCAGCAGCGCCCTCCTCCCCCAACTCTGCTTCCTGCAGAATTACTTGTGCTCCAGTTACTGAACAGGCGGGGTAGGGGGGGGGGCGGCTATTTATAGACACTCATTCATCTTTGTTTAGGCTCCAGCCTCCAGGGCTGGGACCCTGGTGTCCCAGGCAGCCGGGAATTCCTGTGGTCTTAGTCTGAGCAAGACGGTGCATTTCCTCAACTGTCCCCTCCCAGAAGAGTCTTTGGAGGGGAGATTCTGACACAGCGGGCATGGAACAATGAGGGTCCTTGTATGCCCTGCGCAAGGCAGGGTGGCTGGCTGGGAATGAGACCTCTGGGGCCCTGAGCCCCCTCACCATTCAATCTGCCACTGCCGATCCTCGCGGCCTCCCAGGTGGGGAGAGATGGGAGGTCCCAAGGGGCCAGGCCCATGCTGAGTAGACCCCTGATCCCATCTCCACCATCACCTGCTCCTACATCATTGACTTCAGAAACAGAACCTCCACTCCACCTCCCCTGTCCCCTTCCAAAGGCACTCACGGTGCTGTGCTGGGTGGGCCCCTCCCGGCTGAAGTGACGCTCCACGTATTGCGAGGAGAGCAGGTGACTGAGATGGAGCGGGCAGGAGGAAGGAGGGGGTCAGGTTTGGGTCCTGCCCAAGCTCAGGATCCAGGTGCCCCTGCCCCAGCCCCCCTCCCCATCCTCCTCCTCCCCAGCCAAGTCCAGGCCATGCTCTGCCCACCCCACCTGCTGCCCTCTTCCCAGGCTCAAGGCCGCACTCACTGGTTCAGCTCCAGGTCCAGGGTGAAGTTTGAGTTGAAGGCTGGGATGACGAAGCTCACCTGGGCCAGATGGACGGGCTGTTGTGGGAGAAGGCAGATGGGGAGTCAGTCTGGGGACGCCTGAAGGTGGGAGTCGGGGGAACCCCAGGACAGAGAGTGGCCCCAGGGAGAGGATGACCGAGCCCCAGCAGCTCAGGAAACCACTGAGTTGGGGGCGAGATTCTTTGCACAAGCCCCTCTTCCTCCAGACGCTGCTTCTTCACTGGGCGGCAGGGGCAGGAGGCTCATCCCCTGGTCCGGCCCACCCCTGCCCTCTGGAGCAGTAGGGGTGGAGAGGGCAGCTCAGCCTGCCCCTGCCACATCATGGCCAGTCACCCTCAGGCGGGAAAAAGGGAGGCCCAGAAGTGTCATGGGAAGGCGACAAGGGTCCGTAGAGGGGGCAAACAAGAGATGGGAAGCAGGCCCCTCATTTCCTGGTCCCTACCCTGGGCCCAGCCTCAAGTGACACAGGAGGCCTCAGGCCGTGCAGATGGGGCTGGGCCCCCGGAAGCTGGGGCAACGGGTAGCTGCCACTGGTCAGGAGCAAAGGGCTTGGCTCCTCTACCCCCAAATCCATCGCCCTCTGCCTTGCCCAAAGCAGCTCATCTTTAATATTTCAATCCCATGGTTAATTTTTAAACACGGAAGTTTTCCTGATAAATTTTTCAGAGGGGCCCGTGCAGTGGGGCTGGGAGGCTCCAGGTCGCCATGGCAACGTACCAGGCCTGAGCAGGATGGCTGCCCTTCCAGCCTGGCGCTCTTGCGGGGGACAAGACTTAAGAGCTGAGGGTACCTGAGTCCCAACAGCCCTAGGGCCACACCTGGGGAGGCTCCCTCGTGCCATCCCGGCCTCAGGCCTTACAAAAGATCTCGAAGCTCGGGAAGGGCTGAGAGGATGCAGGGCTGGCAACTTCTTCCCCCCACCCTTGTTAGTATAAGAAGACTGACCTCCAGATACCCAGATGAGGGTCACCCCACTCTGCCCTGCAGACCAGGAGACTTTTGTTCACTGTCTTGCTTTTGTGGGTGTGGGGCAAGTTGCAGGAAGGAAGGGAGCCCCGGTGTCGATGTCATGGAACCCCACAGCCTGCTGCTGGGGGGCTCCTCATCCACCCCCTAGTCCTTACTAATCTTTACCAAGCGCTTCCTGTGTGCCAGGCACTGGGCTAAAGACCGTGCCCGTGTTATCGTATTGGATCTTCACAACAAGCCCATGAGAGACCTGCTACTGTTATTCCTGCCTGACCGTGGGAAAACCAAGGCACAGGGAAGGCTAACTAACTTGCCCAAGGTCACACAGCTAAAAAGTGGTGGAGCTGGGATTCAAACTAGGGAATCTGCTTCCTGGGCCTTCTCACCCCGAAAGTGAGGCAAGATGGAAGTGGGTCCAGCATCCACACGAGGCCCTGGGAGCCGGGCAAGGTGGGGTGAAGGGCCAGTGCCCAGGTGGGCAGGCCTCTGAGCCCCAAGGACACTGACTCACCCCATCCCTGGACCAAGGCTCCCGGCTCCATCCTGAGCCCCTACAGCATCGATCAGACTCGAAATAGAAAGTCAAGGGCAAGGCGTCACTGCTTCCTTCTCCCCACCCCCTTGGCCTAGACCATCTCTGCCCCCCGCCCCCCATGCTGGTCCAGGCCAGCTCTATCTCCACCTCCAGCCCCCACACCTAGACCATCCCTGCCCTCTTCTCCCCTCGGAACCCCTCCTGCCTGTTCCGTCCACCCGCACCGACCAGCCGGTCCCAGCCCCCGCACTGGCTGCCTGGATCCCTGGCCGTGGTTCAGCTCTCACCCTGTGCAGCCTCAAGGGTGACCCAGCAACCTCTCTGAGCCCTAGATTTTCCCACTGAAAACCGTAAGATGAGCCCAGATGCGAGGCTGGGAGGTTGGCTGTGTGGTGAGGACTCGTCCTGGGCCTGGAGGATTCAGGGGGCCTGCCCTGGCGCCAACAGAATCTCAGCACTCGGGAAGTCAGCGAGCCACCCATCAGGCCTCCTCCCCAACTCTGGGGAAAGCCCAGACTGGTGGCACAGCATCACACGCCCTAGGATGCTCTTTGCAGCCCACGGAGCCCTCACTAGCCCCCTTCCCATCAGGACCCGGGGCTCAGGCTAATCAAGGCCCGGGGGTGCTACAAGCGTGGCTGTAAGGCTGGGGGCTGGGCCCGACGGGAGGCAGGCCTGGCAGGTGCTGCAAAGCCCCCAGAGGGTGCGGGGGGCGGGGGAGAAAGGGAAGCCACACACCTAGGCATGTTGGCCTGGCCTGGCCTGACGGGGAGACACAGCCCTGCCCCTTCGGAGGGAGGAGAGGTCAGGCAAAACCATCTCAGTGCCAGGACCTCCGAATCCCAGGCGCCTGAGGAGGCGCCTGCTGGCACAGAGTCCCCAGCGCCCCCGCCAAGCTTTAGGCCAATGTTCCGTCAAAGCCCAGCCGCTCTCCTTGCCCGGCGCTGCCCTGCCCTCATCCCATTATTCCTCTGTCCCTCTGTCCCTCCAGTCCTGCAGCTGACCCTGTGCCCCACACGGGCCTCTTGCTTCCCTGGCCCCAGGGCTCTCACGTGCTCCAGCTCATTTGATCTCAGCCCGCCCAGGCCGTCTGGTTCTGGTTTTACAAATGCCAGGCCAAAGCTCAGGGAGAGACACCTGGAAGCGACTGGCCCAGGGTCACTGCTGGATGCTGGGGAGGTGTGGCCAGAGTCTCACCCTCAGGCTGGAGTTCGTGTTGCCATGAAAGCTGTGGCCCCCCACAGGGGTGACCATTCCCGCCACCAGAGGCTCCCCTGAGGCTGGCCCGCTCCGCCCTCCCAGGCACCTGGTTCAGAAAGACCATGCCTCATCCTCTCGGAGCCCCAGGTCAGGCCCGGCCAGACACAGCGTGCAGACAGGAGGAAGCAAAGAGTCTGCTGAAGTCCCAGAATCACAAATACAGATGCCCAGGCTCTGCCCTGGCCCTGCAGAGCGATAGTCTTGGGAAGGGGGAGACTAAGATCTTTAGAATTCCCAGATGGCCCAGAAAATTCGAGTGTGCAGAGCACTGCTCCCCAAAGCCTCTGGGCGTCGCCCCTCAAACACTGACCCTGAACCTCTGCACCCGAACCGCCATCTCCTCCCTGGAGCCCCGTCTGTGAACCCACACCCGCCCACCCACATAGGCCTTTGGCCCCTCTTCTCTGCTGGGCCTTGGGCACACAGGTCTTGACGTATATGTCTTTTATCACTGATTCAACTTTTCACATGGGTGACCTTTAGTCTTTTGGGCTCAACATTCATGCTGAATGGAAAGACATCACAAGGCCTGAGTGAGCTGCTTCACTCCCTTAGCCTCAGTTTCCCCATTGGTAAAATGGGGTTGTTGTAAGGATTAAATAAAAGCCCCCCAACATTTTTTTTTTGAGACAGGGTCTTGCTCTGTTGCCCAGGCTAGAGTGCAGTGGCATCATCATAGCTCACTGCAACCTCAAACCCCTGGCCTGGAGCGATCCTCCCGCCTCAGCCTCCCAGGTAGCTGGGAGTACAGGCATGTGCCACCATATCTGGCTAATCTTTCTATTTTTTGTAGAGATGGGGTCTCACTCTTGCTCAATCTGGTCTCCAATTCCTGACCTCAAGTGATCCTCCCACCTGGGAGGATCAAGTAATCCTCCCAGAGTGCTAGGATTACAGGCATGAGCCACCACGCCTGGCCTAAAAGCCCTTTTCAATGTGTTATTATCATGAGGGTCAGTAACGATAATAATAAATGAATAAGTAAGTGTACATGTTCTGGCAAAACAGGGCTTAGAGGAACTGGATAAAGATCCCCTTGGATCACCCTCTGTGACAGAGACATGTCAGAACAGTGGCTTTATGCTCTAGATCTGGATGGATTGGGTTGATTTACCTGTGAGGTGTCTCACCTGAGGATATCTTTCTGAAATCCCCTCCCACCCGCTGTGCATGGAGACACCACCACCACCAGCTTGTGGGGAGCTGCAGAGGTGGGGAGGCACCAGAGAGGCAGGGGCCCCACCTGGGAGCATGGCCTGGCCAGGAGAAACCCCCATACCTGCTGACTGCCCCCACGCCCCCAGCAATGTGTGCATGCGCGTGCTCCATTGATCAACAGGGCAGCGGGATTCACAGACAATGAGAAGAGTTGGACCAATTTCTGATGATGGGATTTGACCTAAATTTTTGAGGACAGAGTCACCTCCTTACAGGGTCATCAGTCCCTCTGGGGACAGACTCTGGACAGCTGGGTTCCTCTAGGCAGCCAGGAGGGTGCTCGGGTGAGGCCAAAGCCCCAGGCCAGTCTGGCTGAGGACTGGAGACGGCAGGTCTGCCCAGGTCGTTCTTCCCCTGAACCCCACCCTGAGCCTGACAGGTAACCCCCCAGTGCCCTGGCTCCTGCTTCTGGCACACAGCCCCCATGCAGCATCCGGTGCCTTGGGGATGTTGGGGACGTTGAACATTGGCCCTGGCCAGCTCCCAGGCTGGACGCCTGACATACATCCACCCCTTGCACCCCCGCAGCAGCCTGGGCAGTGGAGACTATTATTGTCCCTACTTTATGAATGGGGAAGGTGGGGTTCAGGAGGCTGCAGTGGCTTGCTCAGGTCACGCAGTCAGAAGCAATGGAGCAGGACCTGCACTAAGGCTGTCCCATCCCAAAGCCACAGCGTACAGCTTTTCAGACTGAAGTTTAGCCTGCATGAACTCCCCCTCACCGCAGGGCTCAGTGCGCATGCCCCACGTCCTCAGGAACAGGTGGGGCCCAGCACAAATTCTAGCCCTGGCTTCCAGCCACCAGCCCCCTCTAAGGAACCCCCTCCTGCCTCCAATCCCAGGACAGAGCTGCAACTTTGACCACAGAGTGGCCTTGACTCTAGTGGGGTACAGGGCCCCAGCATGGCCCCTAGTACCCCCGTGGCTCCCTGCCCATGACTGCCATCTTGCAAGGGCTGGGGCTGAGCCTTACTCACTTGGCCCCCACCCTCCTGCAGCAAAACACAAGACTGCAGCACATGGCCTCTGCTGGGGGCCTCCGGTGGTGTTTCCAGTCAGTGCTGGTCTACGCAGCTCTCATAAGAGCTGGGCCCAGTGACGGGCTCCCCTCCCCCAGCTGGCTCAGATGAGCATCTGTCTCTGGGGGCCTGGGACTCTCTCACCCCCAACCCTGCTCATTTCCCCCCATCCTGCCCTCTCCTTGGTTCCCAAGGAGTCTGGGTCTCCCCAGGGGCCGGCACAGCCCACATGGCAGCTTGCTGTGACTTAGGAAAAGATGTCCTCTCAGAACACGTGCTGCCGTGTGAGCCGTGGCTTCCATTCAGCTCACCCACCCCTCGCCCTGGTGCCCTAGTGCAGTGAACAACCAGCCCAGCTATCCACCGTGGCCCTGTCTGACCCCCTGCCTCACCCCTCGGCTGCAAGCTCCCTGTGACCACAGGTTTCTGCACTTCCAGAAGCTCCCATACTTCTTTGGGCCTCAAGCCCGACCTGCTTCCAGACTGGCCAGCTGTGAGGTGCTGAGAGCAGTGGCAGAGAGAGGGCAAAGGGTCCCCTGTGTTCTTCTTCACTACACCCCTGGGCAAGAGGTGAGCAGTGCACTGGTCAAGGGTCTTGCTCTGGGTACCAATCTGGCCTCTGCTACGGGAGTGCTGTGTCACCAGGGGTAGTTACTGTGCCTCTCTGTGCCTGTTTCCCCACCTGTGAAATGGGAATAACGGCCCCAGCTCCTGGAATTGAGATGAAGATTAAATAAATCAACACATGTAAAGGCAGAAGTGCGCCTGCCTCAGCCAGGGCCCAGTAAATGGTACTTTCTCTTCTAATTCCTTCCTGGCCACCTCTGGTCTCCCCTGTCCCAGCCCCCCAGCCCCCACCGAGCCAGGGTCCTCAGCACGCAAAGCTCTTTCCCGTTTGCCACCTCCCCACGGCAGGTGGGGCGGAAATAGGTTATCGCCATCCTGACTTTAAGGATCAGAAAGGCGAAGCGGCCGGCCCAAAGCCACAGCAGGTCAGCACCCGAGGCCCCACCACCCCGGCCCTGCCAGCAGCAGGTGGCCCCCGAGTCGCCACATGACCAGATGCTGACTCAACTTCTGGTTGGCCTGAAGTTCCAAACCTGCAATAACTTTAGGACAAAACTGAAGCAGTGCCCGGCTGGGGCACTTCTGCTGGGATATGGGCTCGAGGCTGCACTGGCTCCACCATCAGCCCCAAGGTCCTGTGGCCAGAAGTGCTTGAACCCAGGGAAGAAATGCCAAGTGGGAGGTTGAGGGTTTGCCACGTCTCCGTCCAGTCAGGGGAAAACAGTCTGGACATGTCTTTTTGTGTCCTTTGGCTTGAGTTGAGAGAGTGCCCCTGGACCCAAATCCAGAGAATCCTGGAGGCAGAACAGTACAGTGGGAAGTGCTCTAGTCTTGGAGCTGCTTAAGATCTGCTTGATTTCAGGAAAGTTACTTAACCTCTCTGAGCCTTAGTTTGCTCATCTGCAAAATGGGGCAGACAGAAGTTACAGGCCTTAGAGAGGTGTGAGAATTAAGTGATGTAATGCGCATTCAGAGCCGAGCACAGTGCCTGGCCCAGAGAAGTCTACAGCTGTGGCAGCCTTCTGCTTCACCACCAGGGCAGATCCTCCACCTCAGGGGAAACTGAGGCACAACTAAGGCAGGGCTCTGAGCAAGTCCCCTGGGGAAGGCTGCCTCGAGGTCCTTGGGAAGTCTCAGACTTCTGCTAGAGGTGACCAATGCCCCACAGATCCAAAGAACTCTCCACTCCCACCCCAGACCCTCGAGACCTCCTTGGGTGTATTTGGACGCAGTCACTCACATCCACACCACGCATGTGCACGCACCACCCACTCACCCAGCAGAACACCCAAAGAGTCCCTCAATCCATCCAGTTCAACTGCACCCATCCAGATCTCCCCCCAGAGCCTATGCTCTTCAGAAAGGGCTGGGCTGAAGAAGCGACCTGCCCCGCTAGAGTACCCCACTTTTCATCCCTCCCGGTCCCCATGCTTCCCCTCATCTCTGACTCCTGACCCCAAGGTGGCATCACTCCATCCCCCAATCTGCACATCCCCTGAAGCCCATGCTAGAGGCCCAGCAGACAGGTGGGTCATCAGCTCCCCCTCAGTGCAACCGTGGGGTGCACAGCTCACAGGTGGGGAGTGACACCAGGGAAGAAAGCCAGACTGAGCAGCCGGGCCACTCCATCCCTGGCCCTGGGACCATCCCCACTGCCCACCCAACCCCTCCCAGGGAGCCTGGGCAGGCACTGAAGCCAGCCTATCCCCGTCCCCACCCCCACCGCCCGCCAGCCCAGGACCATCAGCCCCCTCCCCACCCGCCCCCTCCAGCTTGCTCGGCGCTGCCCTGAGCCATGGTCCATCTATTATGCATGCTGCCTTCCTGCTCCATTCCATTTCACGAGTATTCCCCACCCCTGCACCACCCCACATCCCCCTCCACCACCACCCTTAAGGGCTTTTAACCAAGTGCATTAGGCAGGGCCAGATGCCAGTCTGACAGATGTCCATAATGGCAGCCTCCGGTTCCCTCCTTCCTCCCTCTGCCCAGCCAATCCACCTCCCACCACTCCCAGCTGCCAAAACTTCCCAGACCTGGATTGTACCCCCACTCCGAGCCTCTCCTCTACACCTCCTATTTCTGCCAGGCCTTGGCCATGCAGCCCTCTGCTGCCCTGCCGGCCCGGCTAACTTTTGGCTGCAAGCTCCTGGACAGCCCAGGCGTGCTGAGTGACTATTCCATCTGGGTGATTATTATTCACATGATATTAATTAATTATTAATTGAAATTAATCTCCTTTATTCCTAACCTTCCTCTGGGAGGAAGGAGGGGCCTGGCAGCTGAAAGGGACAATGGGCAGGTAGAGCTGGCATTTGTGGGTGAGCTCGGGATCTTACACCATTTTCCAAGGCCCCACCTTCAGCCAGGACAGGAAGGAGAACAAGCCTGTCTGCGTAATGGGGGAAACTGAGGCAGGAGAAAGCACTAAGCTGTTCCAAGAAAGCCCGCTGAGGGTGGCTCCAGTAAGAACGTGGGAACCCTGATCCCAGACTGGGCTCTTAGCTGATTCTCCCTGCCCCCAACTGCCCTGCCCAAGCCCCATTTCGAGCAGAACCACTAGCTTTGGCAGGAGGGGAGACGGGGCTGGCGGAAGGCTGACCCAAAGCTGCACTGAGACCTGGGCATTCTGGGGTCCCTGAATGCTGAGGACAGGGATCCCACGATGATGGGAGGGGGCCCTGGAGCTGGGGCAGGCCTGGTGCTCCCGGCTAGTGGGCTCAGCACCCACCTGATAGCCCATTGTACAGACGGGGAAGCTGCTTCACCACCAGTGCCAGCTGCTGAGGGGGTGCCCAAACCCTGCCTACCCTGGGGTCTCCCATGGGCCCGCTTCAGCCCCCTGGGCTCACCACCCAACCCCACTCACCGGGCCCCCTGGTGGCTCCTGGCGGACCCTAGTGTCCAGCTGCTGCTTTCGGACCTCTCCCCCGGAGCTCTCCCTCACCAGACGACTGGGTTCTGTGACCTCGGGGGCTTCTGGACCCTCCACCTGGGGTGAGCCTCCCCATCGCAGAGCTCCAGCAGGATCCAGGGCCCCAAGACCTGGGGATACAAGGCCATAGTTGCAGGCAGATGCCCACCATGAGGCAGGAGGCTTGGGAAACGGTGGGCACACCGCGTCCTCGACTCTGGTGGCCCCGGAGCCCTGGGGTGATCCAGGTGGGAAGATCTGACTGCCCTGCATGAGGAAGCCCAACGGGGAGGGGGCCAGGAGCTTCGCTCCTGCCCAACCGTCACGACTGCCCCCCCACACCCAAACCCGCAGAGACCTGCAGAGTCGGCCGGCAGGCGGCAGGGGGATGGACGCGGTGGGGCCGGCCAGAAGGGGACAGGTGGGTGGACGCACCTTCCCTCTTCTCCCGCTCCCCCACCCTCCCGCGCTCTGGACCGGCTGTCACCCGGAGCACTGCAGGAAAATGTGGCTGCAGCAGAAACCGCCGCAAAACCGGGGGCGGGGGGTAGGGAGGGGGCGCCGGGGCAGGAGCCGGGCCGGGCGGGGGTCACTCACCGGGCGCGGAGAGCAGCGGCAGCAGCAGCGGCAGAGCCGCGAACGCCCAGCGCCGCAGCAGCCTCATGGCTCGCTCATGTCCTCCCGGTCCGGGGGCTGCGGCTGCGAGCGGCGCGGCGGAGGGCGGGAGCGGGGACGGGGGCGGGGAGGCGC